>NC_087070.1:38743557-38809787 GCF_963678635.1 Symsagittifera roscoffensis
AAAGCTTTTGTATAGTTTTTCTAAAATTATAGTTTTTCTATAGTTTTTCAGTAAAATTAATTTTCTATGTAGATGTGTTGCCTTCTGTGTGCTTTTTCATTTCTGAACAGAAAAAAAGTTGATGGCCCAATTCTTTTTGCCTAAATTTGCAAAGAGTTATCGTCTAAATTCAGGAAGTTTACAGTAGTCAATTTTGCTTGTCGTCTTAATTTCTAGATCCCCGTTATATCAACAAAAAGGAGGTAGATGCTTTTGTATGAACTAGCCTTACTATTACTCAAGGTCCTATCTTTGACCAGCGCACAATCTTCATTGATTCTCTACAACTATTCTGCTTATCATAATTTCTTAACAAAAGTATTATTGCCATATAAAAGCATTTTATTGTATTGAAGCCTCCAAGTTAGATCAAAACAGTATTTTGCTTAGTAAAATTTTTTTGATTCAAAAACTTTTGCTTTGAAAATGTTCGCTTCAATAGTAGTGAGAGCAACTTGCTCACATGTAACCAGCATCCCATTGCTTTAACTAAGTAATATTATCTTCTTTTTAGCCTCTTTTTGGGGGCGTTCAACAGTTTTGAAGCACAAAACTGCCAAAATTAAAAATGTGTTTTATACTGTGTGTTCAAATGTGATCATAACTGATTTTGTGAGTAATTTTGCGTGAAAAATGTTTTCTTCGGAAAGAAACAGAAAGCAAAATTTGACATTTTGCTGAGTTAATTAATTATTGAGAAGTGGGCATTCAACAGTGCCGAAGTACAACACTGCCGAAAAAGGCGGAAAAATTTCAAAATAATTTACAACCATTTTCTAAAGAGCGGGAAATTACTGACGCTAAGTATCAAAGAAAATCACTCCAATTTTGGTGCCAATATGTCTGCAACTGCAAACTTAACAATTATTTTGGCGCTAAAACGTGTAAGCTTTAAATTTTTTCGCTCAAAATTAATGCAAAATAAGTCACATTGTTTCTTTCATATCGGGTTGTGGATGGTTTTCATTGAAAAATCTCGAAAAAAACATGGTTAGCGGCAAAAAATTAATTAAGAAATATATGGGATTTAAAGATTCCCAAACTGGCCATTTTGGTTTAATAACCGAGCAATTTTTTTTGTGCTAAGAACACGTAAGCGGAGATTTAACCCGTTTTTGAACACGTTTCAAATTGAATTGAGGCTTGCAATTGGTCTGTTTGATGTTCTGCGATATGTGAAATCATCACTTTGTACTTCAATTGGCGTGTGGGGTGGTTTTGAAAAAAAATTGAACTTTTTGAAAATTTCATCACTTTTTTTTACAGCCAACACTTTTCCGTAGACCTTAAAAAGCAGTCGGAACAATCAGCGCTCCACTCTGATACAAGCAGTTTTTTTTACTTCAATTTTTAGTAGGTTTCTTTATAAATCAGATTAAAATTACAACTTCCACACAACATATTGTACATTCACTAGGCGTGCAAGTTAGCTGAGAAATAAATATAGTTTTAGAAATGAATGCAATTTTCTTATATTCTTGCCGCAAAGCTTTTGTATAGTTTTTCTAAAATTATAGTTTTTCTATAGTTTTTCAGTAAAATTAATTTTCTATGTAGATGTGTTGCCTTCTGTGTGCTTTTTCATTTCTAAACAGAAAAAAAGTTGATGGCCCATTTCTTTTTGCCTAAATTTGCAAAGAGTTATCGTCTAAACTCAGGAAGTTTACAGTAGTCAATTTTGCTTGTTGTCTTAATTTCTTGATCCCCGTTATATCAACCAAAAGGAGGTAGATGCTTTTGTATGAACTAGCCTTACTATTACTCAAGGTCCTATCTTTGACCAGCGCACAATCTTCATTGATTCTCTACAATTATTCTGCTTATCATAATTTCTGAACAAAAGCATTATTGCCATATAAAAGCATTTTTTTCTATTGAAGCCTCCAAGTTAGATCAAAACAGTATTTTGCTTAGTAAAATTTTTTTTGGTTCAAAAAATTGTGCTTTGAAAAAGTTCGCTTCAATAGTAGTGAGAGCAACTTGCTCACATGTAACCAGCATCCCATTGCTTTAACGAAGTAATATTATCTTCTTTTTAGCCTCTTTTTGGGGCGTTCAACAGTTTTGAAGCACAAAACTGCCAAAACTAAAAATGTGTTTTATACTGTGTGTTCAAATGTGATCATAACTGATTTTGTGAGTAATTTTGCGTGAAAAATGTTTTCTTCGGAAAGAAACAGAAAAAAAAATTTGACATTTTGCTGAGTTAATTAATTGTTCAGAAGTGGGCATTCAACAGTGCCAAAGTACAACAGTGCCGAAAAAGGCGGGAAAATTTCAGAATAATTTACAACCATTTTCTAAAAAGCGGGAAATTACTGACGCTAAGTATCAAAGAAAATCACTCCAATTTTGGCGCCAATATGTCTGCAACTGCAAACTAAACAATTATTTTGGCGCTAAAACGTGAAAGCTTTAAATTTTCTCGCTGAAAATTAATGCAAAATAAGTCACTTTGTTTCTTTCATATCGGGTTGTGGATGGTTTTCATTGAAAAATCTCGAAAAAAACATGATTAGCGGCAAAAAATTAATAAAGAAATATATGGGATTTAAAGATTCCCAAACTGGCCATTTTGGTTTAATAACCGAGCAATTTTTTTTGTGCTAAGAACATGTAAGCGGAGATTTAACCCGTTTTAGAACACGTTTCAAATTGAATTGAGGCTTGCAATTGGTCTGTTTGATGTTCTGCGATATGTGAAATCATCACTTTGTACTTAAAATGGCGTGTGGGGTGGTTTTGAAAAATAATTGATCTTTTTGAAAGTTTCATCACTTTTTTTTACAGCCAACACTTTTCCGTAGACCTTAAAAAGCAGTCGGAACAATCAGCGCTCCACTCTGATACAAGCAGTTTTTTTTACTTCAATTTTTAGTAGGTTTCTTTATAAATCAGATTAAAATTACATTTTCCACACAACATATTGTACATTCACTAGGCGTGCAAGTTAGTTGAGAAATAAATATAGTTTTAGAAATGAATGCAATTTTCTTATATTCTTGCCGCAAAGCTTTTGTATAGTTTTTCTAAAATTATAGTTTTTCTATAGTTCTTCAGTAAAATTATTTTTCTATGTAGATGTGTTGCCTTCTGTGTGCTTTTTAATTTGTGGCTGTAGAGACTGATTTTTAAAGTAAACTTGAATAATTTTTCGTCGATTTGACATCACTGCAAAACTGCGAAAGTTTATTGCGAAAACAACTGGATAGTTCTCTACAAACCAATAAAATTTCAAGCTTGTTCGTGATCTTGGCAAACTGTTCAATAAGATTAATGTTTTCTTTTTTGTTTTCCTTGCTAAATCAGGTACCACAATTATTAATCGGAATGGACCGAGTGATATGCATATTGAAGTCCGTTCAGTCGTGATTTGCGCAAATTGTATGAAAAATAATTTCAGTCTGAATTTATGCATTGGCTGCTTAAACACTGGTTGTCCAAGCACAAATTAGGTTATTAATCTAACAGTTGTATAATATATGCTTCTCAAAATTGTTATAGTTTTTTTCAGTTCAATGTTTCATAATAATTTTCAAACGTAATTTTGATCATTTGTGGGATAATAAACCCTTTTCGTTTTTGTGTAACATCATTCTAAACAGAAAAAAAAGTTGATGGCCCATTTCTTTTTGCCTAAATTTGCAAAGAGTTATCGTCTAAATTCAGGAAGTTTACAGTAGTCAATTTTGCTTGTCGTCTTAATTTCTAGATCCCCGTTATATCAACCCAAAGGAGGTAGATGCTTTTGTATGAACTAGCCTTACTATTACTCAAGGTCCTATCTTTGACCAGCGCACAATCTTCACTGATTCTCTACAATTATTCTGCTTATCATAATTTCTGAAGAAAAGCATTATTGCCATATAAAAGCATTTTTTTGTATTGAAGCCTCCAAGTTAGATCAAAAAAGTATTTTGCTTAGTAAAACTTTTCTTGGTTCAAAAAATTGTGCTTTGAAAAAGTTCGCTTCAATGGTAGTGAGAGCAACTTGCTCACATGTAACCAGCATCCCATTGCTTTAACGAAGTAATATTATCTTCTTTATAGCCTCTTTTTGGGGCGTTCAACAGTTTTGAAGCACAAAACTGCCAAAACTAAAAATGTGTTTTATACCGTGTGTTCAAATGTGATCATAACTGATTTTGTGAGTAATTTTGCGTGAAAAATTTTTTCTTCGGAAAGAAACAGAAAAAAAAATTTGACATTTTTCTGAGTTAATTAATTGTTCAGAAGTGGGCATTCAACAGTGCCGAAGTACAACAGTGCCGAAAAAGGCGGGAAAATTTCAGAATACTTTACAACCATTTTCTAAAGAGGGGGAAATTACTGACGCTAAGTATCAAAGAAAATCACTCCAATTTTGGCGCCAATATGTCTGCAACTGCAAATTAAACAATTATTTTGGCGCCAAAACGTGTAAGCTTTAAATTTTCTCGCTCAAAATCTTAAAGATTTACTTAAGATTGTAAACGATCGCTGTTTAATTTTTGATTGCCGCACTTAATATGTTGAACTTTGTTCAAATTTTCGGCACTGTTGAAAAAGTTTTCATTTTCGGCACTGTTGAACAAAGTTTTCATTTTCGACACTGTTGAACTTCCGCACTGTTGTACTGCCCCGTTCAGAAAAATTTTTAAGATGTCGCGCTACATAAACAAAATACATGGAGGCTATTCTCCTGCGCGAAGGACCGAATGGGCGAAAAAACTTGTAGGCCAAGGACCGAAGACACAATTAGTCGAAAAACAATTTTTAAACAGAAACAATTGCCATTCAGTTAAAATGAATTAAATGAAGCAATATTTTGCTACTTTTATTACGAAACCCTTGAAATGTAAATTTTGTCCCACTTTTGCGGCGGTCAATGAAAAATTGGAAGATTTTGCATATATCCGCAGTTTTTTGATTCGGCCAATATCAATACTCCAGTCCCTGGAAATGTTTACTTTCTTTCTAAATTTTAGGTTACTGAAATCTGATTGGCTGATTTTTATTTTCGCGCATTCGGTCCTTCGCGCTTGAGGGATTCCACCAAAATACATCAATTGAATGGCAATTTGTCATTTCAACTTCGGTCCAGTTGAATATAATTAGCTGTCAGTGATTTTGTTTTCGTCACTGCTTTACTTAGGCACTGTTATACTGTTTTCTTTTTCATTCTTTTGGGAAGCGAATTGTTTATTCTGACGCGAAGTCTTCTACCAGACTACAAAACAATAATGAATTAAGGCAAATCAAAATTAGTTGAAATTTGAAAAGAAAGCTATAAAAACAAACAAAATTTTATTGAGAATCCCTAAAATAATTGTGTTTAACAAGACTACACGGCATCGCACCAACTGTCAATCAACTTTGTATGCCAAGTTTGGGCAGAAGCAGGACGTGATTTAAATCTTCTGGCGAAAGTTCGTACCCTGTTTGTTCTGTCGATGACTACCGAAAAATCAATTTCTACAGCGGGCATTGAAGACTAGTCAACAATTCTCTAACATAGGCTTTTGTCTGTTTTCTGACAGATTTTATTTATTGTTTGCTCGAAGGCTTAGAATAATGCCGACATCAAAATTTTCTCTCTATTTACTTCGTTGACTATCTTTTTTCATCTGTAATATCAGTATAATAATTCTTCGAAAAATATGAAGTAAAAAGAGTTCTTTTTTGACAAAAGATTAGAAAAAATAGTTATATCAAGTCGACGCCTTGAATAATCCTATTAATTTTTAATGTCTATGATAAATTTTTCAAAAAAAAACATGATCCAATCGCTATTTAGATTAAAATGTGATATATTGAGCTCACAAAAATGCATTAGTTGAATCAGCTAGAAAGTCTATGTTCAATTTGGAACGTGTTTTGCGCCCGATTATTTTGCGCTTCAAGTACCCTAAATTGGCTGCTTTCAGACACTGATAGTTTTGTAAAAAACGGTTACAGGTACAGTTTTTTTTAACTTGAGTTCAAAACAGCAATAATTTTCAGAAAAAAATGGAAACCCCCGTCATGCATAATCGAAAAGTAAAATTCAAAATTTATCTGATGAAAAGTCTCCGAGCAAAAATGTTCCGTCACCTTCTTCCACAGCAGGAACAAAAATAAAGCACAAATTTATTCATTAATTACTGGTGTAAACTATTTTTCTATTAGAAAATTGCAATTTTGAGGAAGTTCAGAAAAAAGGTTTGCGGGGATACTTTTTCTGTGTATCTAGTTTTTTTAGCCCTTCTGGACTCGCGGGAACCATATAATAACGATTGAGAAGCAAACAAGCAAAACCGGTTCACAAATACGCTCTTAACGAAAAAACATTAGAGAAGAATACCAATTTAAGCAATTGAAAGAAGTGGCCACTTTGTTTTCCAAAGCAAGTGCAACCAATCTCAAGGGCTCAAAATTTTCAAACCACGTGACGCAATATACTTAGTTAGATTACAATGTAACCAGCACAGCAACGTTCAATCAAAGCAATTAGAAAAAAAATTAACATCCAATTCAACTAGATTTGGCCAACCACACAACAATCAATCTATGCAACAACAAGAATCTGATTAAAAAATGAAAAAAAGTTATGCGAATTATAAATGAAATTTTTTTTATCAGATCAAGATTTACAGTTCCGTCTACTTTCGAAGAAAGTGACCAAATATCTGTGTTCGGGGTGTTTTTATCCAGAACAAATACCAATTTTTCACTGACCGTTTTTGCCGGATTTTTTGAAATTTATCTGAAACGTATTGCTGTCATGAGTTCAAATTTAAAAAGAATTTGTTTACCTGTGACCATTACTATTAATTATGGAGATTTGAAGGTTGCCGAAGTTTTTTTGGTTCTATCAACACGAAAGCAAAGAACTAATCCGTCTGGGCACTATGAGACCAAACCTCGTAATGATGTTTGCCTGTCTCTCGAATCCTGACTCATGTCTTTCAGCATATGTGAAAAGTTTGTCGGAACGATGAAAAAAAAACGAAAGAATAAAGGCAGAAAAAGGAGAGCGTCCTTCCTTGTTGCGGAACCCGCTTACATTTAACAAATTACACTGTTTGGCCTGTTTGGTAATGAATGTCAAATGGCACTATACAATGATAATTAAGCAAATGAAATATAATATCTGTTTATCAGTTAACATAAGAACTTAGAATAAAAAAATGTTTTGAATGCATATAACCACTGAGAATATATTTTGCATCAGAACACTATGAACCGTAGTGAAACTGCTATTATGCTAAAAAAAACTTGAAAGAAATTAATTCATAAGGACTTTTTGATCATAATTATAAATTTTAAAAATTTTTGAAAACCCTTCTGCTGAGAAACCAAGTTCGAGATATTTTTTCGTCTTCGTTGTTATCTTGCTTATTGGGCCCACTTCTCTTTATCTGATATTTGAATATTATAGAAAAAAAAAATTTCTCAACAAGTTAGTAACATTATACTACATTCTGATGATATAGTCAAGATATTTGTTTGTCTTTGTTGTTTGCTTGCTTGTTGGGCCCACTTCAATTCATCTGATATTTGCATATTATAGAAATTAAACAAAAGTTCTCAACAAGTTAGTACCATTATACTATATGCTGATGATAAAGTCATAAAAACATCCTCTTCATTAAAATGTCTAAAAAGAGATCACCAAGAGATCTCAAATGGAACTAACTTTTGGTTAGGAAGCACAAAACTCACCTTTAACACGCAACAAATTAAAACAATGGTTTTAATTGGAAAAATTAGCTGCCAAACTCTGTACAGATACATTAAAAAACAGTTTCAATTATTTGTAATAGTTATAGATGAAAAATTAGCATTCAAAAATCACACTTCTGTAGAAAACAAAGCCAGTAGTGTGGTCTTTTTTATAGACTGAGAAAGTATTGAACCAAAGTAGCTTCTCTTGGCATTTAAGACTTTGGTTCAGCCAATCTTGCAAAATAGAGTCCTGGTTTATGCATCAACTGATAGAAACAAAATCGGAACACTAAGAAATGCTACAGAAACGTCCTATGAAAAAACATGTGAAAAAAATCGAATCAATCAAAGACCTAAGATAAAGATAGGAAATTTTTACATTTAGAGAGTTATATAACTTTGAGCTGCTAAAAGATTTGTGCAAAGTAATACGGGGTGTATGCCAATCCGAAGTTTTACAAAAAACAATTAATAAAAAATTGCAACAAAAAATTTCAACTTAGAAGAAATAGAGCGAGAGCTGTGGCAATACACACAAAAATTGCATAAAAAAATTGGATTGCTGCTAGTGCCCGGGTCTTCTTCAACACTTTGCTTTTTCCTCAACTTAACTTACAGAAATGATAAAACGTTTTAATAACCGGCAACTAAGCAACTTCACCCATCAAGTTTCAGATAATTATATTCATGCAAATAGTGACTTGATGAATTGGCTGTTTTGTGGTTTAGCTATAATGAATCTGAATTTGCCTCCTCATTTTTTATAGAAATTTTTGTTACTAATGAAATCCCTAGTTTCTATTACTATCAAACGGTAAAACTTTTCCTATTCCACATTTTGTGACAAACTTGGGCTGATTTTTCAAGTTCTTCTTTCACTTGTCTGCAAAGGTATCAAAAAACCATTTTCGCTTCTGGCTCCAAAATGCTTGAAAACAGTCTTACGGCGCTTTCTCAAGTGACATTTTTGCTTGCGATTTCCTAATTTCTAACTCCGTTCTTGTAATGAATTCACTTTGAATCAGTTTTCTATGACTATTACTATATGTTAAATAAAGCACCTGGTACTTTAAAAGGGGTTTGTGGGATTTTTAAATGAAAAAAATTTTCCATTTTTCTCCACTTTTAATTTTTTAAATTGTTTTTCAAATAACACTGCCATGGACGTTAAAGGACAGTTGAACCAGTCAGAGTGTCACACCGAAATGAGCAGTCTTGCCTACTAGAGACTGGAGACCTTAAAACTAACACGCTCATTTATCGAAGCAAACTAATTTGACATGTCAAAGTTTCTAAGGGCCAGCTTGTCCAAAGTTTAAAAAAATTCGGTTTGCGAAGTATTTTTTTGTTTTCATTGGTCGAATCCTTTCAAGCAGTAAGGCATTTTTCTTCGTAAAAAATTTTGCAATGGCTTTCGCACTAGCTATTTTGCTTCTCAAGTCTCACTTTTGTTTTCATAAGACAAGATCTACACAAGGTTTAAAAGGTTTACGTTAGACAAAAGTGAGTTGTAGAAGTTTTAAATTGCTTCCTAGAAAGATTTTTAAGTCTTTTTTACCCTTTTGAATTGTTCTGAAAACATTTCAAAGAAAAAAGTATTTTTTTGCCCAAGTTTCCGATACATAAAACAGTTAGACAAGGATTCCAATGGTACAAAACGTTTTTCAAGTTCCATTTAACTAAATGATTTGTACGAATGAAAAACAACTTTTGCAGTAACAGAAAAAATAGTTCGATACCTCTCCTTCTGACTAAAAATCAACCTGATAAAATCAGAAGTTGCATATCTTGTTATTGATAAATAGGAAACCTTCTCAGAATCAAACCTATACAAACCTTGCAATTCTTGATCAGAAAAATAACAGCGCAGCAATTACAATATCAAGTAAAGCTTAATAGCAAAAAAAACCAAGTACGAAATACTACGAAAGTCTAACCAAAAGAGTTTTACACGTTCCCAATAAATGAATAAGTTGTTATTCAAACAAAGAAGTCAGTGTATCCCTTGAGTTTTTTATGTTAATGTCAACTTTAATTCGAAAAACTTGTTAGATCCACTAGTACTAGTTTTTCAAGCATCAGAGTCACAACTGTAGTAGAGACTTTGTTTAACATACCTATTTTATGTTATTACGTCACTAATTATTAATGTTAAGGTCAACGCTGTAGTTATCCTAACAATCACGTACCGCCATAGAGGCAGTGTTTTGTATTAATTCAAGTTGATTCTTTCACATTTTATTAAACGCTACATTTGTACGACGTTACTAAGACGTCACTTCCACATGGCTTCATCGCAAACCGAATCGAGCTACCGCGGCTTAAAAGTTTTTTTTTGCCCAATCTATCTCATGAGCCCCCAGTGCCTTGGGAAAATTGGGCACAACGGTTCCAACTCGTGGTGATATTGAAAGAGGCGATAGACGTAGAGAATTTTCTGACAGAGAAGGCCCTCCCAGAAAATGTCTATCCGACTCTTAACAAACCAGCAGGGACAAAATAAGGCGTCACTAAATGAAAGAAAAGTCTGTAAAAATGCAGCATTACAGCTAGGAGAGACGAGGAGAACAATCGAAGAGACGAGGACAGACGTCTGTTCGAAAAAGGTACCCGAGATGAAGCCGACAAGAGGTTGAAATCAAAACAATTCTGATCCCTAGGGAAACACGAACAGAAAACACCCAAAACAGAAGATCGTTGAAACAGATTTCACCGACCTATGGAAACTAGTGGTGGGTACGTTCTACCGAGAATCGATTCTTACAAACCGACAATTTTTATTATCTGGCAGCAAACAAACAGAAAATGGAATAAGTTTTTTGGACGCTGAGGCGCTTTACGAGACGTGTGCATATTCAATATGGGAAATGAGGATATTGAACTACAGCGGCTACCAAAATAGACAAGGAACAGGTTCAATCAAGGCTGATAAGGAGACTAATGCCATAGCTGTGGGAATTGCTTAAAACAGAGCCACTGGAGAGCTGTGTAGCCGAGAAATTTATCTGTATAATTCAGGAGGTTAGGGACACTTCGCGAAACATTTCATGAAATCAGTAGTAAACCATGTCAAAGGAACTAATGAATCTACCCAGTACGGGACAAACGTGATACTTAGATTCTATGATGATAATGGCGAAGAGGGTACGATGGGAAAGTCAGAATGGGGATAACGTCAGAATGGAGAATATTGGACGTCAAAATGGGGATTAACCGATGGAATACAGAGTTCCAGATAGTTTGCGCCAGCCAAGTTTTTTTTTTATCTCACAAAAAAATTACACAAGCTTAAAAGAAAGGATAGATTTATAGCTGTAAAAAGGAACCGGTCCAGAGTAAACTGACAATTCGACAGAAGACGTTATTAAGATGAATGGACAAACTTTTTCAGATATTGAATCTGAAGCCTGGGTTTCTAAAGGTGCAGAGCAAAATATCACTGAAGGTAGGCAAAACAACAAAACTGGAAAAAAAATCTTAATAGTCGTGATCATTGACGTGCGGCAAAAGACAGTGCCACGGGCGGAAATGGGCATGAATAGAGCGGAGCGTATTCCAGAGGTTCATTACTCAGCAGTACAACGTAATTACATCAAATGTATTTTGAGAGAATTTCATGAACTAATCGAACAAAAAGTGCACTTAAAAATTTTGAAGTCGGGACACATTTCTACGAGCCGTTGCGGCCGGTGCAAGTAAAAGGTAAATGGGAACACATTCATGTGTTACCGAAGTTTGAAGCAACTATAGAAAAACTGTTGAAAGAAGGATACCTTAAAAAGTTGGGGAAGTGTAATGAAGATTGCCTCATCTTAGAAACGGTTGATTCGGCCAAACGCGATGGAACGGTATAAGTGGCATTGAATTCGAAACTCAAAAATAAGCTTCATATTGGAATCAAAATCAGATGCCGAACATGAAGGAACAAGTGTACAACCACATCGTGATAGCAATAAGTGGTAACACTACTTACGCAATTTGGTTCTAAAACATTGACCTGAAATCTGCATATTCGCATATGCCATTAAGTGAGTAGGCAGAGTAATTTCAGTAATCTTGGGGGTACTATATTAGTGACATATCGTTTTGAAACGGGGATTTACAGACTAGGTGATATGCCCAAGGAACTCCAGAGGGTTATGGATTCACTGCTAGGATATTTACCGGGGGAGCAGTGTACCTGGATGATATAACCATCACAACCCGATGTTTAGAAGAACGCCACGAATGGGATGTATTGACGAAAACAATGCCGCCACGAGATTTTTCTCCACTTTTAATTTTTTAAATTGTTTTTCAAATAACACTGCCATGGACGTTAAAGGACAGTTGAACCAGTCAGAGTGTCACACCGAAATGAGCAGTCTTGCCTACTAGAGACTGGAGACCTTAAAACTAACACGCTCATTTATCGAAGCAAACTAATTTGACATGTCAAAGTTTCTAAGGGCCAGCTTGTCCAAAGTTTAAAAAAATTCGGTTTGCGAAGTATTTTTTTGTTTTCATTGGTCGAATCCTTTCAAGCAGTAAGGCATTTTTCTTCGTAAAAAATTTTGCAATGGCTTTCGCACTAGCTATTTTGCTTCTCAAGTCTCACTTTTGTTTTCATAAGACAAGATCTACACAAGGTTTAAAAGGTTTACGTTAGACAAAAGTGAGTTGTAGAAGTTTTAAATTGCTTCCTAGAAAGATTTTTAAGTCTTTTTTACCCTTTTGAATTGTTCTGAAAACATTTCAAAGAAAAAAGTATTTTTTTGCCCAAGTTTCCGATACATAAAACAGTTAGACAAGGATTCCAATGGTACAAAACGTTTTTCAAGTTCCATTTAACTAAATGATTTGTACGAATGAAAAACAACTTTTGCAGTAACAGAAAAAATAGTTCGATACCTCTCCTTCTGACTAAAAATCAACCTGATAAAATCAGAAGTTGCATATCTTGTTATTGATAAATAGGAAACCTTCTCAGAATCAAACCTATACAAACCTTGCAATTCTTGATCAGAAAAATAACAGCGCAGCAATTACAATATCAAATAAAGCTTAATAGCAAAAAAAAAACCAAGTACGAAATACTACGAAAGTCTAACCAAAAGAGTTTTACACGTTCCCAATAAATGAATAAGTTGTTATTCAAACAAAGAAGTCAGTGTATCCCTTGAGTTTTTTATGTTAATGTCAACTTTAATTCGAAAAACTTGTTAGATCCACTAGTACTAGTTTTTCAAGCATCAGAGTCACAACTGTAGTAGAGACTTTGTTTAACATACCTATTTTATGTTATTACGTCACTAATTATTAATGTTAAGGTCAACGCTGTAGTTATCCTAACAATCACGTACCGCCATAGAGGCAGTGTTTTGTATTAATTCAAGTTGATTCTTTCACATTTTATTAAACGCTACATTTGTACGACGTTACTAAGACGTCACTTCCACATGGCTTCATCGCAAACCGAATCGAGCTACCGCGGCTTAAAAGTTTTTTTTTTGCCCAATCTATCTCATGAGCCCCCAGTGCCTTGGGAAAATTGGGCACAACGGTTCCAACTCGTGGTGATATTGAAAGAGGCGATAGACGTAGAGAATTTTCTGACAGAGAAGGCCCTCCCAGAAAATGTCTATCCGACTCTTAACAAACCAGCAGGGACAAAATAAGGCGTCACTAAATGAAAGAAAAGTCTGTAAAAATGCAGCATTACAGCTAGGAGAGACGAGGAGAACAATCGAAGAGACGAGGACAGACGTCTGTTCGAAAAAGGTACCCGAGATGAAGCCGACAAGAGGTTGAAATCAAAACAATTCTGATCCCTAGGGAAACACGAACAGAAAACACCCAAAACAGAAGATCGTTGAAACAGATTTCACCGACCTATGGAAACTAGTGGTGGGTACGTTCTACCGAGAATCGATTCTTACAAACCGACAATTTTTATTATCTGGCAGCAAACAAACAGAAAATGGAATAAGTTTTTTGGACGCTGAGGCGCCTTACGAGACGTGTGCATATTCAATATGGGAAATGAGGATATTGAACTACAGCGGCTACCAAAATAGACAAGGAACAGGTTCAATCAAGGCTGATAAGGAGACTAATGCCATAGCTGTGGGAATTGCTTAAAACAGAGCCACTGGAGAGCTGTGTAGCCGAGAAATTTATCTGTATAATTCAGGAGGTTAGGGACACTTCGCGAAACATTTCATGAAATCAGTAGTAAACCATGTCAAAGGAACTAATGAATCTACCCAGTACGGGACAAACGTGATACTTAGATTCTATGATGATAATGGCGAAGAGGGTACGATGGGAAAGTCAGAATGGGGATAACGTCAGAATGGAGAATATTGGACGTCAAAATGGGGATTAACCGATGGAATACAGAGTTCCAGATAGTTTGCGCCAGCCAAGTTTTTTTTTTATCTCACAAAAAAATTACACAAGCTTAAAAGAAAGGATAGATTTATAGCTGTAAAAAGGAACCGGTCCAGAGTAAACTGACAATTCGACAGAAGACGTTATTAAGATGAATGGACAAACTTTTTCAGATATTGAATCTGAAGCCTGGGTTTCTAAAGGTGCAGAGCAAAATATCACTGAAGGTAGGCAAAACAACAAAACTGGAAAAAAAATCTTAATAGTCGTGATCATTGACGTGCGGCAAAAGACAGTGCCACGGGCGGAAATGGGCATGAATAGAGCGGAGCGTATTCCAGAGGTTCATTACTCAGCAGTACAACGTAATTACATCAAATGTATTTTGAGAGAATTTCATGAACTAATCGAACAAAAAGTGCACTTAAAAATTTTGAAGTCGGGACACATTTCTACGAGCCGTTGCGGCCGGTGCAAGTAAAAGGTAAATGGGAACACATTCATGTGTTACCGAAGTTTGAAGCAACTATAGAAAAACTGTTGAAAGAAGGATACCTTAAAAAGTTGGGGAAGTGTAATGAAGATTGCCTCATCTTAGAAACGGTTGATTCGGCCAAACGCGATGGAACGGTATAAGTGGCATTGAATTCGAAACTCAAAAATAAGCTTCATATTGGAATCAAAATCAGATGCCGAACATGAAGGAACAAGTGTACAACCACATCGTGATAGCAATAAGTGGTAACACTACTTACGCAATTTGGTTCTAAAACATTGACCTGAAATCTGCATATTCGCATATGCCATTAAGTGAGTAGGCAGAGTAATTTCAGTAATCTTGGGGGTACTATATTAGTGACATATCGTTTTGAAACGGGGATTTACAGACTAGGTGATATGCCCAAGGAACTCCAGAGGGTTATGGATTCACTGCTAGGATATTTACCGGGGGAGCAGTGTACCTGGATGATATAACCATCACAACCCGATGTTTAGAAGAACGCCACGAATGGGATGTATTGACGAAAACAATGCCGCCACGAGATGTTGTAGGTGGGGGGGGGGGGGGGGGAGCATGGCACACCTCATGTATTAAGACACGTTATAAATTTTGGGTCCGCCATGCTATATAATTAGTTGAGAGTCTAAAAAGAATTAAGATAGGGAACAGAATGAGTAAAGTTTTCTGGTTTGTGTGATGGTAAGACAATGGTAAAAAAATTGTTTTTTTTTGTTTTTCTCTAGTTTTTTTGCAAAAGTCTCGGGGCGTGAACTGCCTCATCGGGGCGCATTACAGAATATCATTGAGGTATTAGGTGCAGTTTCTGACAGAAAGATTTTATATCAAGTTTTTTGGACAATGGTAAGTCACTGGTAAACGTTTTTGATTAAAAACTTAGACTTTTTAATAAAAAAAAAAAGATTTTTTTTCCGAAAACATTCAAACAGTTTAATATTCGATCTAATTAAATCTAGGTTTTGTTTTTTCTTTAATTTTTTCTATAATTATGCTCTAAATAGCAAAATCTTTTGAAACTTCTAAAAAAATCAAATTTTATTGAGAAAGAAAAATAAAATACAAAAAAGTAATGTAAATCACTGCGTCGTTTTTTAAGTTCACCGCAACTTTGTGAGGAAAAACAAAGAAAATTCGACAGAGGGTTTTCATTGCTTTCTCTTCTAGCATCAATCACTGGTTGAACGAAAATATTGAAATATTTTTGAGGAGTCCTTTAACAAAACATTAAATGTTGGTGAACTGCAAGTCCTTTTCCAAACAAAAGTTGAACAGAGCAGTTATAACTGTTCCATTTACTAGCTTTAAACTAGATATCAGCATTCTCTGGGGATGTTTCAACATTTCGTTTTCGGTTGCATAGTTTTTCATAAGGCCTTCAACATTGTTTTTTTTTAATTGGAGGAAATATGGCAAATTTTGATTTTAATTCATCTGGAACAACTAAAATTTTGCTGAAAAAGAGTCTGAAGAAAAATGTCTTTTGTAAAGAAAGTGGATTGTGACATGAGTTTAGATCGTGTAATCGGTTTTTAAATCTTTCCACGACTCACCCTCCCAGATCTCTTCAACTTTCTATTCTTTTTCTTTTTTGTATTGGCTTCTCATATCATCTCTCCCTCTCTTCTTATTACCTCGTTAGTTATCTTCATATGTTGAACTTTTCTTTTTTCAAAAATTAAATAAGTCTTTTCTTTGTCTGCTGATAAGTAGCAAACATATGGCTTATACAACTGAATCTTTTGTTTAGAGATGTGCGCTTGACTGCTTTATGGAGTGCTCTCCTGTATTTTGCCATGGGACCATCTCAAGAATCTTTTAGAACCCGTTTGTTTAATCCTTTGCCGCTAAATTTGAACATATCGAACTAGTTGTCATAGCAGCAATAAGTTTTGCTACATAAACATAGCATTTCTGTTTATCTAAATTCTTCTTTCAAACGTACCGGCTCCTTTTCATCACTTTTTTAAATGGATACTGCAACACGTAAAAGGAAAGGAATTAGATTTTGCATCTGCCCTGAAAGAGTCTCTGCAGTCATTTTCCCCTCTTTTTCCCAAGCAGCTCTTTTATCTGGTTGAATACAGTCATATAAGTTTTTTCCAGCACGTGCTAAATAAACTGAGCATGTGTTCATCTCCAACTGTTCAATTTGGCTTACATCACAGAACTTGTCAAAGAAGTTGTAGTACAGTTGTATGCCTATATCTTTCCCAGATCTGATATCTATAAGATTTACCCAAAAATTTCCTTGTTTCTGCTACAATTTCCGACAAGGAATTTCATCTCCTCCTACTCTGCCAGCTGCAACCACTAATTCAACGAACGTTTTGAAACTTTTTTGAGGAGAAAACTGAACAAAACTATAAATTTTGGTGCACTGCAAGCCATGTTCCAAATGAAAGTTGTTCAGAGGAATTATAAGTGTTCTATTTTCTAGCTTAAATTAAGATCTCAGCAATCTCTGAGAAAGTTTCAACACTTCGTTTTCGGTTGCATAGTTTTTCAAATTTTGTGTCCAATCTAGTTTCTTCCAACTTCGTTCTTTTTGAAAATTGGAGGAAACTTGCAAAATTGATTTTAAATTATGTGGAACAACTAATTAGCACTGAACGTTGCCAAAAAGAGATCTAACTTTTGTTTTTGCTGAAAAAGATTTTAAAGAAAGAGGTGGAATTGACATGATTTTTGATCTCGTCATCAATTTTGAAATTCACCCACGACTCAAACTCCCACAACTCTTCAACTTTGTGCCCTTTCTCTTTTATGTATTCGCTTGTCATATCATCTATCCCTCTCTTCTTTTTTCTTCGATCAATATCCTCATATGTTAAAAAAGGGCGAGCTTCTTGACAGGAGCAGAAGTGGTAGTAACATCCCATTGCTTCAAATACAGTTTTGCAGTGATCACAATATCCATCCACATTAAAACAATCGATTTTCTTTTGTTTTCCAGATGTGAAAAAACCGTCACATTTGCATATTGGTCTTGTTTCCTGGTAGATAGACATGAACTTACTCTGAAAAATTAGGCAATTGGTTATGTCTGGCTGTAAACTTCTGCATATCTAGCTTGCATCAAAACCAACGGTCAATTTACATATTTTCGACGAATTTTTATGAATGTCTCATCAACTACAGCTTTTCGAAGGAACCTAATTGAAGGTTCAGTAGTGATGTGTTCTCAACTTTTTTCGGCTAGCGTTTTTCGATTTTGAGTCAATTTGTGTTCCCACAGATGAACAAAAAGAAACACAAACTAGAATCTGGATCGGGAAACATATTCTAATTTCAATCTCCATATTGTCGAATCTGATTGATGAACCCATCTTTTAGTACAACAAGGATCTACTGAACTTGATTATTGAATTTGTAACCAATGTCGAGTTGTTGGCTAAGCAAAGTAAGCTGGAGATGAGAAAAAAATTCCAAGATGTTGAAGTAGCTGTCAGTGAACGAACGAAAAAGACCTTCGAGAAGCAGATATGTCAGCCCAGTTTTTGAAAATTTAGAAAAATCAACTCATTGATTTGAAACAACATCTGGAAAGATTTCCCTATTTTGCCTATTTTTGAATTCAATCATTTCCAACTTAATCCCTTTTTTTGATTCGCAGTAAAGAACAAGAAACATCAGTAATCGAAAAAGCGAAAAATTTTATAACTTTCAAGTTTGGAGATGTACAATTGCTCGAAATATTGAAGTTTCTGCGTGGAGCAAAAACTCTGAATTTTTTTTATGAAAGTCTACAAATCTAGGGAAACGAAAAGAGTCTTCCTCCTACGAGTGGTTTGACAACCCTGACAAGCTTGATTTTCCCGAATCGCCGCCGTATGAAGCCTTTTTCAAAAAACTTAGAAACAACAATCCTCAAGATATTAGTTTTAATTGATTATCACAAGCCGCCAAAAAATATTGCTTGATGAGCAACAGGCACCGAAAAAGCTTCAAATAAAAATTGTGCCCCCATCTGGTTTCGATAAGTTTAATACTTTACAAAAAAAACGGCATGATTGTGTTCAAAATATTTTGCAGTGGTACAATAACTAGGATGTTGTTCCAATTCTGGAAGCAATGCAAAAAGTGATTCAGTTTTATCATCACAAGGGGATGGATAGGTTAAAATTTGGATGTACTCTTCCGAATATAGCTAATATATGTCTACACAAATCTACAAGTTACAAGTTTTATCCATTTTACGAAAAAGATACAGATTTGTGTGAAAAACATTTAGAAGACATGAATGGTGGACTTTCCATTGGGTTCTCTCGAATAGCTGTAGTTGATGAGACATTCATCAAAAATTAATCAAATATATGTAAATTGATCATTGGTTTTGATGCAAGCCAGCTATACCCCTTCTCAATGTTGCAAGATATGCCAACAGGACTGTACGCGAGTTGGAAGTTTGACACCGACATGCAGAAGTTGACAGTCAGACATACCGATCTCCAATTTTTTAGAGTAAGTTCATGTCTATCTACCAGGAAACAAGACCAAACTGCAAATCTGAGAGTTTTTTCACATCCGGAAAACAGAAGAAAATCGACTGTTTTAATGTGGACGGATATTGTGATCACTGCAAAACAGTAATCGAAGCAATGGGATCTTATTACCATTTCTGTGCCTGTCAAGAAGCTCGTCCTTCTTCAACATATGAGGATATTGAATGAGGTAATCAGAAGTGAGAGATAGATGATATGAGAAGCGAACACATAAATGAGAAAGGATAAAAAGTTGAAGAGATGTGGGAGTGTGAGTCGTGGGAAAATTCATGGGAAAACCGACGACTAGATCAAAATTCATGTCACAATCCCTTTTCCTTACTAAAGACTTTTTTCTTCAGACTGTTTTGCAGTAAAATTTTAGTTGTTTCAGATGAACTAAAATCAAAATTTGCCATATATTCTACAATTATAGAAAATACGATATTGCAAGAAACGATATTGGAAGCTACATGAAAAACTATGCAACCGAAAACGAAATGTTCAAACATCCACAGAGAATGCTGATATTTAGTTTTAAGCTAGAAAATGGAACAGTTGTTTCTGCTCTGTTCAAATTTTGTTTGGAAGTTGACTTGTAATGCACCAACCACCAACATTTAATGTTTTGTTAAGTATTCTCCTCAAAAATTTTTCAATATTTTCATTCAGTCAGTGGTTGATGCTAGAGAAAAAGATGAAAATTGTCTACCGAGACTTCATAATTTTTTATTATAAAGTTGAGTTAAATTTAAAATGCTGCGCAGTGATTTGGGTACTTTCTTCTTAATTTAATGTTTTTCTCAAATTGTTTTCTAGAAGTTTCCTTAATTTTTGCATCAAATAGCACTAGATAGAACGTAAAAACAAAAAATGTATGAAAAATAAGTCCTAGTTTTGATTAGATTGAATATAATCGTGTTTTGGAACTTTTTAGAAAATTTTTTAATTAAAACAAAAATCTCCCTTTTTGCGCCGATGTTTTAACATTGTATTACCATGATGTAAAAAACCTAAAAGAATACTTTCATTCCATTATCTACACGTAATACAGCAATGATACTCATTAATTAATTAACGCACCCAAACATTTTTCGAAAAAACAATAGAAAAACCAAAAAAAAAACATTTCTTACCATCACACAAATCATGAAACCTAACCAATTTTATTCCCTATTTTAAAACATTATAGACCTTATACTCAAGGTTAAAACACAGCATGGCGGATCGGAAATCTATAACGTACCCTAGTACATGGGGTACGCCATGGTCCCTCACTTAACCTCCAACATCTATTACTTACGATTTTCTCGAAACAAAATGAGTGGTTAGGTATTCAGCTTTCTAAGAAGTTACAGTCCCAAATGAGCAGAAAATTGATTGTTTTGCGAACATGAAACAACCTGAAAACATAATAGACGTTAGATCATTGTTTGGGTCAACCAATCAGTTTATTTGGTTTATCCCCAATTTAGCAACTACCAGGAAACCTTTTATAATAATCTCATGAAAAAAATTCAAGTTTCAAATGGGGGGACACAAATAGTTGGCCGTTTGTTTTTTTTCGAGACAGTTAGTCATTTTTTTCAATACCATCAACTTACATAAATATAAACACTCAAGTGAAATTTGATGCATCAAAACGGATCCTGGGGACGGCCCTGGAGCAATTACTCGCCAAGTGATGGAAATCAGTATCTTACGCATCGAGGTTTTTAATTGATACCGAATTGAAAAACAGCATAACAGAAAGCGAGTTGATAGCTGTCGTGTGGCAGTAACTCACTAGCAATTTTTTATTTCGTGGCCCCATTTAGAACCATAACCAACCATAAAGCCTGATTATCGTGTTTGTTAAAAGATAAGAATACGAAAACTACGCAGACTCGAATAGTCAAATGGACTGACCGGTTATTGCAGGGGAAGAAAATGGGGCTAGTGGATTACTTATCTGGACACCTGGTAGGTACAACCCCGAAAACGTCGAAATTGGATAACATATTCATGATAGCGCAAACTAACGCGGTTAATCGGCTAATCGCACCGTCGGCAAGTGTAAATGTTGATGAATTGAAAAGCCAAAATGAGAAAAAAACTAGAAAAAAAACCAGAACGCGAATTCGTCATCGAAATGAAATGCACGTATACAAATGGACACTTTTCGAAACTGTCGTTTGATGAAAGTCAGTATTGCAAATCAAAATTGAACGGATAACTGTCAGAATTGAGTATTAAAAAACCCATTACGGCTGAGTGAAATTTTTTCACATTAAGTTCAGATCCTAGCCAGTGGCGCAAGGTCTGTGAAATAGGTTCAATAATTTTGCAGGAAACTAACTCCCTTCGACAGACTTCGGCTGAATCATCCCACTGGTTTATGTTCCCGTCCCTTTTGTTTGATTCGCATGATGTTTTTGACGCCTAGATTATCGCAGTTCTCACTAAGGCGGATGAAATTCTGAACTGTTTTGTCGGGGCTATAAAATGAAAAAAAAATCGAAGATATCAACACCTTAGGCTTGTTTTTGACGAACATGAGGAAAAATTACATACTTCCAATGGCATAATTTTTCTCGAAGAGTGGATTATGATGCCGCCACAGCTGAGAGCTCCGATTATGATGCGTCTTCACAAAAAAAACTCGGGAAAATTTTAAATGCGCGATGTGGCTAGCAAGTACTTTTTCTCGCCGCACATGGTTATACAGATACAACTAACCGCAGCCAATTGTATGAATTACCTCAATTCCGGTTAGAACTAAAACCAGTCATCCTGGCTAACGATGTAACAAGACTAAAAACGTTATTTTATTTTGCTCAATTTTTTTTTCTCGGTCACTATTCCGCGGTGTGGTGCGCAAAAAACTGTCTACTAGCGTGAATTGATAGGTTTTCCAAGCCTCCATTTGTTCATATAATGACACGAATTACTGCTAGGGTGATCCAGTAATTCCGCGAAAATCATGTTGCCTTAATTTCGAAACCGAGGGCAATCTGAACCGACCAAGGGACGGGATTTGTAGCTAAATCCATTGTTGATTTCTGCGGCAGTACTGATATAAAAGTGATTAGTGCCCCAGTGGGCAACACAGGGCCACTGGCTTAGAGGAGAGGTTGATTTGTACCGTGAATTAACGGATGATGGCGTGTTCATCTCAGCAGCCGCGACCATCATCAAAACCAAGTTTAAACGAGATAATGTTCGGTAATCGAACGGCTACTCATCAATAATTGGGCTGCTCACCGTTCGAAGCTCATTTTGGTAGAAAGCTAAACACAGTTTGGCTTAGAACCGCACGCGACGCTTTGTCAAGTAACTTGTGCTGTAACAATGTTTTTTGTTTCTTGGATAAGAACAAAAAGATATTCCCCGCGCTGTTTTTGCAAGATTACGCGCTAGGTGACGACGACTTGATGATCGAATTGAACATCCTTTAGTGAGGGATCAACCAGAAGGCACCAGTATGGAAAAAAGCGCCGGTCCTCTCTGCGCAACGAACGGGTTAGAAAGCACTTCGGAAAAACCAGGACCCTTTAAAATCTGAAACAAATTATGACTTATTAATGGAGCAAGTAATACGAGAAACCGAGCGCACGTTTTCGCTGGATTCTGGAAAGTTCGTTCATAAAACTGATCTTTCGATAAGTTTTGACGGAAAACCATCGGTTGTTTGGGCACTTGATAGTACACCTCAAACTGGAGCGCCCAAGGCACCACAGGACAAAACAATGGTCAAGGACCCCCAAAGCAAAAAAAAGTAGCCTTACAAGCTAATGACGAGAGGATGGACAACGATGGAGAAAAAGTCTGCGAAACTGTGGTAAGGCTCAAATCGCATCATCATCAATATTTCTTCCGAAGGCTTCACGCCGATAAAATCTTCCGTGGTTAACAAATCTTCACAAACGAAAACACCGACTCGAAACTCACTTACTGCCAAAAAATCAGTCGGGCGGTTGAAAATTTGGAACCCTAAACGGCAATACCGAAGATTGAGAAAATTGTCGCGTACTGGAGCTCGGAAAAAAATTAGTTATTTAAGGATGATATCAACAAATCTCAGAGTATTAGGCAAGATAAAACTTACGGACCAATAGTCTTATCATCAGCAGAAGACACAGAGGACGGTCAGGGAAAGGAGCATGGCTCGACAGATATTGAGCCTCAGCAAAGCTTTTCTTCGAGAAAGACAGAAATGGAGTGGGAGACAACCTCGACAGCACCGGAGGTAGTCAAGGTGGGATCTTCCAGTAGTCCAACGAGGGCTCATTGGACTGAAAGTCCAATTACGAGCAGTCCGAAAAAAACGCCAAAGCCGATAACACGCCACAACACTAGGCTTCTAAGAAAATGTAAGCCGTCAACTTTTCTGGGCAGAAAATTATTTACGAGCGTGATATCAGCAGAACCATAAATATATAATATAGTCTATAAGCGAGAAGAATTGGTCGATCAGCGAATCGAATTGCCAGAGGCCGCACCGGGGCCTTCAGATACAAAAACGACTAGTCGACCCAGGGGCGAGTCGCATAGAAGGTATGATAAAACAACAGGTGCCAGAGGTCAATGAAGTACTCCTCAGAAAACTCCAAGACCAAAAAAACGTAACGCGGGGGAGGAAGAAGTTTCAGGTCATTTTGACGACGTCCTGGACAAGCTTTGCAGAGTCGTGAAATTTATATCAGGGAACAGAGGCTAGAATTCGAAAAAGCCGCAAAATTCCTGCGCTGGGAAAACTAGAAGTTTCTGCTCAAGCGAAAATTCAAAGAACGCGTGAGGCGATCGACAAAGCAGGGCATGAGCTACTAGATTGTATAGCCACTGATTCAATAATCTCCACGCCGATCTCGTTCCAATGAAACTTCTGAACAGCAAGGTATGAAACTAACGCAAATATTACCGGCAGAACTGTCGGTAATAGCCCAGTTGCCGGGGGAAAAAGAAGGCAATACGACCAAGGCAACCCAACCGGAGGAACAAGGGGACCAGATGTTTTATGGAACAGCAGAATTGTCCAATATCAATGGCGACCGATGAGCTAGATATAGCCGACGAACTGTCTGCCATCAGCATGACTGAGGAAGGCCAACGGCAAATTCTCGAAGAGCTCGAAAATCTGGAACACTACTCTTATTTTTTCTCTAAAGAGGGAAAGATAAAGGAGTATCAGATTCGCCGTAGAGTACTAAAAGCACTAAAAACACAGACTAATCGAACTTTATAAACTTGACAATCTAATTTGCAGTAAAATTGTTTGAAAGTAGTAAATTGCTTTCAATTTGTCGAAGGGGGAGTGTAGTGGAGACTATGTTTAGTTTACTTATTTTATGTTATTCCGTATAAGGATATTATTACAAATGTCAAGGGCATCGCTGTAGTTAGCGTAACAATCACGCACCGCCATTGGCGACGATGTTTTGTATGAATTCAAGATGGTTCCCGTCTTATTAAAGCTACGTTGTTATGTGACTACGAGGTTACTTTCACAACAAATTACAACATAAACGACAAATTACTTATATCAACTATAGCCCACAGCAGATGAAATTATCGAAATACAACGGATTAATTAAATTTTGAAAAGATAGTGATATTTTAAACATTAACACAACTGCCACGAATACAAAGCGCATCCAAAAAGTTTGTATGCTGAGTAAATCGCACGCAAAGAACAAAAGAACAAAAGAAAAACGAAAATTTTCACACGAGCAACAACCCGAGTAGGCCTTCATAGACCAAAAATCCAAAAAAGCTGGTCATAAAAATTCAATATACGAAGCCGGATATGGACTTTTTTCATGAGACTTTTGCTGATCAACCGCACGTATTCTAAACGGACTCTTAATTACGATCACGCTCATGATCTAACTCGTAATCCTTTTGCTTCCACCCATTGCTTCCACTGAATGATTTACAGCTTTTCATCACCCTTTTTCTGTAACTTCACGCATGCCACTAACAGCCGTTAACTTTTCCAGAAATTCTGACCCTATCAAACGGTCCTATTCTTTTGAAACACCATGGATACTTTCACTTTTTCGGTATTCTCATTGCAGAAATCCCGTTTGTATAGAAAAATCTTCAAAGTTCTGGAAAATAACCCGCATAGGAGTTCGAAGTAAGTTTGAGGGAGCTCGACAGGAGTAAGTTTGAGGGGGTGCAAAAATTAGGGGTCGGAGATAAATTTGGGTGGAAGGGGGCTGTTAATTGATTGAGGGAAATCATTTTGCAAAATAAAATTGAGTTGGTTTGGAAAACGAGCAGGCCGTGAGTAGTGTGAGTAGTGCAGGAAAAGATAAAAACGAATGATCTCAAGAAACTTTTCTCGTCTGCAACTCTTCAATGCAAGAAAATATTTTGGTGGAGATTTCATTTTTCATTGTGGGCCTGCGTTCCAGGGTCGCGACAGCCGCTTGTAGTCCTTGAAATTGCAGAGTACAAGTTGGAATGTAAGCTTAGCATAAAGCCTATGTTTCAGAGACGTTAGACCTCTCTTTGGTACCAAAAAGAGCAGACAAGCAGTGGTTCTTCTACCAGTCTGGACTTGCGCCGGAAAAGAGATGAAAATTTTGATAAAATTTTAGCTGTATAATTAGCTGCTTCCATGTTTTAGCTTCCTTTTATTATCTTCCTTTTATTTTGTTTTTAACGCTAGTTTCATTTTAAATGGCAACCTAACTAAAATGCAAAAAAGCACGTGCAAAATGAGATTTTTCCAGTACTCCCAAACAACTCTCCTAAACCTATTTAGAGCTAATCAAGAACCTGCATTTCAAATAAAACCTTCATAAAACAAAAAATCTCAAAAACTTCACTCAACCAAACCGTCATCAACCAATTGGTTCATCTTCTAGCTTAAACTCGCCTCCGCTCAGAAGTCAATTTCCCCAAAAAGCGTGTATTTCAGCAAAGCGTTTTACTTAATTTCGATTTGTGTATAATAATGGAAACTGTGCTCATTTTCCTAATATAACATAAAAAAACCAGGTAAGTTTTTTTTATGTTATAGTATTTAAAAACCAGACACAATTGTAAACAGCGCAAACTGTGTACAAAATATTTATACAAAGATGGAACAATATCAAAATTAGAGTTCAAAACCAGAACATCATTTAAAATGCGAGTTTACCAAATTGTCTGAAGGAAGTGATATTAACCAACGAAATGCAAAATAACAGGTAAAAATACAGAACAGAATGTTTATTAGGAAGTAAAATAAATATTAGGAAGTCAACAAAAATCTCAACAAAGCCTTTAATTTTTCAACAGTTAAATCCTGCGCCAAATTTTTTTTATAATTGCATTGTAATTCTTCCAAACTGCAAGTATCCTTACACCTTTTCAGCTTTTCTTTTTTTTATTGTGCATGTATCATTGGGATAATTACTCTTTAGGGCACGTGGTTCGCTATCGATCAATACGTCGCTTTTTTGAACAAACAGGGCATACTTTATCTTAAATTTACTTAATCCGGGGATATTATAACATACTCGCTGATGGCCGGGGGTGTTGTTGACCAGATGTTAGTTGTATTTGGTGTTTGAAATCATTCAATTATAATGGTCAGATAGCCCGCCAATTTATTGAAAAACTTGAGGCTGATGAACTCTGTAGCAAAAACACGATTAATTACATATTTTCTGCTGTTAGAAAAATTGCCTGCTCCTTTTTTTCCAATTATTTATCATGATTTAAAGCAACTGCCCCGAACAACTCATTAATTGAACCTTTTTCTACAGTTTGAGCCAAATTGATTTACAACTGTTTAGATAATATTTTTCATTTCAACTTATGAGCTGGGAACTAAATAGTTGAAAAGGCCTTGAATAAAGGGTTGCGAGCGGCAAATGTCTCAATTCTTGAGGATTGTTTGGGGCGGCGACCTTAAGTGCAAGTTCCTTGTCTGAAAACTGTGCATTTGCTGTAAAGGCTGGCAAGAAATTGCTCCTCAAAACTGACCTTGACTTGGGGAGTTGTTTTAGGATGTTTGAAAACAAGAACAAGTAATGATTGGTTTCAAATGCACAATCAGCAGTCCTTTCGTTGAGTTTAAAAAAGACCATTGACGCTGATTTTCATCAGTTTGTCCATAATTGGGAAAGGCTACGTTCTAACGCTCAATGCGGTTTAAATCTTACGGAAATGCTTGAAATTGTGAACTACTTTTAATAAAAGTTTTTTCTTTTATTTTGGCGAAACTGGCCTTGAGTGCTGGAAAAAACTGCTGGGTCATTTGCAACTATCAGGTAGCCATGAGAGGCTTCAAAACTCGCAGTGAGCCAGAAACACAAGCAAAATTTCACTATAACCTCAATCAACGGTTAAAAAAGGAATTGAAGAGCAAAGCGAACTTGTTTGCGATATGATTTTGTCAAAAAAATTCTGTTTCCCTTCCAGTATTCCCGCATTGCTCCGTGCTCCAAAGTGATCAGAGCGAGGAAATAAAAGTATATGAAAAATCGATTACAAGAATTAAGCTAGAATCTGAAAGAGAGTTAAGCCGCTAAGCAGTGAATCTAAGAGCAAGGAAGAAAGAATTCTCATCTGCAGCGCTTCAAGGCTAAATTGTGACGGGTTTTTTTTTTTCTAGCATGTACTGAAAATCTTGTGTAATTCAATCAAACTCATCAAAAACTGTCAAAAAGCATGACATTCAGGCGTGCGTTTCTGCAGTGGGAAATGGGCCTCTAGAAAATTTTAAAATTAGTGAGTTTGAGATAGCTATTTTTATCAAGTCGGCAGAATAATTTCTGGGGTTAGTCAGTTATCTCCTTTTGGGTATACTCATAGAGTAATTTCAGACAAGGTACACCGTCTGCTCGTCACGCTATCTGATTTTCGGCCGGATAGATTCATGCAACTTCTTAGTCTAAAACCAATCTTAATCTAACTCTTATATCTCCTAGTCTCAATAGATCTAGTGTACACCGGTTTATGCCAGTAAGTTCCAGAATGAGAACAACTGTATTCTAAGCTTAATTCAAATTGTTTCAACACTTACAAATAACTGGGTTGTTAGTTTGATGGAGTATGATTGGTTAGTATTCAGTATTTTATAGAGTTAAAATATCAGAATAATATCCAATAATAAATTCTATTTTAGATCTGGTTCCACCCATCCGGGGTTTAGAGAGTTTTAGTTCTTCAGTGTTCTATTGTAGTGGAGGATGGATGATGGTGTCTTTCTTTTGCGAGCATATTCTTTTTTCTGGATTGGAAGAAGAGTTGTTATCACGATCGTTCCGGGAGATCGTAATATGATTTCTGATCGGTTGTGATGAGTGTTGATTGGGTTGATTTAGAGAATAGTAATGGTCAAATCTCGTTCGAGAGTGGCATGTAGTTTGACCTTGGATGCATTGCCTGGTGACATGGATCTGTACGTATACTTGAACATCGAGATGGCCATTGTTCGGTTGCAATGGGTTTCCTTTGCTGCTATGCCAATTCGTACTTTAAATCCGTTGAGTGTAGTGGCTGTAGGCAGCATGTCGTTTGTGTTTTGCCATTCCGTAGTTGGAGTGCGATTGGGTTGTCAAGTTCCTTGCTGGTCGTCTTTGGGCTGTATGTTATCTATATACTGCATTGTACAATTTACATATACAAATTTTTGCTAATTTTGTTTTTAGTTATGATCTTGTATTTAGTTTTTATCGCAAAAGCGTTATCGTTTAGTTCGGTTAATTTTAAGAGCTACTCACCGTTGAATAATTCTCGTCAAAAATAGAGGGTGTTGTCACAAAGCGTGGGTGTAGCACGGTGGGTTAGGCCGGCTATAGAGCATACTCAGGACGTCCTCTCTGGTGGGTTAGACCAGGAGTGGGGGTATAAAATCATGCTCTTGTTTTTGGAGGGTCCTCTTTTGTCTTGGTTGTGTCTTTTTCTTAAAAATCAAATTGTTTGTTTTGGGTTTGTCTTTTGACTTTTTTGGTGTTTTGTTCGTTTGTGTTCAGACATAAAAGTAGTCTTCAAAAAAATAATTTATCCAGTTCTAAGCTGGTGTTAATCGAGTTTCGGTACCGTGGGTTTTCTTTTCTTAGTCATGCTGTTAGGTTGTGATTTTTGGTGTTTAATAAGCTTGCGTTGGTTAGTTTGGATTATTATATAATTCCTTTCCAACCGGGTTATAGGAAAGTTTGAAACGTGTTAAAACTGGTTAGAGTTGTTATCAGTGAAAGCTCAAACTTAAATTCGTTATTTTAAACAATTTTTCGTGGGCGAGCTGTGCAATTGCGTGCGAGTGAATGTTTAAACTATAAAGAAGCGTCTTTTAAAAAGGTTAGTAATGATTATATTTTATAGATGAATTCTAGGATTGAGATTTCAATGGGCTGTAGGAATTCGTGTGGGACGATTAGTGGGCTGGATTCGTCTACGTTGAAGATTTTGATTAAGGGACAGAATATATACATCTGGGTGATGGGATCTTAATTGCGGAGGATGCCTTGTAGGTTAGTGTCTTTAATACAATAAGTGAAGTTAAGAAAGAATGGTGAGGTGTATTTAGAGTTAATATATTGATATCTGTGGCGAATTTGTCGTGCTGGTGTATTATGAGTGTAATGATGTTGGATGAACTTAAAGTAAGTAAAAGTGTGTGTCTGTTTAGTTCGTAACATGACATCGTGTGAACAGTGCAAATCACGTTCTTTGGGTGTGAGGCAAAGTAAGGTTAGTGAAAAGTGGTTGTATTAGTTAAAGTATGAATCATGAACTTGAAAATCACTAAGTGCTGCTGGAATGACGTGGTCGTATTTTTATCTAAAGTGTTGAGGCTGAAAAACGTATGGTGTTTTAAAGAAAAATTTTTTCTGTTAGTTGTGGGTTAGCAAATTGGTCGTCGTTTAGAAAGATGTATTCGTTAGGTCTTATGATGTTATGGTCGTAAGGATCGATAGAATATTCGTTAGTTTTGGGTGCGGTGGATCTGATTAGTGATTGTTTATATCCTATTTGTGTAAATTGTTTTGGAGTGAGTGCTGTTGTTAAAAGGTAGAGTTGATTTCTGCATTGTTCGTTGTCATAGGGGATGTGATAAAATGGTAGTGATAGTGGATAAGTGAAATGATAGAATGATGTCCATGAAAGTGTTGGGTATAATACGTGCTCATTTACATAATCAGGGTTTTCGTCATTGGGGTCTGAATGAAAATATGTGTACTGGGGGAAGAAGGGTAAACATATTTGGAGAAATTCTTTTGTGTTAGTGTGAAGTGGATAATTAACGAATGTTGCGAACTTTCCTGGGTTAGAGGGTAATGAAGAATTAGGGAATTTTCTTTTAAAAGTTCGGTAGGCTTGGTTTGTACCGGAGGATGGGGTTGAAGAGGAAGTTGGTTTTTGCGAAGGGGTATAATGTGAAGAGAGAATTGGGGTTGATGGGTTGGATGATATTAGAGATTGTACGAGCTGGTGAATGATTAGTGTTTGAGGATGTTGTAATTGTTTTTGAAGTGTGATGAAATTATGAAGCTCGTGAGACATTTGTGTATGTTCAGAGCTTTTGTTGTCGGAAGGTTCACTGGTCAAGAGGGAATATGTGGGTGTGACATTGGAAATAGAAGAGGGAGGGGAAGGGGGTTCAAATTTGATTTGGAAGTGGAGAGGTTGAAAGGGAGTTTGGGAAAAAGTAGATGGACTGGGTTCGGAGTTGTCAAATTCGTCAGGGTTCTCGAGATCGGAGTTATTAAATTGGGAAATAGTGTTATATACAGTGGTGTTTGAATTAGTTTCTTAATCCATGCTGGATGAAGTGTTATCATGAGGTGATTGACGTGGGAAAAGCAAAAAGTTGGATGATAGGGATGTTGCTTTGAAGGTTGGCTGGGTAGGAAATTGAGCGATGGAGTGATCCATTTTGGCGGCTCATCGTGGGCTAAAAAGATGGTTGTTCTGAGAACGAAAGCTAGTGGTATGTGGTTGTTCTATAATTTGCTCGTATGTGTCTTCTATATTAGATTGTTGGGTTATTATGTGTTGAATGGGGCGGTTAATATTCGTTGAAGTAAGGTTTTTTCGTGAAATTATATGTGTTTCGTTTCTCATTACTAATTTTTTTATTAAATGAAAATTCTTTGTCAAGAATTGTTGATTGGCATATATCTAATAGTTTAATATTATTTACTCTATACGCTACTTCCTTCGTGGGGGAAATTGTTGCGTTAAGAGTCCTAGAAGTAGGGTTATTTTATATGGAGAATTGTTATATACATGTAAAAAAATCATGTCTGAGTTTGAGTCTTTCTCATGTAAATTTCGATCTTTTTTTATGTACTGATGAAATGATTTATTTGGTTCTCTATGCTTTTGTGGTTTATTTTGATTATCTTGTTGTTTTTGTCTGCATTCGGCAATGCTGTGTCCGTATGTTTGGCATAAACTCCACCATTTTTTGAATGATGGTTTACCTTTAAAATTTGGGTTTTTCTCGTAGTTGTTTAAGATTTCAGTGATTTTTTCAATTAATTCTGTATCGGAGTCGTGAATTTTGTTTATTTGTGAAGTAGTAGTTTGGATGTTGTTTACATATTGAATCATTAGGTTTTTCCGTTTCTTTAAATTTCATAGTGATTTCTTCTTGTTCTAGTTTATCTACTAGTTTCCTAAAGTCTGAATCTGGTTCTCGGATTGATGAAGGATGTGATGCTCTCTTTTTATCGCTATTTTCCGTAGTTAGAGTCATCATTAAGATTGCTGTCATCTTTGTAGTTTTATTATCATGGGTATTGAGTGAATATGCTTTTCGGACTAATGTTTCAACTCTTACTGCAAGTTGATTAATTGTTTCGTTTGGTAGTCTACGAATTTCATTGCATAAAACTCTTTGATGTTATTTGTTTTTTTCAGAATCAAACATTTTTGAGAATTCTTGTGTGAATCTTTTCCAATCTGATTTTATTTCTATAGGTTTAACTGAAAACCATTTTTGGGCTGCGCCGTCAAGTGAGGTTTGGACTAAGGCTGTGCGTCTTTGTATCCAATTTTGATGAAGCGCAGTGTTTACTGGTTCAGGTCCTATATTTGAAATCAAATCTGCTTTGACTGCATTTAGGTAGTCTTCTACAGAGTATTCAGGGTCTATGCCTGTAAATACCACTAGTGGCTTATTTGATGATTTTGATGATCCTCCCATAATGTATGGATTCATAGTCATTTGCAGTGATTCTGCGGCATTTGGCATTTGAGAAAAGTTTGAAATTGATTTTTTGTTATTTCATATTGTTGTTAATATTATGGCAGTGATATTTCGTTATGCGTTTGAGTTGGTTGGTAAGATTGTTTATTCACTGGGTTTTGTCGTTGAAAACTATGGTTGTGAGACGTTGGATTATTTCTAGGTTGTCGTGTTTATTCATCTCGCATGTATGGTTCGACAATATTTGGTTAGTCAATACTGTAAGAACGAGGTTTTTGGCTTGAATAATATCGTTTATGATTTTGATTATAGTGTTCTTCATCATCTGATGGATAACAATTAGTTTTATAAAAACGACGTTGATTTTTAGTATGATATCTATTTGTATTGTTTTTGTTTTGTTGAGAAAATGGGTAATTTTCACTTTGTTCTTGTGAGGATTGTGGTTGATCATTAAAATTTACGGAATTTGAAGTTGGCTGTGGTATATTTCGATTTTGTGAGTATGGTTAGTTCTGAGTATTCATATTAGAACGTTTTGTTGTTTTTGATCTATTTACATAGTTATAACTATGTTCTGCGAAATTATTTCTATAGGATGTTTTTTGTTTATATGATGGTTTTGTTACTGGTCGAAAGTTTGGTAATCCATTTGTGAATATTTTTGAGTAACAGAGGTTTTTACCGTGGATTTTATAATTGTTTGTTGTAATGTTGGGTTTTTTGGTCTTGGAGTTATAAAATTGGGTTGAATTGGTGAAAGGCTTTGTTGTTCTTCTGTTTTTGTTATCGTTTCAACTTTTTCTTCCTTTGTGAAATGTGATGGGGATTGTATATCTTGTTGTGTAAAGTTTCTTGTTCCGTTTAGGTTGTCTTGATCTATAAAAGTAGTGTTTAAACTATTATTTCCTGTTCTTTCAGGGATGAATGAATTATAATTCAAAAGTGTTGCGTCAACTGTAAGTGGGTATACTTTAACATAATCTTTGTGAAAAGAGATTGTGCTAATTGCCTGACGTGATATATCTGTTGGTATATTAATAAATGGTTCATGAGACCACTCAGGGTCCCAAACATAATCTGTTTGTTCTGCTAATATGGTTTCATCATGTATTCTGTGGTCTAAAATTTTTTCTTGCTTGTGCAATAAGATCATTATTATGACTAAAATAATCGATTATGAACCATGTTAAGATTTTTTGAAAATCGTGTTTAACATGTTGTGTTATGTCATTACTAGTTACATCTTCACGGGTTGCATTCAAGAATTTTGAAAATATGTGTATTTCTTGTCGTACACTTGTATGTCGAGATGTTTGAGTGGGTGACTCGCCTTGAGGTTCTTTCAATTCTAATATAGATATATAGCTATAGATAAGTGAGAATACATCGCTTGTGAAAATTGAGTTTGCTCTCTGTGAGTTTTGGTGCTGTATAAATTTGATGTATTGTGTGAAAACTTTTGAAAATTCAATATCGACGTCATCAGTTTGAATATTTTTGTCATGAAATGCGTTTGGTGATCTGACTTATATTGTGTAGATTCCATATTGTGATGTGAGACTTCATATACCTTTGAGATAGTGGTCAAGAAGTTGTCTTTTGTTTTTATATCAGCAAATTTTTTTGTGCATGGGCTTTCTCCTTTTTCGAATAGGTTTGTGATTAAATATTGGCAAAGTTGTACCTTCAGTTGATGGATGTACTAAAAATGGAAGAACTGAATCTTTTAGATTCTCTTCACTTCGAATCATTTTTATGGAGTATGACTATTAGCGTGTAATTTTCAATGTGTCTTATTGGTTGATTCCAATTTCCAGAGGTATTGGTTTGTTTTTTTAACATTTTTTTATTCTACTTTTTTATTCTACAGTTTTTATTCTTCCTTTTATTGATGTTGGTGGCGTGGTTTCTGAGTCAGTAAAATATATTTGATCGTCAATTTGATGGTTTTTGTTTATTGAGTCTTTTCAATTGTGAAGTTCTTGTATTGCGGTTGTTTCTGATTCTGAGACTGCGATTCTTCGTTTTGAAAATCTTTTCCTAATAATTTGTTTTTGTTTGTTAATAATTTTCTTTCTTAGTGTTTGTCTTTTTTTTCTTATGTATCCGATTGTTTGTTTCTTGGCGTGATTACGAGGTCGTATCTTTCGTCGTTAATTAAACATTTGTGAATTATAATTGTTTGTTTGTTTCCTAAAAAGGTCTTTTGACATAAGGCTTAGGATGATGGATGCAATATTGGGATTAGTGATTTCTAATGTTTTAAACTGTTAGTTCTTACAATTTTTTGTTGTTGGTTTTGCTTAGGTCGTATTTGTTGAGTTGGAGAGAAAAGCGTATATCGATTCGTAAGAATGGTTTGTACTTTCTCGGGAATAATTCTAAGTTAAGATAGACTTTCCTAATCTTACTTAGGGGTTGTGATTTGTGATCAAGGGTTGGAGAATAGTAACTCAATCCACAAGGTTCAGGTATAATTAGAACGCAAGTAGTTCGTTAGATACTATTTTATGACTTAGTAAGTTTAAGTGTTTTAGCCTGGGTCATTTAAGAGGGGGGAATCAAGTGAAGGATGAGTAACAGAAGTTCTTCACTGTTTATCCTAATTAGAATTGTTAGCTATTAAAAAAAATTTATGTTAATTTTGGGTCTTTAATAAGGGTTGGGTAGTGAATCGACATTTGAGGTCGTTAGACACTAATTAATGTGGGAGGGGGAAAACAAAATTGTTCAATTTGATCCTAGGATAATGCCTTGATGATCAAAAGTTAGGATATAGTTTAATTTGATTTAAAGATCCAAGGGAAGCCTTGATGATCTGTTATTTTAAACTAAAACTAAATTAAGTGAAAAGAAGGATAAGCCTTGATAGTTTATTAATAAAGGGTTAACTTGAAAAGGTTAAGTTTTAGTTTTGATGATTGTTAGTTTTTGAGATTGGCTGTTATGTTTTAGGTGATGAAGCCGGGATGAAGAGATGATTTATATGTATACTAACAATGTATGATTTATACAAACTAACTTTTTGTATTTTTATATTCAATGAAAGTTTTTGCAAGATGTTATTTAATTTACAGCTGATTTAAAGAAAACGACTAGTGTTGTTTTTCTCAGTCGTTATTGTGCAGTTATTAGCTTTAGCGCCATGAGAGGTTATTGATGAAAATTTTAATTTTTCAAAACTTTGTGTCAGTAAATGAAAATTTAATTTTTCTGCTTCTAAATATAAAAGTTTGATCTTGTTTTTGTTGTACAATCATGAAATCAATTGGTAGATTTCTTCCTAGTCGTATGTCGTTTCTTGTTCGACGTCTTCTTCCAATACTGGGCAGTTCTCGTATTGTTCGGAATATTGGATCTTATCTATTGAGTCGCAGAGACATATTCAATAAGTTTTTGTCATATAACTTTTTTGAAATGTTGTATTTGTCTAATTCTAATCTAATTTGTGTCTAAGTCTAGGTTAGTTAAATCTGTTTGAGACTTTTGGTCGCACCAGATGAGTTATCTCCTTTTTGGGTATACTCATAGACTAATTTCAGATAAGGTACACCGTCTGCTCGTCACGCTATCTTATTTTCGGCCGGATAGATTCGTGCAACTTCTTAGTTTAATACCAATCTTATTTTTACTCTTATATCTCCTAGTCTCAAAAGATCTAGTGTACACCGGTTTATGCCAGTTAGTTCCAGAATGAGAACAACTGTATTCTAAGCTTAATTCAAATTGTTCTGGTGTTGAAACTACAAGTAGTTTCAACACTTACAAATAAGTGGGTTGTTAGTTTGATGGAGTATGATTGGTTAGTATTCAATATTTTATAGAGATAAAATATCAGATTAATATCCAATAACAAATTCTAGTTTAGATCTGGTTACATTAGTAAAACTTTCCCGTCAAATTCTTCACTACTGTTTTTTGGTCAAATGTGCTGTCAAAAAATGCTCAGTCCATTCTTGAGCCACCCGATCCTTTTATTAAACACACAAGGGAAACTGGCATTAGCACCTTCACCAATAATTTTTTTTTAATTAGGTGTATTCTTATATATTGTAGCCCAGTGAAGGTTTTTTTGCTTGTTTTGAGAGAGCTCGGAAACAGAATAGATTTTGATCAACTTTACGAAAGAAAAACGAAAAAGGAGAAATTATTTTAGAAGTTTTTTTGTGATAATAAGTGTGGGATGATTGACTAAAAACATGATTTTTGTTTAAAGTTTCAATTTTGTTTAAAACTTTCTTCAAATTTTGAAAATCAAAATATTTTTAAACACTTTATAGGGAGTCGAAAAACTTGGGGCTTTGCCCTGATATGAGCAAAGGTGTTTAATTTCTACTGAGTCTTTAGTTTCAAATTTGAGCATGCACAATCAACAATTGTATCCGCATTTTTGCAGCAAAATATTAAATAAAAAAGCAAGTGCAAATAGGTCCATTTTACAGATCAATTAATGGTACATTTTTTGGTGAATTGACCAGAATCGGACATTTCTTTTGGAGTAGCTCAACAATTGGATACCACTCTCTGTCTTCTAAATTGCACTCTAAACCGCATTTCAGTCAAAATTGGATCTGCCAGACTGGTTGTCAAATTACGCTAAGAGCGAAAAGGTTCTTTATCTGAATTTCAAAAAGTATCGATCTGAAAATAATGAGTGTGATAGAAACCGGTCAACGGAAAATTTTAACTGACATGCGATTCCCCTCGGGGAATTGAGTTTAGGGATAATTATTTCCTGTCCGCAAATATTCTTGAAATTTAGTTCAATAGGCGTTAACTGCTATCAGGTCAAAGCCTCGAATGTTTCGACTGTTCTCCATTTTTTCATCATTTTTTTTACAAAGCAACCTACACCCACCTCCTCAAAAGAAAGAAAAAAGTTTCTGATAAAAACAAACATTTTGCAATTTTGATTAAGCTTTCCCGTAGAAGCAATAATAATTAATGGTCACGGCTCTTTTACCATTTCTCGCCACCTGCTTTTTTAAGAAAAATTTACATAATCATTTTGTCAATTTGTCATAAAAATTAGCTTGCTGTTACAGGACGGCGCCAAAATCGGTTTTATGACACATCACAAAATTAGACACTCATTGCTTCTGAATTCCACATATAAAAACTCTAAATGGTTTTAGATGCACTTTTCCATGAAGTTAAATGACCAACACTAAAAGCTGGAAAAATTTAAGTGTCCGTTGAATCCAAAGATGTCTGTTTATTGTCTGTTATCGTCCGTTTTTTTGCCGTTGAAGCAAACTCGATTAACTGTCGCAGGGTTTCACGATTTGTGAATGGATTTCAAAATTGCACTTTGTCATTGAAAATTAGCTAATTACAAATAATTTTGTTCCCTTTCTTTAATAATTTTTCTAAAATGTGGGTTACTTCATAATTGTTGAGAGGGAAATAAAATCCTTGGTGGTTTGGTGGAATAGAATTTTTTTTCGAAAGTGCACGAGTTTGAAAAGCAGGCAAAGTTTTCAGTTTTTTTCAACAAAACGTTACAAAAGTATTTGCTAGTCTTAGTTTGAAGAAGAAGTCTTAACAACCAGATCACGCTATTCCTCCCAAACTATTACAAAGAGGTTCAAACAGTTCACCTTAGGCGTCTTTCAGACATAAAGACTGCAAACTACTATACCGCCTACACTCAATGAAACTCATCCTAAAACAAGCTTCTGTAGAGTTTTATAAGTTTATTCCCATCAGCTGAAAAATTTTCTCTCAGTTTTGTTTCGACTTTCGAAAAAATCAAGAAGTTTTTGTGCTCGGTGTTCATTTTCTGCAGTTCGCTTTCGACTTTTTAACAGTTTTATATAACCGAACAATTTAGCAGTAATTGAACAGTGGTGTAACTAACACGTTACTAAAAACTCAAAAAATAATTTTGAAATTGGCATAACGTGCGGGTGACAGTATTTGAAAAAACGATAGAAAATTGTTTTTTTTTCATTTGTTTTTTGAGAATTTTATAACTTGTCTTAGAATCATGTACTCAAAAAAATTTTCGCCTTGATACGAGTAGACTTTTTTTTGTTAAAAGATATTTCGCTTAAAATTAGCATCGAAACAGTTCAATCAATCAAATTTGGCGCAAAATTGGATTGATCAGTCTGTTGATTGTTTTGTGGTAATGATTCAGACCCATTTTACCTGAATTCTGAGAAACAGGGCGGCAACTAGTCGCAACCAACAAGTGGCTACAGGCAAAAAAAATTTTTTTTTCGCATGTTGCAGTAATAATTCAATCAACAACAAACAATCAATGGCATTAATGATTAAAAATGTAATTGATAGTTTGTTGTTGGTTGTAAAGTTTTCATGCAACACATATTCATTTTGAAAAAAATTATGGTTTTTGCCTGTGGCGACTAGTTGATTGCGACTAGCTGCCGCCTTGTCTCTGAGAGTGCAAGTAGTAATTGTCTGAATCATCGCTAAAAAGCATTCATTAGACTGACAGACTAATTTAGCTTAGAATGGTTCATTACGAAGACTGACTATTCATTTTCAGTTTGTCTAAAAGGCAAAACCTCAAATTAGTTTAGAAAAAAATCAATAACAAATTTTGAACTAATTTGAAATTAACCATTCAGGACTGAAAAGCTTCAGCGTCATGTTTTATACAGTCGTTCGTGGGGCAGGTTTAAGGGGGATGCTGGGGCGGATGCTCCCTCTCTCAGGGAATCGATCCCTCACCAACCAAACAGTCCCCTATTGGTATTATTTTATGACTTCCACTTTAAGTCGATTAACCCTAAAAGTTTTCTACCGGAGCCCTTGGCGCCAATATATGCTAACTTTGAATGGAAACGGCTTTTCTGACCTCTTTTTCAGAAACGTGCCTGCGGCGCAAATTTTTTTGGTGAAATAGGTTCTTTATAGTGTTCCGGGAGTGCTAGGAAAATCAATTTATTTGACCTAAGAAGTTCGCCCTCCCCCTCGAGAAAATTCTAGATCCGCCCTGAGCTTGGAATTGTTTGCGATTCTTACCTGCAGGAATCGCCTGTGATTGTTTGCGATTCCTACCTGATCTGTTTTCTTGAGAGCTGTGTCTTTTTACTATTTGTCGCATTGCAAAACGACAGACCTGATTAAATAACAGATGTTTTTATGTGATTTTTTCCCCTTGGCATCAGATTAGTAGTCAGTCAGGAAGTTAAAATGGAAGGATTGCTTTTTTCAACTTTTTGTTAGTAGCACCGAGTTGTTTTCTCTTTTCAAAATATTAGGTTTTAAAATTTTGGGAGAGCCAGCAAACAATATTATATTTTCTACGCGCCCTAAATCTCTGTAAAGAAATTTTCATCTCACTTTTTCAAATCTGTTTTCGTTCCGACTTTCGATACGAGACTAACGGAATATTTGTGCTCGGGTGGGGTTTTTTTTCTTCAGAAATTTTTTGATTTTTTAACTAGCCATTTTTGACGGAATTTCTTTATATCATTCGAAAAGTATTGTTGTCCTGAGCTTAAATTTAAAAAGATACTTCACCTTTGATCATTTTTCGTAAAGTTATGGGGGTTTGAAGATTTCCATTTTGGCCATTTTGTGACAATTAACGCGCGATATATTTCGCGCTATTAACGCGTAAGCGGACATTTAATCTGTCTTAGAAATCATTCTAAATTGATTGAAAGAAGCATATTTGCCATAATTGATTTGTTACAAGGAGCGAAATTTATTCTTTTGTACTTTATATGGCGTGTGGGGGGATAATTTTTAAAGAGAATTTCAAATTTTAGAAAAAAAAAAATTTCATTTCATTTATTACTTTTAATTTTTTTATTTTATTACTATTCCATAAACCTTAAAAGTCAGTCGTAACATTCAGGGCTTCGCCCTGACACGAGCAGTCTGTTTTTTTTTAAATCGTGGTGGTAAAAAAATTTGTAGCATTACAGTTTTTGCCTTGTCTAATGGCAGGAAAAAATTTCTTCGAGTTACACAATGTTTTTTCTCCGTTTGGTCAAACTCTCCAAACTCTCAAAACTGCGAAGAATCTCAAAACTATTACTAATTATGGAAATTGAACAAAATTTATGTTGCTTGCAATTATTGTTCCGACTTTCGATACGAAAGTAACGGAATATTTGTGCTCGGGGTGGGTTTTTTTTTTCTTCAGACAAACTTCGACTTTTTAACTAGCCATTTTTGACGGAACTTTTTTTTATCATTCGAAAGGTATTGTTGTCCTGAGCTTAAATTTGAAAAGATATTTCCTGTGTGATCATTTTTCATAAAGTTATGGGGGGTTTAAAGATTGCCATTTTGGCCAATTTGGGACAATTAACGCGCGATATACTTCGAGCTATTAACGCGTAAACGAGATTTAATCCGTCTTAGAAATTGTTCCAAATTGGTTCAAGGAAGCTTATATGCCTTAATTGATTTGTTAATAGAAGCAAAATCTATCATTTAGTACTTATTATGACGTGTGGGGGGATGATTTAAAAAAAAATTTTAGAAAAAAAAATTCATTTTTTTTTTATTACATTTAATTTTTTTATGTTATTACTGCTCCATAAAACTTAAAAAGCAGTCGGAACATTCAGGGCTTCGCCCTGATACGAGCAGTCTTGTTTTGCTTGCGAAAGTTTATTTTCAACCGGCTTCTCATAATTTCTATGATTTTCTTAGAGATACCGGAAGTTGTTTAGAAAATTTGATCGTAATTTTACTAAAAGAAATTCGACAACTGAAAAAAGTCACTCAAAAATATTTGTCTTTAAACTGGTCTGTCTGCTCTATAAACTGACTGTCTGCTTCTTTGCAATTTTTCAGCTAAAAGATTGGATTTAATTGCTCACATTCAACTATTTTAAGGGCTAAATAATGTATATATCTACTACAGAAAACAAAAAACATAATCAGCTTGCAATAGTTTGTTTATCAAAAACTTAAGACATTTAAAACACATTTGAGTTCGAACAAATCATGAAATCTGCTGCTCCCAAGTTATTGCCGGAAACTCACAAGTAAGGAGTAATAGCGCGAGCCTCCAGGAGCTTTATCCAATGTTGTTTGAAAAGATTTTTGATAGTTCCTTATAACAAAATAATAGATTTTTTTTGTTCGATGCCGGAATGTTGAAACGATTCATGCAGTTAACACTTAGCTCATATGTCGATAGTTTGTGGTCACACATGCAAGTATGGCGTTATGATAACATTGATAAAAGTTCCTTCTTATCGATTGGTTTAGAGGACGCTGATATTTGTGGAAAACTTCCTACTGGAGGTGGACATCTTGTGTGGTTGGTTTTGTTTATTTCGACTTTGGCTATTTTGACTAGTCACAGCTGATCGGGACGACAATTTGGACCCTAGTTCGGCTTTCTGGGTCCGAGCGAGCGACGTCTCGAAAGTGTCTCGTGGTCTCACATAGGCTCGAATTTTGGCCAATAAAGTCATCACCTTCTGTCTGAAACATAAACGTGTGAGCTTAAAAAAATTTAAAAAATGTCAAGTCTAACACCCTAAATTAACACCATTGGCCGCTATACAAACAGAAAAAGTTAGTCGGTTTTTTATCCCCTCACCCACTATCTTCAATTTTTATGTACTTGATTTTTGTTAGCGTGTTATAAATGCTAAGATAAATGTTATTTGAGTTATTTTTTCAATTAAAAACACATTTGTTCTTCATTTACAGCATCTTGAAATTAATGATAACAACGCACAAGTTTCGAGTGGGAAGGTGTTTTACTAGATAACAAACTGCCAAATGGAATTTTTGATCTAAAATAGCGTAAAAACCGCGTTTTCTTAGAACTTAGATATGATTATTCCTTAGATATTTTAGTCTGTTTAAATTAGTGTGATGACGCAAAAACCAGTTTTTCTGACCCAGTTTTCGATAATAGAACGTACTTTGCGAACTTATTTTGGTATATCTGCATTATGATATTATGGTTTTAATATAATAGATCCCCATACGAGCTTTTCTTGAGGTAAGTATAACCGGTTGATAAAATCTGCCGGAACAAAGAATTATTCGACGTAGTTTTTTGTCGAAAACATAGTTTTTTGAAGTAGATGATTTCATATCGGCTGAAAACTCTGTTTAAAATTTTGACAAGTTTCTCTTTCCATCAAATACTCTTAGCTAAAATTTGTTCGAGCCTACATTTTTTTGCTGTGTCAATAAAAAATTCGACAGGTGAAGAGAAAACTTCATTTTTCTCCCCACGTCTTTTTTGAGGTTGATCATTTGGAATATTTCCGTTTAGTAGCTTAAATAGACAGCATGGAGCCGGCAGTTCGTCCTAACCGGCGATTCGAATAATTTATTAAAGGCAACCATTCGGACCATGCAAGGATTCGTAGCCTACGGCAATTAGTAGAGGCATCAATAAGAATCCGAAAAAAAACTGATCAATCAGGTAAAAAAAATTGAAATTTTCATTGAAAACGTTCCTACTTAAGCTGTTCGAGAACATTTTTGATAAAATAATGTTAGAGCAGCTCAACAACGCGGCTTTTCGATGGGCGACTTATCTCAATTTTTACTGCAAAATCATCCGGAATATTCAGGCAAACGTTTCCTCTCATATGTCCTGGTATTTTAAGGAGGACACATTATGCGTATCAATGTAGAGTGAGAGCATCCCACTGTCATTTAAAAGGCCCTGACTCTTTGGCAAGAAGTTGCCAAGACAGCAAAGGGCTTTTCTTCAAAGTTTAGTCAAGTGACATCTGGTGATTTTTCAAAGATATCAAAGAATGTAATGTTGCAGTGGTTAGACTTAATTTTTTGGACCAAGTTAACATCCTCCCCCCTAAACACGTAAATAAGCAATTGAAAAGAACTGTGAAATATCTGGGAAAAGAAGATCGAAACACCTCTATCGAAAAATACGAAGGTGACTTAGGTGCAAAAATTGAGCGACCTATTGTCTATTAACTATCGTCTTGATGTTAGTTCATTGCAATTTTGTTATCAGGTCGAAAGAGGCGCTAGCTGATTTCGATTAATTAAAAATAATTCCAGCTTCGTTTGCACAGTTTTATGCAACAAGTTTTATGTAACAAGTTTATGTAACAAGTTTTAGGCACAGTTTTATGCTCCGTTTGCACAGTTTTATGCAAATTGTTTGCGACAAAATGTCGTGTCACGCTGAAGACATTGGAGCTTCTTGGTTCTGGCCTTAAAAGAGGAAAAAATTACAGAAAAATTATTTCTAAATGTTCAGACTTGCGAATACAGTGAGAACTTTATATGTCTGGGATGTTTTTGTTCCGACTTTTGATACGACAGTAACGGAATATTTGTGCTCGGGGTGGATTTTTTTTTCTTCAGACAAATTTCGACTTTTTAACTAGCCATTTTTGACGGAATTTTTTATATCATTCGAAAGAAACTGTTGTCCTGATCTCAAATTTGAAAAGATATTTCACCTGTGATCATTTTTCGTAAAGTTATGGGGGTTTAAAGATTGCCATTTTGGCCAATTTGGGACAATTAACGCGCGATATATTTCGCGCTATTAACGCGTAAGCGGAGATTTAATCCGTCTTAGAAATCGTTCCAAATTGGTTGAAGAATGGATTTGTTACAAGGAGCGAAATCTATCCTTTTGTACTTTATATGGCGTGTGGGGGGATAGTTTTCATTAAAAACTTCAAATTTTAGAATTTTTTTTTCATTCCATTTTATTACATTTAATTTTTTAATGTTGTTACTGCTCCACAAACCTTAAAATGCAGTCGGAACATTCAGGGCTTCGCCTTGATACGAGCAGTCTTGTTTTTTTTATATTCAGATCGTTATTACAAAAACTGGGAGCGTATGGATATGAACCCGGATATCTTTGTATTGCCAAGCGTGTATGCTTGCACTAGACTAAAAACGCCGCTCAAATTGAATTTCTATATTTTGAATACGCGAATAATTTATGCGCGGTAAATTATCCTCATTCATAATCTTTCCGAACTGAATTGAGGTCAATTATATTTGGTGTAATAATTCTACTCAATTGTTAGCACTTGCATTTGATATTGGCAGTACAACTTTCGTAGTTTATCAATTCTTTTAAACAAAAACTATTCGAGGCCAGTTAAAAGGCAGTCTTAACATACAGGGTTTTTTATTTTATCTCAAAGTGCAGTAGCAACAATTAGGAAGTTACCCTGCCTAAATAATTTTTCCTAACTATTTTTTTAAGATGGAACTAAAACGTTGGTTGCATTTTATTGGCGACAAATAACCTTGGTTGAATGAACCCAACAGCACTCACCGTATGCTATAGTTCCATTGGGAGTTTAGCCTAGGAATATTTAATTCCTCAACCATTGGAAACAAATTAATCATACCCCATGCAAACTACAGGAAAAGCTGTTCTTTTCAGTCTTTTCGTATTTAAAACGGAATCTGTAAGTCCTTGGGTTGACCTCCTACAAGAAAATGCTTGCCACAAAATTTCATTAAATGAGGTCTATGGAAAAAAAACGACACTTTTTGAAAACATGAAAATATCCAAGCGGATAGCTTTACTTTATGATTGGAACTATGTCGTTCTCAGTCGAACTCTTGCTGAATCTTTTTTTATAATGTAGGTCTTTTGAATCTTAGAAAACGGCGATCTACGAGATAGACAATTGAGTCCATCTCAAAATTATCCAAGTAGTTTAAATTGGTATTGTTAATTTTTCCGTTTTTTTTGTTCTCAAAACGTCATTTAGTCATCGCGATTGAAAACCACTACAAAGGTTTTCATGAAAGCTTTCAAATTTGGCTTGCTATAAAATAAAACTAAAAGACATTTAGGCCATACAGCAAACAAAAACTGCAGCAGTAAGACTTAAAATTAAACTCAACCCTACCACTGTTTTTTTTTTTAATTCAAGCTGAAAATATTTTTTGTTCTGAACTTTGAACCAACTTTTCTGTCGTTTTTTTGTAAATAACCTGATAACAAATTTGGTTGAACTGATCATAAATTGACAATAGTCGACTAAAAAGAGCAGCAACGATCGTGACAAAACACCAAAGCATAAGAATGCTGAGTCGAGTGACTCAGAGTCTGAAAGATCCTTCTTTGGAGCTTCTAAAGAGATTGAAATTAACTCAAAATAGTTTTTGCTGCGTTAATTACATTCATTTAGGTAAGTTTCGAGAGTACCCAAAAAGGAAGTTAGGAAAAAAACAGAGTGTAAAGTTCAATTTAAATTAAAACATCAATTTTACTGTTTCATTTTGTTTTAGTCTTTTGTTTGTTTTTTTTTTCAATTTCTACTATTCATCTGTCTTCATAATTTTGAAACTGTTGAATTGACGTCAATTAAAAACATTCAGAAAGTTTCAGTTCATTGGTTTCTTTATATCATTAGTTTTGCCGGCTTTGTTTCGGCGATAACTTCCGCAATGATAAAACAAAAAAGTTTTTGAAGCGGAAGGAAATGCATGAACAAAAAAGATTTTTTAAATCACCTTTGCTTGATTGACAGGTGCTATGAACCCACAAGTGTGCCGAGGCGAGGTCGGAGGGGGTATCGCCTTTGTTTTTCTTGTCAATTTTACTATTGTTTGTTTTTAGCTCATTTTTGGTTATCGTAAAAACCGTGCTCAAAAAACGAATTAACCTAAAATGCTATTTATTTGACCGACTAAACTAATCAAGTTTGAGATTAAGACCATTTATCCACGTGGGAAACGACCAACACAAGAGCTGTACAACTCATCACGGCGAATCGCTGTTGTGCCCTGTTTAAGAACTACATGCAATTTTTTTGGTTATTTCTCTGGGCTGGGTAATGTTGCTTCACCCTCAAATTCTTTAATTTTACAAACAATTTGACATTAACTACAAATTGAATGATTGAGTGTTGGTTTTGAAGGAGTAAAGTAGAAATGGAACCTGAAACGCTTTGCCATGATATTGTATACGAGAGGGTTAACGATACTGTTGCACATGTAGACAATAGAACACACGCCTGTCACCAAAGTCTGATTGATTAGTGCCCATCCCTGATTTGGAGTTGCCTCTTCGTCGATCACGTGGAACTTCACCCCAACCCAGAACATCAGCCAGCGGTGGGGGGACATAAGAACGACGAAGGAGCCCAACACCACGGCAAACATCTTCGTCATCTAAACGCATACAATAATCCTGCTAAAATGACTTCAAAGACTAAAATAGGAGTCTGAATTGGAATATTATTAAAATCGGAAACTAATTTTCTCAAGCTCAACAATCTTTCGACCACGGCATTTATAAATTTTGCCCTCCAGACAAAACTGCCCAAAATAAAATACATGATCAACTAGTTTTGAAAGAAAACTTAAATATTATAATAAAAATGAAAACTATCAATAAGTTTACGCAACCTTATTGGCTGTCAATTAGTTTTAGTTGTGCCAAGACTTATGCCAAAAGTTCAAAAATTGTTATCGTTCTGCAAAGTCGGAAGCTAAAGTACTGGTCTTTTTGGTTATACCACCCGCCTCCCCTAAATGGTGAAAAATAAAAATGAAGTTTTAAAAAACAATTGAATCGGTATTACTATAAGAAAGGTAAGATATAGTTATATACGACTCGTCAAATGAACAAATTACTTAATTAAGCAGGTTCACGCTGGCTTTTTCTCTTTTTTTTGCCCTTTTAATAATAATCAAAATACTTTCCAAGTGAATTCATAACGCGTACTACAGAATTACAAACGAAGAATTTTTCTAAAAAAACATCACTTGAAAAAGCGCCGTAAGACTAAATTAAGTCTGTTTTCAGGCGTCCGTTACCATAAAGACGACCCTAAATTGTTTTGCTAAAAATTAAAATAATAGATGCACCTAAATAATGCCAATCAAAACAGGCATGGCTTCAACCTCCAACCCTTCGATAGTTTTAATATTCAAATTAGTAACCAATCTTTTGAAAAACTTTTTTGACCCAAAAAAACTTGGTTAACCATTAAGCCCTCTTGATATCTGTACATTTTGGGAGTCCATGATGTGTAAGTGTGTGTGTGTGTGTGTGGGGGGGGGGGAGTTGGCGTGATCTTCCGGTACTGGTGGCAAGAAAAAATCATATTCAAAATATTCAAATAGACACAAATTTTATTAAATTAAGATTTTAAATTGAGAAATAGCAAATGCTGCCAATGATTGACCAATAAAACTTTTTTATAGAGTAATCCGTAGTCTTCAAATTGTTACTGCTGTTTCAATTGTTTTACATTATTTTTGAATTGTTTTCTGAGGTGATCTGATTCTTATCTCAAAGCATCGAAATTTTTTTGATATCAAGTTGCAATTATCATAAGCTTTCTGTGGCGTCGTCGATATTCAGTACGGTTTAGATTCCCAATTTCCTAATGTGGAGAACAATTCAAGAGCAAAATTTTTGTAATCCATTTACAATTCTTGTTATTTTGTTCAATCAAACATGCCTAGTGTCCAAATTTGTTTTTCTTGTAACTTGCAGAGAAGAGAAGGTTTTTTATGACTGATATCCGGTGATTTTCTGAAGACCAGGCGACATCAAGTCTTGAAGAAACATTCTTCTTCATATGAAGGGGAAAAGAATTACTTTGCTTTTATGCAAACGCCACCAAAAACATCCAAAAAATCCTACAAAGCTCTGTTTGTTATAATATTTTGAGTTCAATAATTTATTTTGTACTTTCCTTTGATAAATTATTGAATAAAATAAATTATTCAAACTGTCTCTGATTTTTTATTCAGATTGATTTGCAGTTTGACAGCTGAAATCTGCTGTGCATTTTGTCTCTTTTTATAAGTTTAATGTAAAACTTATCACAACAGCTGAAAAAAGAGTGAAAAAATTATTGTTCAAAGTATTTGTTATTCAGTTTACAGAAAAAGCTTTTATATTTAACTGTTACAAAATTGATGACGCTTGAAATTCATGTTGCAGATGTCAAATCAAAATCAGTTCAAAGTTTGTAATTGTTCCGACTACTGCAGAGGAACTATATTTTTGGGTGTATCACAAATATTCATCAGAATGAATTGAGTGATATATCACTCCTTCCTTTCAAGCATAATCTCTTTCCTTCATTATTTGAACAACAATAAAGAAAGTGCTGAAAAAAGTTGTTTTGAAGGCTTAGGTATCCAGGTCTACATTATGCACCCAAAAAATTAAACTTTGCGGGCAAAATTTTTTTCGAAAATGTTTATTTGAGTACAAAATTCGATTTACAGTTGAAAAAAATTTGAAACGAAATGAAACGACAATTGTATGACAAGCAGTTTTCCATACACTTTAAGTATCAGTATTTTTCGATCTATGGAGGTCATTTTTGGTCTATGGAAGTCATCCCGGGATTTTAAACATTTGTAAAGTCTTTGTTTCTGAGTTCCAAAGACGTTCACACATTAAAGAGTGCGCCTGTGCAATGCACAGTTTGACCTCGTAACGCAGGGTTTTGAAAAATTTATAACTGTTTGATTTTTTTTTTCAAATTAAGCCGTGAAATGTTGGTTTTACTCTAGTAATGTAAATTAATTTTGAATAAATAAGCCCTGCATTGAGTCTTTTTTTTCTGTACAATTTATACAATTCATGTTTATGTAAAGTTTTGGTAAAGTCCTTTAATGTCTGGTCACCGTTCTCTTTCTGTAATCACTGTTCTTTCTACCTCTGGACACGCCTGAAAAAACCAGTGCAGTTTGCATTACTTTTTTCTTAACCTACAGTAGATTTTTACCGTATATTACTTTCGAATTTTTCAACTCTGATTTTTTACTTCAAAATGGCGCAGCCAGTCGATAAAAAAGGAGGCTTAAGAATCCTTTAAACATTGTTTTTTTTGGAACTCTAAAACACTTGACCCACCAACTTACTGGGAGGAATGGATCGTGAAATTCCATGGGGGGATGATAGCGAAACACGATATTGATCCAGACAATTTCTTCTTCGATGCCACGTTAACAGCTACTCAAATCGCGGCTTTACCGGGGGATGTAAACGCAAAAAACCTGACTGAGTCGAAGAAGAAACTCAAGTCGATTCTTAATTTATGTATTGGAGAGGAAGCGCAACGGATTTTTAAAGCCAGGCAACCAGGAGTGAATACCAAAGCAGAACGATACTCTCAAAAATTGGACCACATGGAAAGCGTTTTTAAGCTAAAACGTAAGGTAACGCACGAAAGAGGTTTGTTTTATGGACTTAAACAACGAGAGCACGAAACGTTTGAAAAGTTTCACGCGGTACTCAACGCTCTGGCGAGACATTGCAATTTCACAAACAAGCAGAAAATGTTGCGCCAGAGGAAGTAAATGGGATTGCCTTATCCTATGGACGGGGGATAAAGCATATAAGTCCTACACGTAATGAATACTCTCACGTAATGTAATTTTTAAAAGTAATGGATACTCTCACAAAGGAGTTACCGCAGGCACACTCAATTTTGGATGAAAAATTAAAAGTTCCAAAAGAAAACAATATTGCGTTAGCAGAGAAAATACTTTAAAAATTCGACATAGCAAACGCGTCGTTGAAACTACGGAAATGCAAATTCGCAAAACCAAGTTGCCAATGGCTGGTTAATCAAATAAGCAAAACCCAAATTACGCCATTAATTCGAAAAAAAATCTATATATGAATTGGAAGCGCCGCGGACCAAAAAGCAGCTAAAGTCGCTAATGGGCTCCTTACATAGTTCACACACATTTCTACCTAATTCCAGGAAAGTAAGCACATCTCTAAGGCCACTTCTAAGCAAAAACAAAGAATTCATTTGGACGAAGAATGCGAATCAACGTTTGATTCACTCAAGCTGAAAATAACTGAGCTCAAACATTTCGACATGTACCGGAAAACGCGAATTGTATTCGATGCAAGTCAAGACTTGGCGTGATGTTGAAATAACACAGGCAAGAGGGATGGCAACCTATCTCGTTGGAATCATAAGACCTAAATTCCGCAGAATGCAATCATTCAACAAACAAGCTCGAGCTCGAATTAGCAGCCGTCGTATGGGCTAAAAAACAATGAAAAAACTACATTTATCGACGCTTTTTTGTAATCATCTCAGATCACAATGCATTGATCACAATGCTTCGCCAAAAGTTATTAAAACATTTTTCAGCAGAATAACCCGATGGTACGAAAGTTTATTGCCTTATGACTTTAAAATAGAACATGTTCAAGGGTCAAAAATGGGGATGGTAGTTTAGTTATCAAGAAACACCTCATCGGATACGCCCGCTAAAAGTCATTATGACCCTACACTTACAGTTTCAAAGATTAATATGATAAAAAAAAAGTGTTAGATCCACCAACGGAAATAAAAAAGTACAAATAACCGAAGGAAGGAGATTTTCCCAAATAGTACGCACCGAAAGCGAACGGCGGATTGCGGTAAAACATGCAATTACATTTCAACCAATGGCAACACAAAATTGAGAGAGTATGCAAATAAATCAAATTAACACAGCGAGCCGGCCGAGGGCGTAAAACCATGCGAGGGAAGTTCAGTCAATGGCAGGAGAGATTTTTGCACATCGAAGATTGTATGCACGAGCGGAAAACGGAAAAACAGACTTCATTCTCAAGGTCTACAAGCAAGTTGCTCATTTTCTCCTGCAAACAAGTTGCTCATATTTCAACTGAAGGATGTGGCCCAACTTCGTCTGGATAACAGTGCAGCAAAATTAAACGCCTCAACTCAATCAGAAACGTCCAAATTCAATGTGGTCCCAAATAACCTGACCAATACAGTCTCAACCCTTGGCTCAAGCAGCTCCGATTCCGATATAGAAAAAATTCCCTAAGTGAACTTGCCACAACATGCTACTTCATCCAAGAAACTCAAAACGATAAAACCGTTTCCCTCTAATTTCCCTGGCCTCTCATACCCATCCATAAATACCGACAAGTGGACATATTCAGTTATACCAACGGACAGCAAGGTAGTGCCGCGAGTAAAACACCCGGACGTACTTTCTCTGAAGATGGTGGAGGCAAACATTGAGAACGAACCATACTGAAGATCATAAGGGATGCATTGAGAGACAAAATTTCGAAGGCGAAAGAGATCATCACGAATCTAGGACAGTACTACGGACAACATTTTGCAGACTTTGCGGTCAAAAAAAACTGCCTGTGGATGGTTGGATGCGACCCCGATAGTGAACCGCCTGCACTACTACACCATGGCCGCGACAAGATGTATGCCGCCTCCAGGGACATCTGGATGCCCATGATAAACAGGAAATTGGCAGCGACGGCCCAATTATGCAAACATTGCTTAAAAGCAGGTAAAAATCTGCAACCAGATATAACCAAGGATAAATTAGGAGAAACCTATGTACCGACGGAACCTAGCCTAGCAAACCAGTTGGATTTTTGGGGGCCCGTTAACTACATAAAAGGAACAAAATACAACTTTATAGCCGTCGATGTATTTCCTCAATGGCCGTCAGCCTATGTCTGCTCCAGCAATATTTCAAAGAATGTCTTCAAATTCCTGAAAAAATATATAGCCACTAATGGACACCCTAGAAAACTTCACATGGACCAAGGCTCCGGGCTTTTCTCCAACAAAATATAAAAATTCTGCAAATAAAAACATTGATTTGTTAAAATTGCCAGTTCGACATCATAGGGCAACTGGTATGGTTGAAAAAACCATCAGTTCTCCTAAAATTTACGTGATATAATATCTGAAGGAACGGGGGGAACAAATGTTCAAACCGTCTTTTCTAAGAACTTTAAGCTCTTTAAGATTTATCCCTCACAAATAAGCGAAACTAACTCCATTCGAAGCACACCACAGCAAAGAAGCGAACACGGTGTTGTGAAATCTAGCAAAGCGTCCAAGTTTGAAAAATCTCAACTAAAATAATGTAATAAATCAAAAACTGTCTTTATTAGGCGAAAGGAGCGGAAGAGCTAATGAAGAAACCTTCCGGATGGAGGACTGGGAGAAGAAAAGCGACCTTACAATGGCACCGCAAGATCGCCACGGGCCTCGGATGCTCGACGAGCAGGAACTCGCCGAAAGGGATATTGAGCTTCACCACCCCAAGGTACCTCGCAAACTATGGCACAAAACAGCCAAGCCACACAAGGAAGCGTACGCAGTGTACCAGGAATAAACTTGACCATGAAAATGAAAAACGGTTATTTATTATGAAGAAGCGTTGTCGCGTTTAGATACGAGCCAGAACAGGAGACCTCAAAATTCGCAGGATGATCATCAAGCTGACAGGAACTGACTATGTTGTCGACAGTTTACCAATTGAGGCGGATAAGCCAACGGTTCAAAGTGAGAGACGGGCACGAGCAAAGCGATCGGCGAAAACGACGAATCGGTCACAAGAAAAACAGGAGAAGCGACGAATTGCCGAATCAAGCGACGCCAATTCAGACGACACAGCGGACGAAACAAGCACACCGATAACGAAGGCGGGAAGCAAATCGGAAACGAAAACGGCGACGGAAAACGATCCAACGGCGACGGAAAGCGATCCACGCGGAGGCGAGGATACTGTCGAGCGGTTTCCAGAAGTTAGCAGAAACGACGAAATGCCACCTTGCAGATCGACGCGAGCACGGAAAGCCGTCACTAATTTGAGCGGGGTAATGATCAGATGGATCCAAGAAAATGAAAAGACCAAATAGAAAATAAGAGACCGAACCCAGGGAGGGGGGCTGCATAAAGCCTACACAACTCAAAAGAAAAACTAAAAGACAACAAAACTAAATTGTCTAAGATATATACATATGTACAACGACCTTAAAGTTGCTATTTAAATTCTTAAAAATTTAAATAGATTGTTTAAGTTTTGTGGGTGACCCTATGACATAGGGGTAAAATTTATACAGTTCATGTTTATGTAAAGTCCTTGAATGTTTGGCAACCGGTATCTCTTTCTAATCACTGTTCTTTCTACTTCTGGACACTATCAAAAGAACGAGTGCAGCTTGCCTACATTTCTATAACATACAGTTGATCTTTACCTTAATTCACCTTCTAAACATTCTTCTCTGTTTTTCTACTTCAACAGTACTGACAAATCTTAACAACCTCCGTCCGCTGTCTAATTGATGGAAGTGTTTTTTCTTTCGACTTGCGTTCTACTAATTAATTTTCTTCAATCACCCATTTCAGTCTTTCTTGGATCTGATCTTTGAGTATTCCATTTCACCCACATGAAATATTTCCCGACTGTTTTGATCAGCCCACACTTTTTTGCACAAAACCACTCTACTTTGTTCCTCTTTGGTAAGGCGACTCAGACCACTACCCATCGATAGTTTTGCCACAACTTAGTCCCACCTTTGATCAATTATAATCAATTTTGCGCTTAAATCTTGACTCTTTTTTCGACTCGACCGTTTAATGCATGAAACATTTTTTTTTTCATTTCTAATGGCTTTTTTCTGTTTGTGCACCCTTTTTTTATCTCATTAAGCTTCTCCTATTGACCGATTCCTATTTTCAACAGTTGATTTTCTAATGACTGACAGTTGATTTTCTAATCTTTTTCAATGACTGACTCAAACATATTGTTTCTACGCTATTGTGTAGGTGAATTGCTCACAAAGTATGTAAAGGTAGAAGGTTAAAAGGTATGATGCTAAAGTGACTGCTGTTGATTGTACTCATTTTGTGTCTTTTCACAAATATTTGGGCTTCTGAAGTGATTATTTTTGCAATAAGCAGCAAAAATTTGCCTAATTTTGATGGTATGATTAATTTGATTGGTTTGTTCACACATGTTTTTGCAATTTGATGAATTTCCTCTGCATTTTGTGCTGAAAAAACTACTATATTGTTGAATTAATAACACATCATAAAACGAAATAAAACAGAATTTTAAATCTGTCCTTCTCAAATTGGGTTAAATCTTGCCTAACAAAAATCAGTTGGAATTTCACCAGAATGTGTATGGTGCTTTTTTTGAAACATTTCGAACCCAAATTACCTTTTCAAAACGGGTCAATTAGTTTCATTCAAATTTAGGGTGGTAAACAAAGTCAAATGATGTAAGAATAACAACGAAGGAGAACGGACTTTGACTCGATACTTCGATTTGTGCCTTGGAAACAGAGATCGCTGCACAACCAACACACACAAATGAAATGATCATTGATTAGATATCTTTGGTTTTTCAGTATGAGCGCTTTTTCAGAAAAAAAGGAACGAAAATAAGAATAAAAGGATAGTCGGTTACTGTGCAAGAAGCAGAGAATGTTCCGACAATAGTTTTTAAAAAAGGTAATTTTTTTTCAAATTACTGTCGTTTTTTCTGCGTTGTGAAAAAAAACATCTGATTGAAAAAAAAAGAGTTTATGCATATTCGACCTTCTTGGTAAAGTAGGCCGATTGGAAAACAGTTTTCGCACAAAATGACTAAAAATTGAAAAAATGAATCGTTAAAATAAATTTCAAAAATTTTTAAACTTTTTTTTTGCTGAAATTTTTTTGAATTTTGAAGTTTTTGATTTCCAAATTGGCGCTAAGAAAATGAACTAAGTTTTTGACGGCTTAAATTAAGCATGAAAAAGCTATTACGGATAAATAAGCTAGCCTGCACGTTCACATTTTTAGCTTCAAATAAGACCGAAAATAAATCAAAAGTTTCAAGCTTGTTTTTCTCGACATTGAAAAATTTCTTTGAAATATGTAAGTGCCGTTCGAATCACGACTGAAAAGACTTTATTATGACGTATCACTCGAACCATGCTTATGACTATTTGTGGTACCTGATTTTGCGTGGATTACAAAAGAAAAAACCTAAAACACTCGAATACAAAGTTCCTCCACATTTTTCAAATGGTCCGAACAATAATATTTTCAATTCGTTTTTAAGAAGGGAACAGACTCGATGCTGATTTACACAAGTTATAAACGCAAACAAGACTTCTCGTATGCCAGGGTAAAGCCCTGGTTGTTCCGACTGTCCCCTAATTCATATCGAATAGAAAACAAACAAGACTGCTCGTATCAGGGCGAAGCCCTGAATGTTCCGACTGGCTATTAAAGTTTATGGAGCAGTAATAACATTTAAAAAATTTTAGAAATAAAACAAAATGAAAATTTTTTTTCTCTAAAATTTGAATTTTTTTATGAAAATCATCACCCCACACGCCATATAAAGTACCAAAGGATAGATTTCGCTGCTTGTAACAAATCAATTATGGCAAACAAGCTTCGTTAAACCAATTTGGAACGATTTCTAAGATGGATTAAATCTCGCTTACGCGTTAATAGCGCGAAATTTATCGCGCATTAATGGTCCCAAATTGGCCAAAATGGCAATCTTTAAACGCCCATAACTTTACGAAAAATGATCACAGGTGAAATATCTTTTCAAATTTGAGCTCAGGACAACAATACCTTTCGAATGATTTTTAAAAATTCCGTCAAAAATGGCTAGTTAAAAAGTCGAAATTTGTCTGAAGAAAAAAAATCCACCCCGAGCACAAACATTCCGTTACTTTTGTATCGAAATTCCGAACAAATATTGAAAACCTGGACATTTTGGACAATGTCGAAGTGTAAAAATTTGAGTCGTTCGAAATTAATACGACCAATTAGCTAGCCTCAATTCAATTTGGAACAATTTTGTTGTGAGGGATAATTCGCCACGCATAAATAATTTGCGTTACGCTCTCAGCATAATGAATAAACTCTTCAAAGCGCGCATAATTTAGTCCAAAACATGGCAAATTTGGCAATTTTCAAACCGCCAGAACTTTACAAAAAATGATTGGAGGTGAGATATCTACTTACCTCCTTTGAACTCAAGAAGACGATATCTTCAATGGGGTATAAAAAAATTTGGTTGAAAATTATTATTCCGATCGATGAAAATGGACTGAATAAAAAAACTACACCGAGCATAAATATTCCGTTTTCTTCGAAAGTCGGAACAAAAACCCCATTGATATAACCACCCCAGTACAGACTCAAAATCACCTCGGGACAGTATCTTGAACTTTCAAATATTGTGAGATGTGTATTTTGAGGTGCACCACATGGTTGGATATTGGCGAGGAAGAAAAGAAGAAGTCACCGTAAAGGTGGACGATAAAAACGATCTGTGTCCTCGAAAAAAAACGTTCAAAACAATAGTTTTTCATAAAGAGACGGAACAAACTTTGTTATGACGAACTAGAGGAACAGGTGGAAATTCATAGGAAAACACCGCATCAGCCGGATTACTGCAGACAATGTAGGAGTCTGTTGGGAACTTCAAAGGACCTCCAAGAAAAAATTGTGGTTTCACTCCAAGGGCGGAAGAGGGAACTACCTAGGGACCACAGGAAGCGTGTAATTAAGCAAAAAAAGGAAAAGCTACATCTGTGATTAATTGTCTTACCACACAAGGTCCTCACAAAGTGTCCGGCGAGGAAAGCATTACATAGCAGGGGTGGATCTAGGATTTTCTCCGGGGGGGTGGGGATTTTAAAAAAAGTTTTGAAAATTTAGCTTATCTTTTTTTTAGGTCGACCAAATTGATTTTCTGAGCTCTCCGAAAGCACTACAAACACCCTGCTTCGGCCAAACTTTTTCAGCCGCAGGCAAATTTAAAAAAAAAAACAGGCCAAAAAGGCGTTTTTAGGCATTTTTGGAAAATTTTGACCAAAAAATTGCATTTTTTGTCGCGCGCTCCCTCCTTACAATTAGTATAAGCTAGCGCCAAAGGCGCCTTTAGAAAAATTTAAGGATCAGTCTGCCAAAAATGGATATCTGAAAGTAGTACGTAGTACAAAGAAGGACCCTGGCATAGTTTATACAAGAAATGGGGCCAAAATGAAGGAAACTGCCGAAGGAAAAGTAGCAACCACGGAGGCGCTCAGTGGGGTCAATCGAATAAATTAATCGCCCATATTTGAGGGGGACGATAGTCCCTTGGCCGAAGTAGCATCGCAAAATGCTAACTCGGTTAGATAAGCCTGACAACGGGAAGACGGTGAGATCGTACAACGACATAATCATGGCGATTTGAGGCAGGAAACCTACTAAAAGTAGCTGGACTGAAACTGAAAGAAGCAGAATAGAGCCGACTCCGAAGGGGACTGAAGTTGACGAGTTACGGGTTTTACAAAAACAACCGAGCAAAACAGCTGAGGAAAAAAGGTGTTAACTTTTTGTTCAAACCGATGGAGACCAGAGCGGAGTTCAGGATCATCAATTGGGAGGAGAACTTGATAAGTAATCTGGAACAGAAGAAATTTCAGACAAATCCAGGAGAGACTGGGTCTAGCTCTCAGTTAAGGCGGTAACAAGTATCCGGGTTAAACTCAATACAAAAATTACCGTTTTGACTAAATGAGAGCCCTTCTGTTTGTCAAAAATTTGATTTTCTTTGGCTTCTCAAAATGATTTTATATAATTTTCATTTATCAGAACTGTCTGACAATACTTTTTACCATAATTTGCGATATCTTTCAAATTTGTTCTTAGGTAAATTTGACTAAAAAAATTGCCGTTTTCACTAAAATGAGAGACCATCTGTTTGTCAAAAAATTGATTTTCATTAGTTTCTCAAACTGATATTATATAACGTTCAATTATGAAAATTGTCTGACAAAACTTTTTACCCTAATTTGCGATATCTTTCAAATTTGTTGTTAGGTAAATTTGACTAAAAGAATTGCCGTTTTCACTAAAATAAGAGCCCATCTGTTTGTCAAAAATTTTGTTTTCTTTGCTTTCTCAAGCTGATACTATATAACGTTCAATTATGAAAATTGTCTGACAATACTTTTTACCCTAATTTGCGATATCTTTCAAATTTGTTGTTAGGTAAATTCGACTGAAATAATTGCCGTTTTGACTAAAATGAGAGCATTTCTGTATGTCAAAAATTTGATTTTCTTTTGTTTGTCAAAATGGTATTTTATAATTGTCAATTATGAAAATTGTCTGACTATACTTTTTACCATAATTACCGATATCCTGCAAATTTGTTTTCTAAGTAATTTTCGACTAAAACAATTGCCATTTTTGATAAATGAGAGCCCTTTTGTTTGTCAAAAGTTTGATAAGCTTTTGCATGGGATAAGTGCTTATCATACAAGTCTTTTTTTGAAAACTGTTTGATGAGCATTTTTCCTACAGTTTTTTTTAAAATCAAAAACCAGCTTTTCAAACCAGTTTTTATAATCAAACAAAAAAATTGCATGCAAAAAAATTCCAAATTTTTGCCTACAAAGTAGTCCACACGCTGTCAAGAAAAAAATCACCTTAAATTTTTGAATGGAAACAGCTCTAGTGAATTAGTTTCATCTATAGAAAACTAAAATGCTAGTTCCCGTAGTAAGGTTCCACGGATAATATTGGAATTTAAATAAAATGATGTGTCTGTGTGTTTGTGTGTGTGATTAAAAAGGAAGTAAAGTTGACGAGAATAAGTGTGGGGCAAGTGGGAGAGTTGTTGAGATAAACCGTAACAAGAAAACAATAATTTCTCCACCCCCACTGGCTAATTTTTGTGCAAAAAACTTTTACTCACATTGTCCAATTGTATCAAATTTTGCATGCGGACTAGCTAGGCCATGAAAAACATATTTAGCTTTGATACTTGAAAATGTTAAATTTTTCGTTAGCCCACTAAATTGAAGCGGAGGAAACAGAAGAGCCACAGATGAGCAAAAATTTGAAAAGATAATTCTCCTGTTATCATATTTTGTGAAATTATGGGGATTTGAAAACAGCCAGCTTGGCTAATTTGGGATAAACATTAGCTAACGATATATTTCATTCATAACGAGTTAGCGTTAAAAATAATCCGCTCAAAATTGCTCCAAATGGAATTGAGGCAGTCTATTTGTCTTCATTACTACAAGCAAACCCTATCATTTTTACTTTATACGCCGTGGGTATGATTTTTTTTCTAATTCTTATCGTTTTTTCGAATCTAAAAACTATTCCGTAGAGGTTCTTGGACAGTCAGAACAAACACGGCTTCACCCTGATAAAAGTAGTCTTTTTGTTTTAACTTCAAAAAACACCGAGCTTTTTATACATGTCAGATTCAGTTGCTTTTCTGACAGAACATTTCCAGCCTCAATTTGCATTACCGGTGATAGTATATTACCACTTTTAATTTTTCTCGACAGTCGTAGGATTAAAACGCAATTGACTTAAGCTGATGTTAGAAATTTGGTAAATCAAAAACTTCAGAAATCACACAGCTCATACCAAGTGTCAGCTTCAGTCAGCTTCCATCCTGCTCCTTGCAAGCCCCTCAAGACATTTTGTAGATATTTAATTGATAGTTGCAGTTTGTATTTTTTCTACAATTGAATCTTTGAATGAGTAGATGGTTTCTTTTAGCCAGAATTTGAAATAAAAACTTCATAGGTTCCAAGGAAGGCAACTTTAGTTTGGTAGTGGTAACGGTTGAAGCACAGCGGCCAACTTGGGAGTGGGGGGGGGGCAAGAGAGGCCAACTTCGTGGGAGGGGGGGGGGGGGGTAGAGACCTCTTTGTAAAAAAATGTAACATACTTTTTTGGCCGACAAACCCTAAAATATTTCCACATAAGTCTTTGAGTCCAATATACACTAATGTTGTGTCAGAAATGCGCATCGATAACAAGCAGTATTTAGGTCATTTTGAAAAAAGGCCTTGGAATCGCTAGTCTGTTTTCTCAAATTTTTGCTCACTGTGTAAAAAAATTTGGGCAAATTGGCAATTAAATTGTGTTTTGACAGAGCTCAGATACTTATATTTAAGCATACTACGCAGACGGTGCTTCAATCATGATTTCTTTTGACTTCAAAACAAAAAGATGTAGGCAAAAAGATACAGAAAAAAGCCTGTCATACAATTTCATGCTATGAAAAAAATGCTTATCATAGAGTTTCATACAATTTCATGGACTGAAAAAATTGTATGAGAAAATTAAAATAACCATTTCTTCTATGCTATAAAATTTTATAATAAGCATTTTTGCCTCATTCTGGAAATAAAAAATAAATTTTTTGCTCTAAAGTTTATCACATAAGAAAACTTTATGAAATTAGCAAAAGCTATTTTTTGTACTATGAATTTATATGAAAAGCGTTTTTTTCATAAGAACCTGTCACAAGTGTAATTGGCATTTACTACGCAGGTAAACTGCATTTGATTATATTAGCCATGTAAACTAATTTTAAGATTTTAACACAGAATTATATATCAAAAACGAAATTTTTTGTATATGGCTAAAAATTTATATTCGAAAATTTTGGTGATTCAGAAAAAAGGCCTGTTCGTTTTCTCAAAATTATATCTATCTTACCATATGTGAAAACAAAAAAAATAAATGTGCTTATAAAAAAAATTTGCTTACGATTCTTTGAATTTTTGGAAGATAAACTCAAACTGGACAACGCTTTAGACGCAAAATGGCAAATTTTGCATGCAAAGTTGTTTTTCATAAATTTGTTTTTGAGGACAGAAACAAGTTCGTAATCAAAATAGGATAAAAAAATTTTACCTCAAGTTTGTCTTTTTTCTATGAAAAAATGTAAATCATGCATTTTTCATCTTTGAAATTGTATGAGAACTTTTTGTTGAAAAATTTTTTTTTGATCCCGAAGTTTCTCTCATGTAACCAAGACTGCCATCAAATTGTTTGAGTTTTAAAACAATTTTTAAAAAATTTCGAAAATGAATTTCGACAGTCATACAATTTTCTTCTATGAAATTTTATGATAAGCTATTTTTCTTGTATGGACGTCAGCTCGGAAAGTTAATTTTTTGTGCTCTTTGTTTTCCTAATTTTTTATATCTTTTTTATATCTAAATTGGGGCTGCGAATATAACCATAATTGGAATCTAATAAAAAAAACAAAAAGATAGACAATGACACTTATCTTCATCAGCGTCATCCCTACAGTTGATAATAGTTTTGTAAGGATGCTTTCACAATGTAAATTGAGACAAAGAAACAGGAAAATGAGCAATTCAATTAAGCGCGTTTCCCAGTTCAAACCTCCTAGTAAATTCAATGATCGACATTGTTCATCAATGTCCTAAACTTAAATCTAATTTAGGAAGTCATACTCAAATTTTTGCTCAAAGAGATACCAATTTCTGTTAATTAGACGGAAATCGACTCAAGCCACAATCTGATATGTTGGCTGAAAATTTCCTTATAAACTAATGATGGTAATTGAGACTATTATATGTACATCATAGCACAGGTCGAGGTTTATCTCCCAGTTTGAAAAAAAAACTTGTATAACAGCTCAAATGTCCTTGCTCCAAAACACGTCTGTAAAAGGCTTCAAACAATAAATGGCTTTAAAGTTTGTTTTCAAACATCGTTCGGACCGCTGAAACTTCGAGCAGTTTTTGAGCGGAGTTTTGACCAGGGCAGGTTCTTATTTCTCGCAAATTCAAAGAAAGTGCTGAATATTTGAGCTTGGTGCTTCTGTGATCTGATTTTTGAAAAAAAAAACGAACGGTTAATAATCAAACAGAATCCATTTTAAATACATAACAAATAATTTTTTGTAAAACTGTAATAAAAAGGATTTTTTTTTAAGTTTGAGTTTTTTTTTGGTAAAAATCATCCCTCACAACAAGCCATATAAAGTAAAAAGTCATAAATTTCGCCCCTAGTAACAACAAATCAATTTGGTAAACAAGACTTCTTCAATCATATTGGAACGATTCTTGAGACGGATTAAATAGCGCGTTAATAGCGCGAAAAATATCGCGCATTAATTGTCCCAAATTGGCCAAAACGGCAGTCATTAAGCCCCAAAAATTTACGGAAAATGATGGCTGGTGAAATAATTTTTTTAAAGTTTATACTCTGAACAAAAAATTTTTTCGAGTGATTCCGTCTAAAAAAAATGCGTCAAATGGCAAGTTAAAAGTTCGAAATTTGTCTGAAGAAACAAAAACTACCCCGAGCAAAAACATTCCGTACCTTTTGTTACAAAAGTCGGAAAAACAAGACTGCTCGTATCAGGACGAAGCCCTGAATGTTCAGACTGCCTTTCAAGGTTTATGGAGCAGCATTAACAAGAAAATTAAATGTAATTAAAAAAAATAAATTAATGTTTTAAATTTTGAGATTTTGTGTGAAAATCATCCCTCGACATGCCATAAAAAGTACAAAGTGATTAATTTTGCTTCTCCTAAAAAAATTATGGCAATAAGCTTCCTTCAACCAATTTGGAACGACTTCTTTGACGGATTAAATCTCCGCTTGCAAGTTATTAGCGCAAAATACAGTTTGTAACAGATTTCCAACCATTAAACCCCCATAGCGTTACAAAAAAAATCACAGATAAAACAACTTTCTAAACATGAGCTCACGACAACAATTTGTTGAATGATATTTAAAAAAATCCGTCACAAATGGCAAAATAAAAAGTCGAACTGTGTCTGAAGAAAAAAAACACCCGAGCCCAAATATTCCGTTAATTTCGGTAGGAAAGTCAATCGGAAAAATAACTTTTTAGTTATTGCAACGTGTTTTAAGCAAAAAGCAACTGCCAGTTTAAGAATGAACAACTCTTTTCCAATTTTTAGAGTAGATTCAGTGCAAAAAAAATCAATGTTAACTAAAATTGTCCAAAAATGAAATTTTTCTATTTGAAAAAGCAAGATTTTAATATTATTTAAAACAAGTAACCTATAGTCTACTTTTAAAGTGTGAAAATTGTTTTTTCGAGCTTATAAAAACAACCCTTGAAAAACTCAGGAAATTGAGGATTATTGACAAAGCTTTCTTGCAGGCAGAGAACATTCATAACTGTATGTGCGTCAAGCTAAGTGCAATTTTGCCTTGTCGATTGTTTCTCTAATAATACCGAAATTTAACGACCTTTATCCAAAAAGCGCTTAAAATAAAACCTAAATTAGTAACGCATAACTTTGGTAATGAATTTAGTGTAAGAGCTTAATTGCCCATCAATTGACACAAAAAAAACAGAACTGATTTAAAGCGCTCCAGATAAATTGCGATTGAGACAAAAGAAGACAAAACAAGCTGAATGTTTCGACTACTTTTTAAGGTCTATGGAGCGGTAATAACACGAGATGATTAAATGTAACAAAACAAAAATGAATTGTTTCAATTTGAGGTTTTTTGAGAAAATCATCCCCCCACACGCCATAGAAAGTACAATGTGATAGATTTTACTCCTAGTTACATATCAATTCTGGCATCTAAGCTTCCTTCAACCAATTTTGAACAATTTCTAAGGCGGATTAAAGCTCCGCTTACGCGTTACTAGCGCGATATATATTGCGCGTTAATTGTCCCAAATTGGCCAAAATGGCAATCTTTAAACCCACATAACTTTGCGAACATTGATCACAGAATAAATATATATATATATTCAGTTTAAGCTCAGGACAACAATACTTTTGTATAAGATTAAAAGTTCTTTCAAAAATGGTGGGTTACAACGTCCAATTTTGTCTGAAGAAAGGAAAGCCACCCCGCGCACAAATATTCCGTTAATTTCGTCACGAACGTCGGAACAATGCTTAAAATTGGCTATGGTCATCTAAATTTTAGCCTACTGATGCGTCAATTCAAAACGGAAGGAGGCCAGCTAATTGGTTTGAATAAAATTCAGTTAGCCAGAAATGTTCCACTTTGTAGTTAAAACTAAGTATGCGCAGCAGCCTTTTGAAAAAAAAATTGATTGATCGTTCCAAGTCAAATTTCTTGCTTCTTAAAATATATAAACCTCTTTCTCAGAGCAAAAAGTGCCCAAAAGTGTTGTCTTTGATAACGACAACCCTGTTAATAAGTCTGCAAATAAATCGATTACCAATTGATACTAGTTGATTACATTGCCATTTTAAGCAATTCGACGGTCTAAAATTGTTATAAATGATTGATCTATTACCTCCCAATCGAGTATAACATAGCCAACAGACAGATGGAACAGAATCAATGAATGCAAAAAATGACCTGTTGTTTGAAAAAAAAACTATCGAGTTTTAAACAAAATTTATACGATTTTAAAACTTTTTGAATTTCAAGTGCAATTTATGGTTGGCAGTTGTCGATAAAAATTAACCCAATGTGAAAAGCTTGATTACTAAGAAAAAAATTGATTTCGATGAGAAATGTAAAAAATAATTCCTTTTTCGAAACTAGAAATCGATCTCGTTTTTAGCGTCATTTTAGCTTTCATCATCGAAGAGTGCATTTTGACTACCTCTAACAAATAAAGTTGAATTGAACTGACAAAGTGCACATATACCTAAGAGCATTCATATGCGCATTTCTAAATACGATTGCACTTCTTAGAGCGTTCTAAGACTCGTTCTGAAAAAAAAATCAACACTACCTATAGCAAAGTCAGAAGAACGTCCAGAGACTCCTAAAAAGTTGTTTCTGATTTTCTGATTCGAAGTATTATTATAAACTAATATGACCTCTACCCTCTATAAAATTTTGGATCCACCTCTGATTATAATCCTTTATTAATCACTGAACATCTGTGATGGAAATAAAAATCAACTGTGCAACACAGGTCAAGGTTGCATTGCTCTCAAACTGTTTTGGCAATATGAACTATGGGTTAAATAAATCCCTGGCTATTTATTATGACCTCAACTATAGTATGCAAATTGGATGAGGAAAAGAATAAAAACTGCGATTCCCACCTTTTTCCTATCCTCTTCAATGCATTGTAAGAACTTCCAATTAGAAAACAGTAAACTATACAAGTTCAACTGTATAAAAAAAAACTACGAAAATATAGTTTTTAGCCTTCAAGCGTGAAGGTTTCTGAGGCCGTCAGCACCCAACCTGTCAGCACCCAACGACTCCGGATGATTCCACTACAGACTGGTAATTTTAAATCAGCTTATTTACGAAGTGATGTTCTCCCTTTTACAGGAAAAAAATGGAAATTTTTCAATCGCCCGCCCCCACTCGTACCAAGTTGCAAGTTGCCCCCCCCCCTCCCCATGAAGAACTAATTAAACGGTTAGGCTGTTTGAGTTTTGTACCAAGTAACGAATCTCTCCCTCCCCCTCAAACCGCTCATAAAACCTTCCAAATTTGATTGGGGAAGAATAATTGGTGTTTTTATTATGCCACTAGATACTAAAAACCTCATTTTGTCTTTGCTATAGTGTGTGGAGGAAAAATTTTTTAAGAATTCGAAAAAAATAATTATTTTTTTGAAAACGTTATCATATTTCAAATGGATTTTTTCATTTCAAAAAACAATGAAGGGCAATCGGAACATTCAGGACCTCGCCTTGGTACAAGCACTCTTGTTTATTTTCTCCAGAGAATTTTTGTATTTTTAATTAGAGTTTTTGACGGAATTTTCAAATATTATTTGAAAGATTTTTTTGTCCTAAGCTCAATTTTAAAAAGATAAATCACCTAATAAACCTCCCCTTGTATAGCATATAATTTAATTTCTAGGAGCAAAAATCATAGTAATCAATGAATAACTGCGGTAAAAATAGAGATATCAAATCTTTCCGGCTCAAAACATATTGCTCTTTGTATCTCTGTATCCGGTTGTTAAATGATGTAACTAATGGACTGAGAATACCTAATCTAGCAAATAATGAATCCAGAAACAATTTTGACGCAAATGAAAAATTGATGCCTTCAGCGTAAAAACGGTTCATTTCGCTTTCTTCGTTCTCCTTGTTAAGTTCTTTTTGCACATTATAGTCTCATTTTGCAAGCTTTTTCGGGTCTACTGATTTTTTCTACAATTTTAGGATGAATCATTACTGGAAACACGATAGCGTTTCATACTATCTTGCGATCAAGGCGTGTTAGTGACAAATCAATACTACAATAATGAACAGGAAGAAAGAAGTTAACTTGAAAAAATGGATCGTATCGTAAAAATGTAGTTGCTGGTTTTATTGTTCCGACTTTCGATACGAAAGTAACGGAATATTTGTGCTCGGGTGGGTTTTTTTTCTTCAGACAAATTTCGACTTTTTAACTAGCCATTTTTGACGGAATTTTTTTAAATCATTCAAAAGTCATTGTTGTCCTGAGCTCAAATTTGAAAAGATATTTCACCTGTGATCATTTTTCGTAAAGTTACGGGGGTTTAAAGA
>NC_087070.1:38809987-38877767 GCF_963678635.1 Symsagittifera roscoffensis
GGTTGTTCACGGCGGAGCCCGTCTGCGTTTGTGTCGGTCGAGACGAGCTCGCCCCGTGACTAGATCCGGCCGCAGCACTCATGCCTGCGGGACATCCGCTGACACCGCTGTCCTTTTTATTCCCGTAATCCGGGTAGTTTTTCCTACTGCCGCCCGGGTTTCCGCACGAGACTGTTTGTGGGGTATTGTCCGGTGCAGATCGTTGTCCCGTAGAGCATCTACGATTATACTCTGTGATTAAACTACCGCAATATTTTGATTTCTAGATTTTTTAATTTTTGATTCAATTTGATATTTAATACTTGTTGAATACGAATAGACAGACAAAAATCTATTGTTTACAGATAGGGGGTGGAAAAAGCATGGAAAGGGATCCATTGTCTTTCGTGGCCACTTCTTAAGGGATTTCATTTCCTCCCTTCCCCCACCTTTGAGTTTCAATTTTGAAACGCTACCTTAACCTTGTCAAAATGCAATGAAACTTGGCATGATGAACAAATTAACAATTGTGATCAGATTTGTGCTTCATACTTAACATCGTAACTTGTTTAGTCATAATTGCACGTAAAATAACAAAAAAAATGAACTTTTGAACGGTGGGGGGAAGGGGGTGTGGAAAAGAGCCGGGAAAACTTTTAAGCCGCGCAAATATCCATGGCCGTCGAAAGCGTCTTCAGAAAATTTTTAGGCAACCTTTCAACTCCCTGAAGCAGGGGCGGATATAGGGTTTTCTCGAGGGGGGCGTATTTTCAAAAAAAAAATCTAAAATGTAAATAAAACTTTTGTCGACCTTTTTTATTTAGGTCGACCAACCTGGATTTCTGAAGTCTGTTTTTGAAGAATTTTCCTCCTCAAGTGAGTTTTTGAAAAAAAAGGCCAAAAAAGGCGTTTTTAGACACTTCTTAGAAAATGTTGACCAAAAATTGAAGTTTTTCGGCCTATATTCTCCCCTCGAAATTAGTATATATTGATGCCAAAGCTGCCTCTAGAAACAATTCAAGGTCAATTAGTCAAAATGGGGGACCCTTTGGGTGGCTACGTGGTCGAATCTTTGAAGGTGATGTCCCCCCCCACTCCCAACTCAAATCTTAACTGCCTGAAGTAGCAGTGCTTGAACCGCAGATATGACTTGATAAAAGGTTTACCTGTTGTCGTTGTCATGATTAGTGTTGGCGGCGGCGGCGGTTGTGGTGTCCCCGAAAGGCTGTCCGAGTCGTTGCAGGTTCTGCTCCCGTTTCTGAACTATTCTGAGTATGAGGGCGTACAGTACAGTTGAGACGACAACCGGCACGAAGTAGAACAGGACGAAGCTCATGTAGAACACGACTAGTTGCCGAGTCACGTGCAACTCGATCTCGCCTAAAAAGGAGCAAAAAAGATACTCGTGATACCGAAAATAAAAGACACTGCACTCATGACCGAGCAAAGCAAACCTCGAAATATTTAGACTGAGACATCATTCCAGATTCCAAGCTGGGTTGAGACGAACTAATTGACCCAAGTAAGGCATTATTGATTGTCAATATAATCGTTTGGTAAATCTGCTATTTAAATTGAAAAAATGATGATAGCAATGGTCGATCACGGATTACTTGAGCCAATCAGTTCATCTCAATTGAGTTTGGAATGATATCTGAGCCTAGAAGTTCCGTCGCGTGCTATGTATCCCAAACTGAGTTTTCAAAACTTTTATCGGCTCTCAAATGTTGAAGTTAAGAAACAAGATTCAAATGATTTCAAAATGCGGCTTTTTAAAAATCTAATTAGTTACTAAAAACAACAGCATAAAAAACAAGGAAACATTTAAAAATCTACAGTGTAGAGATCTATGAATAACAAAATTGTTACGTAAAGTTTTCAGAAAAGAATGCAAAGCAACCCTATTCTCAAAGTAGCGATCTAAACGAGTTTGAGTAAAGTTTTTTTTGAAAAAAGAACTTGAGCTACTTTTTCGAAAAAAGTATTGAGCTACTTTATTTGAATTAAGTTTACTTTTTTGAAAAAAGAACTTGAGCTAGTTATTCACCGTGCATTCAAGGTCCACTCAAAAACGTTGATAATTGTAAGAATCAAAAATCAGTCCCTCTTTGTTTTGAAATATTAGTCAGTTTCCGTACCATAGATTCAGGGCTGCTGTGAACATCAGATACAAGTCATCAATATCACATTTCTTGACAACTTCAGTTTAAGAAGTCTGTCGAATTCAATTGTGAGTGAAAACGTTGCAGTCAGCAGGTATAGTGCTTTACTTTTTGGCCAAATTCTTCCTTTTTTGCCACCAAATAAACGTATTGTCTATTTTTTTGATTAACTTTTGTTACTAATGAAGAATAGGCGCCCATACAAAATCAGTGGTGCCTTAAAATCAAGCAAATTTCCAAGCGACCTCAATTTTGTTTTGATGTCTCATTGTGTGTAAATTTACAGAGGATTGAATCTAATTTGCAAACAAAAATTATTAATAGATATTATGGTTATATTATGATTTAAAAATGAAAAAACCACATAAACAATAAAGAAATTGTTTTCAATTTTGGGCTTAGGGCACTAATATTTTGCAAGCGACTTAAAAATTCAATCATTCAGCTTAACATATCGTTAATTACGAAAAGCGCAGTTGGGAAGGATGGAAAGTAGTTCATAAATATTTATATCCAACAACTGATTTATTGTCAAAAATTGTCCTAAATTGACTCCTTATTGTGGAATCAGATGTTTATTAAAACAAAGACTAAAAACAAATCAACCTTTATTAATCGAAGGTTGACCTGACCGTATACTGACTCTTTACCCACAGTCGCTCGGAGGAAAAGTTATAAAAAAAACAACACGACTGCTCGTATCAGGGCGAGTCCCTGAACGTTCCGACTGCCTCTTAAGGTCTATAGAGCAGTAATAACATGCAAAAAAGAATGTTTTTTTTTTGAATTTGAGATTTTTTGCAAAATTCATCACCCCACACGCCATATAAAATACAAAATGTCAGATTTCGCTCGATAGTAACAAATCAATTATGGCAAATAAGCTTCCTTTAACTAATATGGAACGATTTCTAAGACGGATTAAATCTCCGCTTACGCGTTAATAGCGCGAAATATATCGCGCGTTAACTGTCCCAAATTGGCCAAAATGGCAATCTTTAAGCCCCCATAACTTTCCAAAAAATGATCACAGGTGAAATATTTTTTCAAATTCTGTTCAACCACAGGACAACAATACCTTTTGAATGATATTTGAAAAATCACGTGAAAAATGGCAAGTGAAAACATCGAAATTTGTCTGAAGAAAAAAAACCTACGCCAGCACAAATATTCCGTTAATTTCGTTAAACAAATCGGAACAATCTTTTTTTTTGGACTAAGTTTGAACACTTTTCGAAAAAAAGTGATCGAATATTTAAGCTCGGTTTGGTTTTTTCGGCAAATGTCGGCTTTCTAGCTAAACACTTTTGACAGAATTTTTTTATGTCACCCGAAAGCCGAAAATTATTGTTGTCTTGAGCTCAAATGTTGATAGATATTTCAACTGTGATCATTTTTCGGAGTGCTATTGATGTTTAAAGATCGCCAATATGGCCAATTAGGGACAACCCGCATCTAAGAAATGCGAAAAGAAATCAGTATAATAACAATGTTATCAATATAACAGGTTTCCATGCTGCACTTAGACAACAAAATGGATTTAAAAAAACGATTGTCAACCATTGTTCTATCAAATTTAAAAATAAAGATAGTCCATTTAAAATCAATCAAAATATATTTTCTTTCACTTCATTGTTCCGACTTCCGTAACAAAAGTAACGGAATACTTGAGCTTGGGGTGTTTTTTTTCAGACAAACTTCGACTTTTTAACTAGCTGTTTTTGAATCAATTTAATTTCTTATACCAATTTAAGATCAATTTTCGTAAAGTTATAAGGGCTTACACGTTGCCATTCGGGACAACTTGGGACAATTCACGCGCTATATATTTCGCGCTATTAACGAGTAAGCGGAGAATTAAGGAATTCAGTTGTCATATTTGCTACGTTTTTAGGAGCAAAATCTATCACATTGTGTTTTATATTGCGTGACGGGAGATTACCTCAAAATTTTTGAAATGAAAATACATCATTTCTATTAAATTAACACTGCTCCAAAGACCATAGAAGGTAATTGCAACATTCAGGGCTTCTTCCTGACGCGAGCAGTCTGTCTTTTTTAAATTTTATGCAGAAGTTTGGTTGCCTCCAAAAATTGTTGTTTTAAGGGAGCCGTTAATATAATGAATAACATGATTGTCTAAGGTAAAATTTTTCCATTATAATGTTTTTCCAGATTATTATTTTTCCGTCGAACTCTTTCCTAAGCTTAGTGTTTCAGAAACGATAAACAAAGTCAAAAAGGAAACAGGGACAGCCGACATTCTGAAAAAATATAATCAAAGATTTTCTTTAAAAAACGTGACGTTTTTTGTGTGTGGTGGGATGAGAGGAAGCTATGCCTAGAGCATTTTCAAATTACTCATAATCGTTTACTGTCTTCTTCAAAAAATTAACATAAAACTATCAAAACTAAATCAAATTTTTTGCCAAGAAAGCGCTTAATGAAGCTTAAAACCGTTTGTTCTTCGTGAAAACAAACTGTGATGATGCTTCAAAGCTTTTGCTATTATAACACCAACTCACTCAAAACAAAATTAAGAAACAAAATTAAAGCCGGATTTTATTGAAGCTAAAACAGTTTTTGAAACTTTTCAAGTCGCCTAAGTTCCGACTGAAAAGGCTTAGAATTGGTGGGAGTTAAAATATCATCCACAATTTTTATTATTTCAGTGGTCGGAACAATAACCGTTTTGAGGCCATTAAAATGCCGTCTTGACTAATTTTATGGGACTTTTCAGTCCTCCCAATTGTTTACGTCTTCCCAAGTCATTAACAAAAGATCTCTCCCAAACTCGAATTCGCAATTAGTGTTCTGGTTATTTTAAGCTTTTTTGAGCAAACTGTCAGCGCCGTAGGCGAATTAGAAAACAAACATGTAAAAAAAAAAGAATTTTCGAGCCTTCTTTTGAAAAACCATGGCCAAAATTCGCGTTTTTTAGCGCGCTCTCCTTCCTCAAAATTAGTAAATAGTGGCGTCAAAAGCTACTTTGGAATATTTTTAGGGTCAGTCAGCCAACAATGGATGTCTTAAAATAGTACCAAAAGGGGGTTCTTTGGATAGGGGGAAGGGGGGTCAAATCCCCGCCTCACAAAATCCACCCCTGGTGAAAGCTATTACAACTATATTAAGGTGCTGAAATTTTTGAAATGAAAATACATCATTTCTATTAAATTAACACTGCTCCAAAGACCATAGAAGGTAATTGCAACATTCAGGGCTTCTTCCTGACGCGAGCAGTCTGTCTTTTTTAAATTTTATGCAGAAGTTTGGTTGCCTCCAAAAATTGTTGTTTTAAGGGAGCCGTTAATATAATGAATAACATGATTGTCTAAGGTAAAATTTTTCCATTATAATGTTTTTCCAGATTATTATTTTTCCGTCGAACTCTTTCCTAAGCTTAGTGTTTCAGAAACGATAAACAAAGTCAAAAAGGAAACAGGGACAGCCGACATTCTGAAAAAATATAATCAAAGATTTTCTTTAAAAAACGTGACGTTTTTTGTGTGTGGTGGGATGAGAGGAAGCTATGCCTAGAGCATTTTCAAATTACTCATAATCGTTTACTGTCTTCTTCAAAAAATTAACATAAAACTATCAAAACTAAATCAAATTTTTTGCCAAGAAAGCGCTTAATGAAGCTTAAAACCGTTTGTTCTTCGTGAAAACAAACTGTGATGATGCTTCAAAGCTTTTGCTATTATAACACCAACTCACTCAAAACAAAATTAAGAAACAAAATTAAAGCCGGATTTTATTGAAGCTAAAACAGTTTTTGAAACTTTTCAAGTCGCCTAAGTTCCGACTGAAAAAGCTTAGAATTGGTGGGAGTTAAAATATCATCCACAATTTTTATTATTTCAGTGGTCGGAACAATAACCGTTTTGAGGCCATTAAAATGCCGTCTTGACTAATTTTATGGGACTTTTCAGTCCTCCCAATTGTTTACGTCTTCCCAAGTCATTAACAAGAGATCTCTCCCAAACTCGAATTCGCAATTAGTGTTCTGGTTAATTTGAGCTTTTTTGAGTTAACTGTCAGCGCCGTAGGCGAATTAGAAAAAAAACATGTCAAAAAAAGAGTTTTCAAGCCTTCTTTTGAAAATTCATGGCCAAAGTTCGCGTTTTTTGGCGCGCTCTCCCCCACCCCCCCCCCCCCCCCCCCTCTCAAAATTAGTAAATAGTGGCGTCAAAAGCTACTTTGGGATAATTTTAGGGTCAGTCAGCCAAAAAGGGATGTCTTAAAATAGTACCAAAAGGGTGTTCTTTGGATAGGGGGAGGAAGGGGGGTCAAATCCCCGCCTCACAAAATCCACCCCTGGTGAAAGCTATTACAACTATATTAAGGTGCTTTAGTTGGTTTTAAAATATGAGTTTTACAAGTGTGAAAAAACTCCTTTTTTTCTGAAGCAACATTCCAGAAATTATTTATGCTTTGGATGCTTTTTGATGAGACCAATTTTACCCATTACATTTTTTGTCGTGAAAACACAGTGATTTAAAATTGATCAATTTGGCTAATTTGGGAGGATGAATGATCGTGAAACATTGATATTTCTGTTCGCAAATTGAAACTACGCTAATTGCGTGCTTTCTCTGCGCAAAAATAAATATCATCATAAATAAATAAATTGAACAAAAAACATGTTTCAAGATAACTTGACAATTATAAACTTATCTGGGGGTAATTACGGCACAAGGAACACTTCGAAAAAAAAGGTAAAGGTTACAAACTGTGGGGCGATGTTTGAGTAGCATAGATGTTGACTATTATAAAAACTGAATGGGAGAGTTGTTGACGAATTTAGATACTTGCACCCAGCATAGACTGCTTTTCTAGATAGAAATGATATCAACTTGCATAATTGTTCCGACTTTCGATACGAAAGTAACGGAATATTTGTGCTCGGGATGGGTTTTTTTCCTTCAGACAAATTTAGACTTTTTAACTAGCCATTTTTGACGGATTTTTTTTATATCATTCGAAAGGTATTGTTGTCTTGAGTTCAAATTTGAAAAGATATTTCACCTGTGATTGTTTTTCGTAAAGTTACGGGGGTTTAAAAATTGCCATTTTAGCCAATTTGGAACAATTAACGCGTGATATATTTCGCGCTATTAACGCGTAAGCGGAGAGTTAATCCGTTTTAGAAATCGTTCCAAATCGGTTGAAGGAAGCTTATTTGCCATAATTGATTTGCTACAAGGAGCAAAATCTATCCTTTTGTACTTTATATGGCGTGTGGGGGGATGATTTTCACAAAAAACTTCAATTTTTAGACTAAAAAATTTTCATCTTGTTTTAGTACATTTATTTTCTTAATGTTATTTATTACTGCTCAATAAACCTCAAAAGGCAGTCGGAACATTCAGGGCTTCGCCCTGATACGAGCAGTCTTGTTTTTTTAAATTCAAAATTGTAATTCTCAGAGAAAAGCCAAAAATATTATTGTATCTGTATAAAGGATTATATTCAGGGGCTCCGTAAAAATAATGGTAGTGGAATAATTTTTGATAAATAATTTATTTCGACTAATTTAAAATAAAAATTATGTATTTTTCGAGAATTTTTAGGGAAATTATTTATTTCTCGCGTATGGAATATTACAATAATTCTGTTCATTATTTCGCGATTTTTGCGTGCTACTTTGACGAGGCTACACAGAAAAGAAAAACACCCTTATTGGCGGTCTCCCCATTGCAAGACGAAGAATCACTTACTGCCGCGACTCACTACGAGTTTATAATAGGTACGCTGGGACTATACGGTAAATCTTTGTCATGTGTGCTGGGTTTAGTGGCCGATAACGAGAACTTGAAGAAGGCGCTGGCAAGAGTATTGAAAGTACCGATGGTAGGGTGTGCTAGCCACCGGTTGAACTTGGCGGTGAGCATGTTTATGAACAACTATGAAGATTTACTGGACAAAATTCATGCTACTATGCTCAAGATGTCGTCATTGAAGAAAAGCGGTTCCCTCCGGAAGTTGACACCATTGCGACCTGTGCTAAAAAACAAAACTAGATAGTCGTCAACTTTCGAAATGGTGAAGCGGTACACAGTTTTGCAACAATTTATACCCCAAACGGATCTGGATTTAATGCCTTATCTGCTTACAGTGGATGAAAATTCGCAAGTTCAAGGGCTACTTATCAATTTGGAGCAAATAGAGTCGGTCACTAAAGTTCTTCAAGAAGAAGACCAACCGGTTACCCTGTCGGATATCAGAGATCTGTTTGACGCCCTCATCGAAGAATTCCCTGCTATGACGACTCACCTCGCGAAAAACGCGGTTATAGTAGCGAATCGATGTTTTGAAGATGCGGTTGTCAAATGTATTGAAAACAAGTTCCAAGAACTTACCGAAGACGAGAAGAACGCACTAAAGGCGTTTGAGAAGCAAGTTATTGAGGGGAACAATTCAACCGGGAGCAATTTTGCCAAAGGACTGCTGCAAGCGAAACGGCTGAAAACCGGGGGCAGCGGTTATGTTTCCTTGCAATGGGTACCCGGAACATCAATTGTCTGTGAGCGGCTTTTCAGTCGGGCGAAACTCAACATTGGGTATTTGCGCCACAATATGAGTCCAATGCACATTGAGGCAGAGCTGTTCCTCTGCGTCAACAAAGAGTACTGGGACGCTGAACTCATATCCAAAATTCTGTGAGAAACTCACATTATTCCACTGTGCCATTTTTTTTTTTCATTTTGGAATAATTTAATTATGGCCATTATTTTTTTTTATGAGAAATAACAATTATTTAGGGATTCCAAAAAGTTAGGGAAATAATTTAGGGGCTAGTAGCCATATAATGGAAATAAATTTTACGGAGCCCCTGATTATATTCAGAAAACACTACAATTAGTACTATTATTACGTAAACTGTTTCAATTTTGTTACACATTGAGTTTCGGGTACTTCGATTTTTAAATGATTAATGCTCTTCTCGGGCTTTAGTTTTATCCTGGTCAAAACATTACGCAGATGAGTTTAAAAGAGACCATTTTTTAAGTATATTGAAAACTCTGGGACCGGAAATCGATTCTGCAGGTAGTTGCGTCTAAATAGCATACTAGAAAGTTAGGCTACTATTATTTAAAAAAAATTGTGATATTGAGACTACCCGTACTGAACTTTTTGTGCCATTTCACGGCTGATCATCCATTTAGCAGGGGAGAGAATATTCTCAGGGCTGTTCACAAGTGAGCATGCGTATTTTTCTACAGACATGGTCGTACCAGGATCTTACATGATCAGACCTGAGTGAAACATGTTCATGCCTGCCGCAGACATGATAACGCCTGACTGAAAACTTGACAAACTCATATTTATTTATACATTACTTCGCGTATCTTGACTTGACTAATTGGTCTTTGTTGTTAAAATTTCACTTTTTCAGATTTTGTTCAAAATGAGTTTATCCAAATTTACCTCCTCGAGCCAACCATCTTCAAATGAAAGAAATTATGTCGTATCTACATCCCAAAAAAGAGGACGTCAGGTTAGTTTCAGGGGGTCAACGGGAGGGATAGTTGAAAAAAACTAAATATCCCCGGTTTGAACTATAATTAAAGCAATTCGTCACAAATTTTTTTGGCCAATAATCTTTCAATTTTCGCGAACCAGTAGCCGCAATAAGTGCGAATAAATAAATTAAAGAAATTTGATTGGTTGATACTATTAACCTCATTGAAAAAAATAACAACAAATGTGCGACTACTTTTTAACGCATGATTTTTTTCTAATTTTATTTTTTTAAAGTAGATTGGAACAAAGTGAAATTAAAACCGACAAGACTGCTTGTATCAGGGCAAAACCCTGAATGTTGCGACTGCTTTTCACGGTTTCTGGAGCAGTAATAACATTCAAAAACTAAATGAAATAAAACAAAATGAATTTTTTTTTCTAAAGTTTGATTTTTTTAAAATGAAAATCATCCCCCCACACGCCATATAAAGTACAAAATGATATACTTCGCTCCTTGTAACAAACCAATTATGGCGAATAAGCTTCTTTTCACCAATTTGGAACAATTTCTAAGACGGCTTAACTCTCCGCTTACGCGTTAATAGCGCGAAATATATCGCGCGCTAATTGTCCCAAATTGGCCAAAATGGCAATCTTTAAACCCCCATAAGTTTATGACAAATAATCACAGGTGAAATATCTTTTCAAATTTGAGCTCAGGACAACAATACCTTTCGAATGATGCTTAGTATGGCAAATAAGCTTCTTTCAACTAATTTGGAACAATTTCTAAGACGGATTAACTCTCCGCTCACCCAAATTCCCCCCCCTTTGTACTATTTTGAGATATCCATTTATGGCTGACTGATCTTAAAACGTTTAGTCGCTTTCAACGCCAGCCCTTACTGAGCTTTTAGTGGGAGCGCGGATTGAAAAATTGCAATTTGGTTGCCAAAATTTTCCAAAAAGTGCATAAAATCGCCTTCTGGCCTAATTTTTTTGCAAACTTGCCTGCGGTACAGAATTTTTTTTCAAAATAGGGACTTTATAGTTTTTTGGGATTTTTTTTGAAAGTCCCCCTCTCCCCACCCGATCCTCCTCGACAAATCCTAGATCCGCGCTTGTTCAGACGAAACTGTGACAAAAACACCAAGAAAAAAATTTAACCGCTGAAATTGCAAAACTATAAAAATTCTAATTACGTCAATAAAAATGTTTTTGAAATTTTTAATTTGAATGGCATAAACTATAAAAAACTGCTCGTATCAGGGCGAAGGCTTGACTGTTCCGACTGCCTTTTAAGGTTCATGGAGCAGTAATAACGTTAAAAAATTAAATAAATAAAACTAAATGAAAAATTTTTTTTCGAAGTTTTGATTTTTTTTTCTATGAAAAGCATCACCCCACACGCCATATAAAGAACAAAAGGATAGATTTCGCTTCGTCTAACAAATGAATTATCTTTTGTGGATTTTCTTTTTACATGGCCATTGTTCCTTTAGCTGGTGCCCGAAATCGCCCAATCTATGTTTAACGCAATAGTCCTAGCAGCCGTCTATTGGAAACCTGCTTTGCAATTCAAACAATAATTGTTACGAAAAATAAATATAATTTATTTTTTGAACTGGAAAATAATTTATTTAAATGTATTTATTGTCAATATATTTAAATACTATATATTTTTTTACATCCCTGCCACACCCTAGGCCTGTGACATCCAGCAGACGAGCGATGTCAACCCGATCATCCAGGGGCAAGCCCATTCCAGAAGACGCCTGTACCAAAACTGATCTCTTGTTTAACATACACAGAAACTGCTCCGGTATGTCAGAAAATATCTGAGAAAAAACCAAAAATTTGATGTAAAGTGTCACATTATTGAGCTGAGTTTATGATGTTGTTGGAATTTAACCATTTCTTTAATTATCTTATAATACTGAAGATCACGATTTGAAGCCACTTTTTTTCTATGTTTGATTCTGTTTTTTAAAAAAAGAGTGTAGCAAAACTACCGGTTCAGGCGTTTATGCAGTTATGAGCATATTCGGTTCAGGCGTGATCATGTATCCTGCAGATGTGAGCATGTTTAGTTCAGGTATGATCATGTATCCAGCAGGTGTGAGCATATTCAGTTCAGGCATGAGCATGTATCCTGCAGGTGTGAGCATATTCAGTTCAGGTATGATCATGTATCCTGCAGTTGTGAGCATATTCGGTTCAGGCATGATCATGTATCCTGCAGATGTGAGCATGTTTAGTTCAGATATGATCATTTATCCTGCAGGTGTGAGCATGTTCAGTTCAGGCATGATCATGCATGCTGCAGGTGTGAGCATATCTTCAGTTAGCACACCTGATGCAGGTCTGATGCAGGTATGTGCATGCCGAATATAGACATGCTGCACATCTGTTACAGACATGAATTTTTGCACGATTTTACAGACACGATTTTACAATGATCAGATATGATTATGGCCAAAAAGTTCGGTACGGGTACCTTTACTTAAAGCAAAATTTAAGAAAACGAAATTTCGGAGAGCACAAATGGAATTTAGCTACACCCCGACATGCAAATCTTTTGCCCGACCACTAATCGCTGCGTAAAAATGACCAGCCCCACTCCGACTTGTAAGGATTTGGACCGGCGTTGAAAGCCACGGATTCAAGAGTTTTCAACGTATTGCTGCATCGGTTTATTTCACATCATTTCTCACACCTATTTCATTTTTAGTCGCCTCAATTTCTTAATTTTGTGGTAAAACATTTATTTTGGTATGATTATCCGGTACAATGATGTTCATGTTTCATCACTTTTCTAGAACCGTGGAGTGGACTCAATTTTGTGTAACTTGTTTGAATCCAGTGTAATCAACATATTTTATACAGCATCTTATTAGTTCTCAAAAAACACAAGACCGTACGTATAAAGGAGCGTCCTCATAGCTCCGACTACTTTTTAAGGTCTGCCGAGTAGTTTTTGATTTACCAAATTTGATGGAATTTCTTAAGAAATGCATGAAAAAAATTCTTCCAAACATTCACAAAATGACAGATTTCGAATTTAGAAAAGTGTAATCTAGACAAATAAGACTGCGCTTATATATCAGGGCAAAGCACTGATTGCTCCGAGTGCTCCTTACCAGGTCTCGGAAAGTTTTTTTGAACTATATATTTGTACGGCCAATGACATATGCAACTGCTAACATTGAGTACAATTATCATGATCCATTAAATTGGTCTCATTTTAATTTGGAACGATTAGGAGTTCAATTAATTTGCCACACAATATATATACGTATTGAACTATCGCAGTATTATTTCAACAGCGATGTCATCAGCATTTTAGCCTAGTGCAAACATACTTGCTTGGCAATCTAAAGATTTCCTGATCAGGACTCATACGCTGTCAATTTTTGTGCAATCGGTTTGAATGAAAAAAAAAATTATAAAATTATGTATTCCTCACTTTCTCCGAAAGTTCAAATAAATAGCATGCCTCAAATCGGATTTAGGGATGGAGGCAAAAAGAAGTGGACGCCCCCCCCCCCCCAGGGATTCGACCCCCTGCCGACCCACAGGGTCCCCCCTTTGTATTATTTTGAGATATCCATTTTTGGGAACGGACCCTAATATTTTACTAAGGGCGCCTTTGGCGTCAATTTATACTAATTTTTAGGGGGGAGCACGCGCCAAAAAACCGCGATTTTTTGGTCAAAATTTTCCAAAAAATGCCTAAGAACGCCTTTTTTGGCCTGTTTTTTTTTCAAAAATTTGCCTGCGGCGCAAAACATTTGGCCAAAGCAGGGTCTTTATATAGCTTTAAGAGAGCTCAGAAAATCAATTTGGTCGAAGTAAAAAAAAAGGTCTGCAAAATTTTCGAATTTTTTTTTTTTGAAAATCCCCCCCCCCCCCCCTCGAGAAAATCCTAGATCCGCCCCTGTCTCAAATCAATATGAAACCATTTCCAAGACATATTAAAATTGCGCATGAGCGTTTCCACGACAAATATATTGCGCAGTATTTTTTCCAATTTGGCCAAATGGGGAATTTTAAACCTCCATAATTTTACGAAAATAGATTACTTGTGAATTATTTTTTTTGAATTTGAGGACCACATTACCTTTTTAATAATATTTTGAAAAAATTGTCAAAAAATGCTAGTTTAAAAACCAGAATTGGTCTGGATGAAACATCCCCTACGTGAACAAATATTCCGTCACTTTCTTCAAAATTTAGAACAATAATCATGCGAACTACAAGTAGGCATTATTTGTTAAACAGTGAATGAAAACATTTAAAAAATAATCATAAAATTGAGCTAAATCGTAAGTTTTCAAATTACGTCCCATCAACCACCCTGCAAGGTAATTTGATCGTTTTTGTCGGCTCTCAATTGTGGAGAAGCAGAAAATATTTGAACTGGAATCAACTCTTTTTCGGTCACAAATTCAGCCTGTAATTAGCAGGTGGATTTGATTCACTGCAATCAAATGTAGGTATCAAGATAAGTAAAGATGTTGATTTTTGTGATTAGAGCAGAGAAAACTGCCTCGGTTTTTTTTTTTGCAAAAGCAATCTTAGTCAAAACAGCAGTGAAATGAAAGATCTTAACCAGGTTTATTTGGGCGGAAAGTGGGAAGCGGTTAACCATTCATTTTTGATCTAGCTTGAGCAGTTTAGTACCTTAATGAGATCTACTGGGGGCGTTCAACAGTGCCGAAGGGGGGCGTCCCTCATGCGCGAAGGACCGAATGCTTGAACTTAATTTTAGCTTACTTTCAGCCAATCCGAAATGAGTAGTCAAAATCTCAAAGTTAATCGCGAAAATCTCTAAGTAAGAAAATAAATCCGGGCCATTAAAGTTAATAATGACCGATTAGATAATAAGCAGATGAATTTTCAAGACCGAAAAATTCTTATGATTTTGAACTCATTAGTCTGGATGATTATATGAATAGTAATGCGGTTGTAACCCGCAATTTGTAATATTTTTGATTATTTTCCACTGAAATAAAACATTTTCTGTTAATATTGACTTCGATTTTGTGAGAAAGGCATTTAGCCAATAGAAACGCTTAGCGATTTTGATTGGTTGAAAAGTACAACAGTGCCGAAAAAGGCGGGAAGTTTTCAGAATAATTTAAACTCATTTTCTAACATTTTCTAAAGAGCGCGAAGTTACTGAAGCTAAGTAAGAAAATAAATCCGGGCCATTAAAGTTAATAATGACCGATTAGATAATAAGCAGATGAATTTTCAAGACCGAAAAATTCTTATGATTTTGAACTCATTAATCTGGATGATTATATGAATAGTAATGCGGTTGTAACCCGCAATTTGTAAAATTTTTGATTATTTTCCACTGAAATAAAACATTTTCTGTTAATATTGACTTCGATTTTGTGAGAAAGGCATTTAGCCAATAGAAACGCTTAGCGATTTTGATTGGTTGAAAAGTACAACAGTGCCGAAAAAGGCGGAAAGTTTTCAGAATAATTTAAACTCATTTTCTAACATTTTCTAAAGAGCGCGAAATTACTGAAGCTAATTAACAAAGAAAATCACTCCAATTTTGGCGCCAAAATGTCTGCAACTGCAAATTAAACATTTATTTTGGCACCAAAATGTCTAAAGTGCAATTCTTCTTGCTCAAAATCTTAAAGTGGCACTTAAGATTGTAAACATTCGCCGTTTAGTTTTTGATTGCAGCACTGAATATGTTAAAATTAGTTCAAATTTTCGGCACTGTTGAACAAAGTTTTCATTTTCTGCATTGTTGAACTAATTCTTTTTTTTGGCACTGTTGAATTTTGGCACTGTTGTACTGCCCCGATCTACTTAACACTACACCTTAATTTATATACTTACAAACCTACACCCCATAAATTAGCAACAGGGTGGAACCCCTCATACGCGAAGGACCGAATGAGCGAAAAAAAATCAGCCAATCAGATTTCAGTAATCTAAAATTTGGAAAGAAAGTAAACATTTTCAGGGACTGAGGATTGGTATTGGCCGAATATAAAAACGGCAGAAATATGCAAAATTATCAAATTGTCACTGACCGCCGCCGAATTGGGACAAGTTTTATATTTCAAGGGTTTCGTTATGAAAGAAGCAAAATATTGCTTCATTTATTTCATTTTAAATGAATGGCAATTACTTCTTTATAAATTTTAATTTTGTCTTCGGTCTTTGGTCCACAAGTTTTTTCGCCCATTCGGTCCTTCGCGCATGAGAATAGCCCCCTAATGAAAATTCTAATTTTGCTGCATTCTGGCTGATCGCAACTTGTACCTTAAAATGTACCTTAATCAAATTAACGGGGGGTGTTCTCGTGAGGGAGGGGCCAATTGATAGACCTAATGATGTAAAGTTTTAACCAATCAGAATCTTTAGATGTTCCTATTGGCTAAAAAGCATGTACACATAACAGGCGTCATTATAAGCAGGAAAGAAATTATCAGCTGCGCAGCGAAGCTTTGCTGTACAATTCGTGCAGATTCAATTTAGTTTTTTCAATTTGTTTTTACTATATCTTTTCTTCAGGTCATTTCCAATACCCGACTTCGATTTTGCAAAATTTGAAAATTCATTCATCTGCTTATTTTCTAATTGGTCAAAATTCAATTTTTTTGGCCTGGTTTTTTTCGCTTTTTATGAAAGGTTTGCGATTTCTTTGGGATTTTTGAATAGTCAATTTTAATTGGCTGAAATTAACTGAAAAAGTTTCCACATTCGGTCTCATGCTTGTATCACGTTTTGCGAGTTTTTTAAGGTTTTTGGTGACCCAGGTAGTAAGGACTTTACCGCCATTTAAGTACACTTTGTATGGCAGTTAGGATAAATTTCTCCGAAATTCGGAACAATTTAATTCAAAATTTCCTTAAATTTTGGCATTTTATCAGTAAATGAGAAATTACAAATGATAACCATAAATTGTTCCGACTTTCGAAGAAAATGACGGAATTATTGTGCTCGGGTTGGTTTTTTCTCCAGCCCAATTTCGATTGTTTCAATAGCAATTTTTGACGAAATTTTTTCATCATTTGAAAAATACTGTTGCTTGGAGCTCATTTTTAGAAAAAAAACTTCACCTGTAATCATTTTTAGTAAATTTCTGGGGAGTTAAACATTATTTTGGAACAAATTTGGAACAATTAACGCGTGATCTAATTCGAGCTAATTTTGCGTAGGCGCAGACTTAATCCGCATTAGAGCTCGTTTCTATCTGGGTTGAAGCATGCTTTTTAGTCTATTTAAAATTTGTTTTTAAGTAAATCATATCACTTTGTACTTTAAATAGTGTGTGGGGGAGCTCAAAAAACAAACGTCAAAAAAAGTTTTTTTTTCAGTTTTTTTTCGAAAATTTCATCTGTTATTTTAATTTAATTTACTCCATAGAATTTAAAACGTAGTTGGAACGTTCAGTGTTTCACCTTGATACGAGCAGTCTTGTTTGTTTTTTGCAATTAATTGAAGGTAAATAATTCACAATTATTGTTCCGATTTTTAGAAAGTGAGGGAATTTCTGATCGGGTGTTTTTTCAATTTCAACATTAAAAATAGCCATTGTTACGGAATTATTTAATGCCATCTATAGAATTTTTTGTTTTGTGCTCAAATTTAGAAAAAAATATTACATTTGATCTGTTTTTGTAAAAATTTGAGGGCTTAAAGATTGGCATTAAGATTTCTATTAACTCGTAAGCGGAGAATCGATCCGGCTTAAGCATCGTTTTAAATTCAATTGATGCATGATATTTATTCTAGTTGATAATTTACTATATGGTAAACATTTCAAACAATTTAAACCAATAATTAACAAAATTGAATGTTGCGTAATAATTTTCAAAAAAAAATCTAAAAAACATTTTCCATACTTTTTTATAACTCATTTTTCTTTAAAACTCATAGACATTCAAGGGCAATCGAAACCATCAGGGTGCCACATTTTTGCGAAAATTGCTGTTGACTGCTGACAAACAAAACCTATTAAGACCAATTGATTGGAATTTTACGCTGTTCAAATTTCCTTTTTCTTTTTTTTTTTCAAAATGAGTAAATTAAATGAATAAATAAAGGAAAAGTGTTATGTCTGGTATTTGAGAGCAAATAGGCAAGATCAGCGAACATCAAAATAGAAGATATTTTTTTCAGTGCAAATCTGTATTTGCAGACTTGCTTCACAGATTTGCGAAAAACGAACAGAAAATTTTTCTGGGCATTAGTTTTTTCATCATTTCAATGCTAAAACCAAGATCGGTTAACAAATAAAAGAAATCAAATGACTACCAAAAATATACATTTAGTTCAAAAAATTGATATAAGTTTCATTTGAAGGGTATTTCTTCACCCAATGGGTTTTACCCAAGCTTTCTCGTTTTACTATTGAGAAAATTACTGCTTAGGTTTTATTTTAATCTTTTTTAAAACTTCTTGTTTAGTAAAAAAATACATCAACACTACAATTTTATGCTTCACAAACAAATCCAAGAAGAGTGTGGAAAACCAATGAAAGTGATGATGATGATAGTAATTTCAAAAAAAAACTTTCAATAGAAAAAAAATGATAAATTGGAAGCCTTACAAATTTGTCCAGATGAAATCTTATATGAGGCAACATATATTTTCATTGGCCCACAGATCTTCTGAAATTTAATCAAATAGAAACTGTTTGTATCAAAGGGTGGTGTGTCGACTAGCATAACAGGTTTACAAACAAAAAACTCATTGACCAGCATAAAAATTAAAACACACAGCTCAAGGAGGGCCATTGGTCAATACTTCTACATCTTGAACTGAAACAATTTGGCTTCAATCTGACTGGCTCAAACTAGCCTGGGATTTCAATTAGCCAGTAAAATTTTAGCAATATCTCGTTGTTTTCTTCATAACTTTTGGTCGATTTTTAAGCCGAACTAATAAAAAAAATAAAGATCAGGTGATTAACTATTCAAAACTTTTTCAAATCTGCTGCAGAGTTTTATAACACCAGAAAAAGAACACGGAAAATTTTTCCAGCAAAAAATGGCCATTTTTACATCTGCTCAAAATTAGGGGCTAATGGAAATCGGCTGAAGAATAAAGTGATCGCGATTGTATTAACCAAACCAATCAGAGCAATCAGTTTTTTTGTTTTCTGCAGTTTTACTCTTCATTACTGCAAAAAGCAAAATTAGAAAACCTGGACAGAATAAGTAAAAAGACCCCAAAATTTTGTCAACATCAAAAAACATATATGCGAAAAAATATATAAATTTGTTTTCTCTTCACACTATTAACAATTTACGCGACAATCAGAGTTTAGTTAGAACAATTCGGTTGGAGTTTGACTGGAATATTTGTGCTCGGGGTGGTGTTTTTTCCGACAAATTTAGACTTTTTAACTAGCCATTTTTGACGGAATTTTTTTATACCATTCAAAAGATATTGTTGTCTTGAGCTTAATTTTAACAAGACTGCTCGTGAATGTTCCGACTGCCTTTTAAGGTTTATGGAGCAGTAATAACATAAAAAAATTTAATGAAATAAAATAAAATGAATTTTTTTTTTCTAAATTTTGAAATATTTGTATGAAAGTCATCCCCCCACTCGCCATATAAAGTACAAAAGGATAGATTTAGCTCCTTGTAACAAATCAATTATGGCAAATAAGCTTCTTTCAACCAATTTGGAACGATTTCTAAGACGGATTAACTCTCCGCTTACGCGTTAATAGCGCGAATTATATCGCGCGCTAATTGTCCCAAATTGGCCAAAATGGCAATCTTTAAACCCCCATAAGTTTATGACAAATAATCACAGGTGAAATATCTTTTCAAATTTGAGCTCAAGACAACAATACTTTTCGAATGATATTTAAAAATTCCGTCAAAAATGGCTAGTTAAAAGTCGAAATTTGTCTGAAGAAAAAAAACCCACCCCGAGCACAAATATTCCGTTACTTTCGTATAGAAAGTCGGAACAATAAGATATTTCAGCTGTGATCCTTTTTCGTAAAGTTATGGGGGTTTAAATATTGCCGTTTCGGCCAATTTGGGACAATTAACGCGCGTTACATTGGTTGAAGGAAGCTTGTTTGCCATAATGATGTGTTACTAGGAGCGAATTTATCATTTTGTATTTTATATGGCGTGTGGGGAGATGATTCTTACAAAAAATCTCTAATTAAAAAAAATTCATTTCATTTTATTACATTTAATTTTTTCATGTTATTACTGCTCCATAGACCTCAAAAGGCAGTAAGAACATTCAGGGATTTTCCCTGCTACGAGCAGTCTTGTTCGTTGTTTAATTTCTCACTTGCGCAGAATTATTTTTCGCCAGAAATTCAAGTTTCTAGTTGAACGATTTTTGTTGCATTGATGTTCTGAGAATTATAGCATTCCGAACTATGCTAGTTGGTACATTTTCATGTTCAAACTCTTTTACTAGTCAATTTTTATGCTATTCGAGCGGTCACCGTATCAAAGCGAAAACTTGAAAACTTCAGACTGAACTGGAACGTTAATTGATAGCGTTTACTGATCTATAGCGCAGAAAATTTAAAATTTAAAATAAAATGTTTAGTTATTTTAGCTCGTCTGATTTTGCATTGATTTCTCAGCCAGATTAGTTTGCCGCCTAATTCTTAAAAGACAACTGGAAAAAGCAGTTTGATCAAATATCCCAAATTAAATAAGCTGTCGATTGTTCAAAGCTATTTATTGTTTCAAGAAATGGTTACAGCTGATTGAGTTTTGAATTGAGTGTTTTATTATCTTTCAGATGGTGCCTTTCATGGAGAAAATTATAAAATACTATAATAAAAATCAATTATAAATTAAAATGGTGCATAAAACAACAACAACTAGCTAGATAGTACGGCCAGATTTTTAAAAGTGATCACAATTCGGAGGGAGAGTGAGTTTTGTTCAATTCAGAGTAACTTTTCGTGACAAAAAACTGTTTTGCAAACATTTTTTTCAATGTTTAGAACTAAATCAAGAGTGAAAGGTCTCTAATAAAACATCGTTCACAGATATTGTGTGATAAAAACGAGTTTTACCGAGAGTGGTAGAAGAAACAGCAGGCAATTTCAACATATTTTATCACTTTATTGTAATCTTCAACTATAAGATTGTTCACTAAGTGCTTTAACTTCCACCACGTCAGCGCAACAATTACAACGTAAAATTTGATATGTTTTTCATTTGTTTCCGTTCTGAGCATCGAAAATGGAGGGGAATTTCGTCTTCTGGCATGTGTTTGTTCTTTTTTCTTATGAATTTCTGTTTTCCACGCAAAATCTGGTGCCAAATATTTATCAGATGTCTCATTTTCGAATGAATCAACTGTGATTCGAACCAAATTTAAAAAATGATTCGAGTGCCGAGAAAAACCGGTTGAAATTTTTGGAATTTTTGTCTAATTTCGGGCGAGTAAAACGAGCGATTAGGCCTTATAAAGACTGAAAACTTTCAATAAAAAGAAAAAAAATTACTATTTATCCAAGAAAACTAGTTTTGAACGCTTCCTTTAGCGAGATTTATGTCAAATAAGGTTCTATTCGGTTGTATATTTCTATCATCACACCGCCCACAAAAGTTAAAACTAATTTTAAAAAAAAAATTTTCTTATCAACTTCTGTTTTCCACGCAAAGTCTGGTACCAAATATTCATTGCACTGTGTCAAATGATAAGCAATTTTCCAAGCAATTCAATTGTGCTTCGAATGGCATTTAAAAATTTATTTCAGTGTTGAGTAAAACCGATGGAAATTTTTCTGAATTTCGTCTTATTTAGGCCTTATAAAGACAATACTTTCATTGAAAAAATTAAAAAACTAGTATTTCTCCGTGAAAACTAGCTTTGAAAGCTTCCTTCAGCGATTTATGTCAACCAACGTTCTATGCGGTTTTATAGTTCTATCGTCACGCTACGCATAAAAACTGAAAATAATTTGAAAGAAAAAAACAGAAATTGTTTAATGAATGTTGTCGGAATATCATGTCCTACTTGCGCAATAAGCAGCTATCCTGATTTTTTGGTGCATTTATTTTGAAAAAAATCCACATGCTCCTCAATGAACCTTCTGCTGATTAGAGGAAGAGTAGATTGATCTTATTTCGGTTTTTTTTCTGGCATTTCTAATCCGTGAAATGCGTCAAAGAATTTCTTAAACCTTTTTAATCGAGCAGATTGAGCCATTTTTCTGAACAGGAGAGCAAAACCTGCGTAAAATTAAATTTTTTGAATTTTTGACAATTTTATGCGACTTGGTTGACAAACTTGAGAATGCTATTGGTTTAAATATATTTTTATGCAAAAGGAACTTTAAAAATCGATCATCAATAAACTAATTTTTTCAAAATATCAAAAACATATCATCTTAAATTTGGTCTAAATCACCTTTATTTTAGTTTTCTGAGTAGACTTTTTTATTCAAATAAAATTGCACATGCAAAATACAAATTGCACAGCTTAGGCATTAAATTTTGGAATGAATTGATGAAAATGTTGAATTAAAAACTATCTGTCTAGTTTTTAAACTGATTGTAGAAAAGGGTGGATAAACACCATTTTATGTTAGTTCAAATGCAAATAAAACACAAAATTTTAAAATCATAATAAGAAAGCCAAAGTTTACATTCGATTAAGATTGATTGTTTAGCTGAGACTTTGGCATCGAACTAACTCAACTTTGAATCCATTGAAATCACTTTGGGTTTGTCCCCATTGCTTCTATAAATTTGGTGGTATGTCACTAAAACAGTTTATTAGCAACCCGAAAACGGGCAGACCAGATCAATAAACCAAAAACAAAATAGCCTGATCAGTAAACCAAAAATTAAGAAAAAAGGTGTCCAGTAAACCAAAAATGAATTTTTAAACTCGCAAACAACATTTGTTTCCCTAAACTTGCCAAGTGTTATGCGCAGCATTGTAGTAAATTTAGTTATACAGCTAAGGAATTGAAATATTGCAGTCAATTAGATTGAAAAGTGATGCGCATATTTTAAGCGATGTAAGTGTTTAATATGACGCAAACGGTGGCGTAATTGTTAGATATGTTTCTTAATTGTTTCATAATTCAATTTACTGAAATGGTAATTCACTGACACATCAATTTACTGCAAGCAAATCAAAATTGATTGCAGACAATTTTTTTTTCAGTGCGGGCACTCTTGGTTGAATTTTCTGAACACACTTTGTTAGTTGCCCAATTAGTCCTATCTGTTCACAAAGAGTGGCTCGACGTTCTACAATTTTTGTGGTACCAAGCGTTTTAGTTGATTACAAACTAGTTAACATAGCCAATTGAAGATTGGAAAAGAGTAATGAAGTAAACATGAAAAAACACTGACTTTGTTGATAAAATCTCAACTTTCGAATTTCAAAGAAAAAATAGGTGCCCTTTAAGTTCTTTGAATTTGTAGAACAATTTATGATCGACACTTTTTTGATAAAATGGGAATCCATCTAGAGAAAACTGAATCAATAGATTAATTTTTTATTCCGCAGAAAATCTAGAAATTAAATTCCACTTTCGAAACTAGAAATCAGTTACGTTTTTTTTGCGTCATCTCCACTTTCGTATTTGGAGAGTGTTATTTACGTAACTTCCAGCAGATGAATTTCAATTGAACTCAAAAAGTGCATATATACTTAAGTACATTAATAAATGCATCAATATGTATGAATGCTCATCTGTAGTTATTTGAGGTTTTCAAGATTTTCTGAAAAAAAAATCTGCAAGACCTATAAAAGTCTCCACTCCGTTCATAACTCTTAAAAACTTAACCAAGTTCAAACAAAGTAAGAAATTTTTTGTTATACGTGGATAAGATGAACTTTATTTTATTTAACAAAAAATTCAAGAAAAAATTTCTGCCGTAATTTGAAAAAATGCTACAATATTGAATCTGAAAAAAAACATCAAGCGTTCAAAAGCTTCAGGAAAAAATAGAGGTCAATACTTTGAATAAAGACTTTTCAAATATTGGATTTCTGCAAAAATTACGAAGTCTGCTGAATCCACGAATCAGTATCCAACAATTCACCTTTGCCCGCAGCTAGCGTTACGATATTTCCGTTTCTCCCAAAGGTCTAATTACCTCAAGGTCTAGTTCTCATCAACCCAAGTGGTGCCCTCCGATAACTCGGCTTCGCTGTGAATAGTTTTCCAACAATTCTGCCACAGACCAGACAAAACCAAGCAAAGTTGCCTTTCTGTGTGTTTTGAACTGGAACTCAATTAGCAAAATATCACAAAAGGAAAATCTGGAATTTTGATACAATTAAATGAATGAATTTTTGCGGAAAGTTGAATGGGGAAACTTTAACCCATGAAGTTTTGCAAAAAAAGAGAGCAAAATTGTGACAATTGCATTCTTTCCATGGATGATTTTTAGACAAACTCAGCTATGAAAATTCTGACCACAACAAAGTAAATATGAAAATCAAAATTTGGAAAAAAAACTTCAAAAATTTAAAAATTAGTTGCCAATTTTTTTGTTACTTTTTTCAGCTAGGACATTTGAATGAGGTAACAATGAGCTGATCCAAGATTTGGGTAGAAAAACCCAAATATTTGACCCAACCGATGAATGATATTGAATGGAAGTTAGGATTGAATGAAGTATAATCCCAATAAACGGGCGTAAAAAGCGGAAAAATCAAAGAAATGCTCAATCTAATTTTAACAGATTTGATTAAACAAAAATTTTAACAGAAACCTTTTACGGATGATTTGTGAATTTTCGTAGGTTTTTTTGTCTGGAAACACACTGTTGCGCTTATTATTATGTTTTTTTTTTCATTTTTCTGATTATTACTGTTATGATGATTATTTAGTTCAATATTATTCGACCTTTAACTTATTTCAGTTTCACTCAATTAAATTAGTTTCACTGAAAATTTCTTGATCCTGATTTCAATTGAGTTCAAAAAATTTCTTCCTCTAAGAGTTTGTAACTGCAATGAACTGCAAAAAAAATGATCAATTCAACTCGTCCGGCTTTCAATGCGAACAACTCATATAAATTGATTTGCTTAGAAGACCTTGTTATCAGGTGCACAGACACAAAAAAAAAGATCAAAATTGCTATGTCAACTGGATAACGGAAAAGAATATGCGAAAATTGTGCAGAGTAATGACCTTACAGTTTGCAAAATTGTGAAAATAATGACCTCTAGACAACCACTACTTAATGACCATAACCTAACAGGAAATTGCGGTCATGAATCGAATCGAGTTTTCATCTCAAGGCTGTAAAAAACCTCAATTCGATTTTTCAAACAGTTCAAAAGCCGTTGTTCCAGTCAGTGAAAAATGTCAAAAGAGAATGATAACAACATGATTGAGATAAAAAGCCTTCATTTCTTTTTGTCTAAAAACAATTGAAGCCTCGCTGGGCTCAGATTACGGTGACAGCTTTGCATAACTACTTAACAATGGTTGCAGAGCAAAAATTCCCAAAAGTTGAACTTTGGATGATGATGGAGTTTGAAGGTTTTTCTTATAAACTGATTAATATTTATTATTCAAACTTATTCAGCGGGGCTATTTTTTTGCACCCAGAATAATGTAAACCAAAAATTTTCGGAGGAATTCAAATTCAATTAAAAGTTATTCAGCTAGCAGCAATGAAAGTTGAATTTCTGGTATTTCATTCAATTTTCAGGCATTTTATTTTTCAGACTGATTGAATGCTTAGGTTGATGTTTTCATTCTTGGCGTCGAAATATAATTCATATAATACATATGAAATCATCATCATGAGCGTTGGACCAGTTGGATGAGCGCTAGGGAACCTTCGTAGGGTTGTAGTTCTGGGAAAAGCAAAATTTTTCCTAAGCTTTTTCAATAATTTCCTGTCTGCGCCGAGGCGAAACATTTCCACTTTTTTCAAAAGTAGGTAGAACTAAAGATATCGGGAGTCGTATCGAAGCAGTTTGAGGAAGTTTTTTGCAAACAAAAAAATAAAATTTTGGAGAGCGGTGGTTTAGTGATTGCGTCTCTGCCTCTCAATCGAAGGGTCGGATGTTCGAGGCCCACCATGATCCGTGCGCGTTGCTTGAAGTATCAATGTCCAGCCCAGAAAAATAGCCAACAAAATTGCATGTGTATCTTAACCAGGGGACAACAACGGTTCTCCATGATGAGTTGAACGGCTCGTATGTTGGTCCTCTCCCTTGTGAATAAACCGTTTTTTAAAACTAGCCTTAGTTAGTTAGCTAATATGCTGCCAATTTTTTCTTGTCAATTCGTCCAATTTAATGAAATATATATTGAAAGAACAAAAAGACAAAATTTCTACTACCATCAGAGTGACGCCTAAATGGTCCAAATGCCCTTTAAAATGTCTGAAATTGACATGTGGAACAGAAAGTCATTTCTAAAGTGCGTCTAAAGTGCTATTCCTGTGAACGAATTTTCAATTATTCAGATTTAGTTCTCGTCAGAAAGCCTTGTAATTGAACAAATTAGTTCGCCTCGATTTACTTTAAATTGATTTATTAGGAGGTTGTTTTGCCATCAAAGTGTATCATTTCCAGAAAACGTCGCCTCAATTAATTCCTGAATGCTCCGAATGTCCTCTAAGACGTCTGAAGTAGATTGGTTCAAAAATCAATTGTCTAAAGTGTTCTTGCGTGCTCGCAATTTCAATTTCAAATATCCAGTAATATTTCAACATTTGGACGGATTAGTTCGCCTCAATACAATTTGAAAAAAATTCTAGTAGGATTAATTTACCGTCAAGTTGAATCAAATCCAGAAAAAAATACGTCCACTTTTATTGCTAATTAGGCTTATTGAGAGAAAAAATCCTGGAAAAAATGAAAAAATGGTTTTCAAGAAAAGTTTTTTAGTTTGAAGAAATAGATAAATATTTTTCAATTGGTCTAACAAAAATTGCGGATAAGTTGCACTTCTACCACTGAAAGTGACTTGAATTGTTTTTTTTCCTAGTGTTGCTCAATTTGGGACCAAAAAGTATCTGGGATGTATCTGGGAAGTCTTATCTATCAAGGAATTTCGCTTTCCTCAACAAAAAACGGCAATATGTTATAGTTTGCAATGCTAACTGTTGTTGTCTGTTCTATCAACGCAAGGTGCTGGAAATAAATTTAATTGGGTCAAAAAATCAAAAAATTAGAAAATCCTATGAGAAAAAAACTGTGAAAAGGAAGATTTAAAATTTTTAAAAGCGATTTCTGAGCACAAAACTACCCGTACATAACAAAAGCTTCTTGTCTGGATAGAAAATTCTTCTAATCTAATTTTCTGTGTTTTCTGTTTAGAAACTATTTATTTCTCATCTAACAATGGAAATATACATTTTCCAGAGCGACTAACCTAAAATCATTTTACCGCTCAACCTAAACAAGATAAACGTATATTCTAAATTTTTTAAACATACGCAATAGCCGTAGCAATACAATGCAAATTAAAACTTGTTACAACAATTGTTTCTTTGAATTAGTTTGGAACAACTACTCAAATTTCTCAAGACGTTTAGCGGATAACGCAAACGTCTAACTACCGGGAGAGTGCGGGTTCGAGCCCCATTAGATTATTTTTTGTCTAGCTGAAAACATGTTAGATTTAGATAATTTCTGATATGATATAAGATCAAAAATAACAATTTTCAAGAAAACTCTTGATTTAATTGAAATTTTGAAAAAAAAGGGCCGGATATTTAGATTAAAAGTTAAATATTTCTCGCCAGGAAAAAATATTTGGTACTGGTAGTGACTAGTCACACCCCAAACTGCGACGGTTCAAACCAAAGACTAATTAGGTCGTAAATAGGGTGACGTCCCATTTGTACCAACGGTCATTTGTACCAAAATGAAAAATCGGTCCCATTTGTACCAAAATTATTCAACTCGATTTCTGATTGGTCGAATTGTGAGCCAACGATTTATTACATTAATTTCCTACTGTTCAAACAGAAGAAAACTAAACAGCAGAATAGTGACCGCCGCAGTCGCGCCAACGTGTTGCGAGCTTGCCAACAGAGGGTAGGACTCTATACGAAAATTAGAGCCGGTTATCGCCTCACCGGCGACCTTAAACCAAGAGCTTAAAGTAGTCGGCTTAATAGTCTTAGGCTAATTGAATATTTTTGGTACTAACGCGATTGATTTTTTATTTTGGTACAAATGGGACTGATTTATCATTTTGGTACTCGTGAATACCCACCGTAAATAGGGACCAGCCTCACCCCGACCAGCCTGCGATGGCTCGCGTCACCGAATCGTTTTGGTTTCGCATATCACACCTCAATTTTCACACCTAATAAATTTTTGTCGTCTAAATTTCCAAAACGCCTATTCAAATTTTAATAAAATAATTGGAATAGTCTGATTTTTTCTCACATACTCCTTTGTTATACTCAGTTTCTAAGCTTCATCAACGCATGTTGCTTTCACCAGCAAAAATTGAAATAAATTTGATTCGACACAAAAACTCTAAACAGAATTCACAGTATCTACTTTTTTATGTTTTTTAGCATTGCTAGCTTTGGTGAGAAAAACCGTAGTACTGACAGCAAACGAATTACGAAAAATAACAAAAAGCAGCTCGATACAAAACAGTCGAAAATGGTCTCCAGTAATAATTGTTTTTCAAAGCCGGTAGGTCGAGACTTAACCAAACTCTATAAACAACGAAGCAAGAGTCCAACTGAGGGTAGGACACTATACGAAAATCAGAGCCAGTTATCGCCGCAAAGCGGCTTGTGTAGCGCCCAATAGCGACCTTAAATCGTCAGTTTGTTTGGAAGTTTTGACAGTTTCAATTTAATTTGTCAATTTTATTTCGGATGTTATTTTGTTATTTTCAAGATTCATGATTTGTTAGATCGTTTCGTATTTGACTTTTTGTGTGGGGCTGTTTTTATATACACAGTATACATATAAAAAGTGTCGACCTCTTTTGAGTTACTGAACTTTAAATACATATTGCTTCATTGATTTTCAGTCTGTAATTAGATTATGGCTTTAAACTACACAGTATTTTCCCAATAATTGGCTAACTAATTCAATTTAGAAAATAAAAAAGAATCAATTTTATAGAAACGCCGGCTAATGACAAAGATAGACGACCTTTAATTAAAACTGACTAAAAAATCAGAGCAAAAACGAAATAATATGTGAAAATAGAACAATATCATCAAAATTTGTAGCAAATTTTTGGGATCAAAATTGCTTATCCAAAATTGTTGAGGTTACTTAAATTTAATGAATGTAAACACCCTGATGTATATCATTTTGCCGTCCTAAAAAAACGGAAGCCCGAATACTATCATTAAAAACGCATAGTTATAGACATGCAAATTTAACTTTTATGCAATTGAAAATCTAAGACATCATTTGAGATCAAGCAAAAGAAAATTTAAATCAAAGAAAATGAAAGTTAAGCCACAACTAAAACTAAATTAGCTGTTAGATTTTCACTTTAGAAAAATGAATAGAAAGGGTTTTCTGAAAAAAAAAGTTAAAAAACATTAAATATAAAAACAGTTTTTATCATCGTCTTCTTAGTTTAATTTTTAAAATCAGTATTGCAGACAATCGCTCGTTAGTTTGAGAACACTTAACAAAAAGCATTTTGACAAGAAGTCCGAAATCAAAATCAAAATTAGCTACGCCAACATATGAAACTTTTTTTAAAGTGGTAAAAATTAAGGAACGTTTTAAGAAATGGAGATACGTGGAAATTAGTTTAAATAAAAACCGCATTTGGACCCGAAGAAGCATTTAGGAAAAAAACTCAGGGAAACAAAGTAAGAATTGGGGAGCTTTTTTTAAGAAAAATTTTCATTTTATAAAAATCAATTAGACCAACTAATGCACGAGTTTTAAAAGACATAAAAATTGATGGCAGTCTTAACTACGTGGAAATTAGTTTAAATAAAAACCGCATTTGGACCCGAAGAAGCATTTAGGAAAAAAACTCAGGGAAACAAAGTAAGAATTGGGGAGCTTTTTTTAAGAAAAATTTTCATTTTATAAAAATCAATTAGACCAACTAATGCACGAGTTTTAAAAGACATAAAAATTGATGGCAGTCTTAACTAGAAAACTTCCAACCAAACGGTAGAGCTGGACATTTTTATCCGGTTTAAAAGTAGATTGCAGGGGTTTTACCTGGCATTTTCTGTAATACCCGCAACTGAGTCTAAAATTACGTCATGTATAAATGTTATAACAGCCGAAGTCCTAATGAACTTTTTCTATGCTGTTTTTTTAATATTGAAGCAGTAACTGCATTGTAGCCCCATTAAAAAGAATTAGCAGCTTTAAAAAAGTATATACGGGGTTTCATGCCGGAAAAGTGCCAAAATTCTTCCTTGTTCCGTTTGTTAGGGGGTCATTCGAGTATTTTATCAGTCCATTTAAGTTCATTTATAATACTATTAAAAGATAAGCACATAAAAATACCTATTTATCAAATGACCTAATTGAAATTGAAATTGCGAAACGAGTTTCGAATCAAAAAGGCAAATTATTTCAATAAAAATGATGCAATGATGTTGACTGAAACATCAGAAATTCCACAAAAATGTTTACAATTTTAGAACATTTTTTCTGCCTTATCAAAATGGCCACGACGGAAAAATTTAATCAGTTCAATCGCAATTTAATCAATTCAACCGTCGAAAACTATATACTAGACAACCGAGATGTTATAAAACTTATGAATTTATATATCACCGAAACAAGTTATCTAAAGCAACTTAATCAGCAGGGTAATGAGCTTGTTTCTGATTTGAGGTGCCGATTCTTGCAATCTAATGGCATCCTCCAATTCCCAAGCTATAAATTTGTGGCGGGGCGGATCTAGGATTTTCTCGAGGGAGGGGCGGGCGGTTTTTCAACAATTTTTCCATACTTCGACCAAAAATTTTGTGCCGGAGGCATATTTAAAAAAAATAAAACAGGTCAAAAAAATTGTTTTTGGGCACTTTTTGGAAAATGTTGGGCAAAAAATTACTTTTTTTTTCGGCTCGCGCTCCGCTTCAAAGTTAGTATATACTGGCGCCAAAGGCGCCTTTAGAACAATTTTAGGGTCCGAACGTCAGAACTTTTTATCACATCAAACAGAAAAAATTACACTAATTTGGAAAAAAAAACTTTCGAAACCGTAGTTTTCTAAAGACAATGGTCGGAAGATAAAGTTCGTCATTGGTTAAAAGTGCGGTTAGCACTGGCCCCAAAACACCTAGAGTTCTAGAACTTGAAGAAAACTTCCCTGGCTCAAAAGTGGATTTCTTGAGCGACCTAAAAATCAAAACGCGAGACCAATAAGAGCCGCTGCAGACTCGGTAAATGCGCAACAAACTTCTGGTCTTTTCTGTCATACAGCTCAAAACTGATCATTTGTTGTTCCGACTTTCGATACGAAAGTAACGGAATATTTGTGCTCGGGGTGGGTTTTTTTTTTCTTCAGACAAATTTCGACTTTTTAACTAGCCATTTTTGACGGAATTTTTTTATATCATTCGAAAGGTATTGTTGTCCTGAGCTTAAATTTGAAAAGATATTTCACCTGTGATCATTTTTCGTAAAGTTACAGGGGTTTAAAGATTGCCATTTTGGCCAATTTGGGACAATTAACGCGCGATATATTTCGCGCTTTTAACGCGTAAGCGGAGAGTTAATCCGTCTTATAAATCGTTCCAAATTGGTTGAAAGAAGCCTATTTGCCATAATTGATTTGTTACGAGGAGCGAAATCTATCCTTTTGTTAATAATAGGGCGTGTGGGGGGATGATTTTCATTAAAAAAAATTCAAATTTTAGAAGAAAAAAAATTCATTTTGTTTTATTTCATTTAATTTCTCAAATGTTATTACTGCTCCATAAACATTAAAAGGCGGTCGGAACATTCAGGGCTTCGCCCTGATACGAGCAGTCTTGTTGTTTTTAAAATTGCATCGGAATTTTCAAATATTGGCTGAAATTATTAACAACTATTAAAAGCAAAAGAAAATCAAGATTTTCATCTACAACAAAAGCTCAAGGCTCAAGGAACAACTTGGAAAGTTTGTGCCGTAAACAGAAAAGAACCCGAACAGCAGTAGCATGCCGAAGAAGGGGATCAAGGAACAACTGCTCCCCCCCCCCCCCCTCAGTTCTAGTTGCCAAATTTTTCCAAAGGGTCCCTCTTTTGGTACAACTTTATGACATCCATTTTTCGCTCAACAACCTCAAAAAATTTTTATAGGCGCCTTTGGCGCCAACATGAACAATTTTGAGGGGGGAACGCGCGCTGAAAAAGCGCAATTTTTGGTCAAAATTTTCCAAAAAATGCCTAAAGACGCCTTTCTTGGCCTGTTTTTTTAATGTTTGCCTCCGGCGCATAAATTGTTTCACAAAGAAAGATCCTTATACTATTTTGAGAACGTTTTGTTGGTTTATTTCAGAAACTGACACAGAATACGATTATTTCAATAAAGTTTATCCAGCTTCGAAAGAATTCACTTTAAATGGCAAAAGTTACTTAGAGGCCATTCCCTTGATTGTCTTTGTTTCAGCCTTTCAGGTGGGCGTAACTTGCGTCATAAAACTAAAATGAATAAGTGCTTGCAAAAAGTTTGGTCTCGGCAGTTCCGATACTCATCGTTTAAAATCCTTATCATCATCGGAACTAATTCGTTTTCTGAGAAATAAGACAAGAATTTAATAATAATAAAACAGTAATTAGAACAAAAGGTAATTCATAAAAAAGGCAAACGTCTCAGTGTCAGAGCTCTCAGAAAAAAAGATCGCCTCTCGACTGTAAAACCAACGACTTCGATAATTATCTTTGATTTCATTTGATGATGATGATAAATCTACTTTTCAAGTGGGAAAGTTTTTGACTATTTGTAAGGTTGAACAAAACGGCCTTTTTTTCAGCGGTTGTCACCGAGGATTTATATGTCAAGAGAAAACAACTGATTCAGGCTAGTTAAAACTTAGAACAAAAACGAACACCGTAAAGTTTCTGCACAAATCCCTCTGAAATGATTGCTTTTTTGAGAAAATTAAACAAACTTTCGTGAGAGACTTGACTATTCGTCTGGAAAAATCAAGAGACAGGCTTAGACAATTTTAATCAACAAAAAACTCAACTCAAGGCTTCTTAAGCCTGCAAAAATCCAAAACATTGCAAAAGTTTCCAGATATAATGGGAGCTCTAAAACATGGCCAGAAATCATTGATTTTCCCCCAAAAAAAATACCTCTGGCAACTTTTTGACATCTGCTGACAGACACACAATTCTTTTTTCCAGTAGTCTGAAATGGTACTAATAAAAACAATAATATTTCAATAATGAGATAGTTCCGACAACTCTCGAAGAATGGGAAAAAATGATGGCGTAGGGTCCTTTTCGAAGTTTTTTTCAATCATTATCAATTCCTACTAACTCTACAGAAAACATTAGGGGTCAATTCGGGTACCAGATTAAAATCCTATTAGTCATAGTTTGGATTGTAGTAAGAACTTTTTAATTTTTTGATTGTCGAGAAAATTGGTCTGAGTTTCAGACACAGTGGACAAACTTTGCTGAAATGTTACCTGCTCATTTTAACAATTTTTTTGCTTAATTCAGTCACTTTCTATTTAAAATTTAAAACGAAAAAAAAAGTTTGAAATAGATTTGTTAAACTTTTTTTTGTAAATGATTGGAAAATTCGAAAGTATTTAAAACGAAAAAAAAACTAGTTTGAAATATTAATGATCAGAAAATTCTTTGCTACTTACTCATCAACCGGTTATTTTTGTGGTTAATATATATTACAATATTATATTACTACTTATTTGTGTCAGTGCGAATTTTCTTAGTGCCCAGCGTTGTGTCTAGTTCTAAAAAGATCCTTAAAATATATATGGATAAAAATGCTTAAAAAGAGCAAATGACAAACTTCAGACCAAAATTAATGCATGCAAAAACAGGTTTTAGTGGCAGACATTATAATCTCAAGTTCGCCTGAAAATTTGAATTGGTATGCAAACACTGTTCAGAATCAGGAGACAACAATTTCAAATTAATTCTGTCTATCCGATAGCTCTTCATTCGGCTCCCTTCCATTTAACTTCCCAGCATTTCACCTCCCCCTACTCTCCTTCCAATTTTTCTGTAAGTAAATTGGGGCTATAAAAAGTGAAAGAGCCTGTTTTTTGCCCATACTTCACGTTTTTTTTTCACATGAGCATTTCAAATGAGCGTTACTTACGTGTTTCAAAATCTAAATTACAATTGAAGAGAACTTTTGAAAATTCGAAAATTCAAGTAGCTCCTTTGGTGGTCTTATTTCAGGAGACTTTGTCAATTAAAAGCGCAATATTTCAAGGGAAAACACGTCAACATATATAAGAATATAAGAGTGAATTAACCATTGATGGGCAGTTTGATGGTGAGACACGAAGTTGCACTGCAGTACACGAGTAGAACAGACCACGTGACAATGCAGATGTTGCGACTTCGCTTCTTGCTGCATGCTTGCAGAGTCCACAATGGCTCCTTGATTGCACAATACCTCTCCACTGTCAGGGCCATGACTGTGGTCAGACACGCAAACATCCCTAAACAAATAAAACACATGTCAGAAATCAACATACCAAAACAGCTCTTTTCCAGTCCACCTTGATTTTTTTTCTGTAATTCAATTTAGAGAGACCCATTTTAAATGACTTTTGATGTTCTTAACTGAAATGAACCGTGTCAGCGTGAACAAGTTAACGAACCTTTCTTCATGTAAACAAAAACAGGCATATGAAATTTTGTAAAACAAATTTTTGTTGTAGTTTCGAAGAACCCCCAAAAACGTTTAAAAAAATTCAAATCTATAAAAGCAAAGTTTAAAAACTTGAGCCCAACTAATTGAAAGTCAAAAGCTTAAACCGCCAATAACAAAATTCAACAAGATTGCTCGTATCAGGGCAAAGCCCTTTGAATGTTCCGACTGCCATTTAAGGTCTATGAAGCATTTTTTTTTGAAAGAATGCGAATGCAGAACACCTTATTTCATAAAAAAGATAGCAAAAAACGGAGAGCCGGTCTAAAAGAAGAAGTGTTCAAGAGAAAAAAAAACTGTTTGAGTGGTCAATGCGAAATCAATGTTATAAATAGCTTGACAGTGGTGAAACAAGAAAAGTTTCACTAACAGTAAATAAAATGACAGAGCTTGTTTGCTTGCTCAAAATTAATTGCTCAAAATCTGCTCAAATCCCAAAATTGTCTGTCATTTGACTTAATCACTTATCCCTGAATGCTCTGTTTGACAGTCCAGCAAAAATTGCCTTCTAAAAGCTAATAAATTGCGCTCAACTTGTCCCCTGTTGTTCCGACTTTCGTAGCGAAAGTAACGGAAAATTTGTGCTCGGGGTGGGTTTTTTTTATCTTCAGACAAATTTCGATTTTTTACCAAGCAACTTTTGACGGAATTTTTTTTACCGTTCAAAAAGTATGTTGGTTTGAGCTTACAATTGAAAAACAATTCCCATGTGATCAGTGTTCGTAAAGTTAAAGGGGTTTGAAGATTGCCATTTTGGCTAATTTGGGACAATTAATGCGCGATATATTTCGCACGATTAACGCTTAAACGAAGATTCAACCCGTCTACAAATCGTTCCAAATTGGTTTAAGGAAGCTTTTTTGTCATAATTGATTTGTTAATAGGAGCTATATCTATCACTTTGTACTTTATATGGCGTGTGGGGAGATGATTTTTACAAAAAATTTCAAATTTTTAAAAGAAATTTCATTTTTTATTAGATTTAGTCGTTTCATGTTATTTCTGCCGCATAGAACTTAACAGGCACTCGGTACACTCAGGGCTTCGCCCTGATACGAGCAGTTTGTTGTACTTAAGAACTGAAAAAATGTATTGAGTTGGAGAAAATTACAATGAAATGCAGTTGATATATTACATACCAATTAAAATTTAAATTGGAAAAAAAGATTGAAAACAACTCCCAATTGATTATAATTTAGTATTTTTTATAATTTAGATTATAAAACCATCTAAACAATGAATGACAAATTCAAACAGTAAAGCGTGCATGTACTACATTCAAATTTGATTGGCTGAAAAATAAGATTTTTAACCAAGTGAACAATCTTCCTCTTATTTCAATTTAGGGGGAGATTGTTCACGCGGTCCGGTTTGGGACTCAATAAGAAACTAAATTTAGCTTTGGGTTTTTTGAGGTTTTTCCTAGACCTATTCTAATTAGCGTACCCTTCCTTGCGAATACAGTTTCTGTGAAAAAAGAGTAATTAAAAATATGTTTAGAAGCAAATTCAGAAACCTACACCATAAAAATGAAACAGAGTCAAAAGTTTAAGCGTTAGAAATTGCCCACACTTAACTATTCTTTTAGGGAAGAAAGTTAGACCAGGGCAAAATATTGATGGACTTGAAACCGAACAAAAAACAGAACTGCGAAGCTAATCTTGCTTCTTTTGAAACATTTTCTAAATTTTTTTAGTTATTTTTAAATTATTATTTTTTCTAGTAGTTTTTTGATGCTGGAAAAGAGCTAGCTGATATTTCAAAAGCTGGTTGTTTAGGCTAATAATTTTTTCAAATAGATTTACAATCAATATGCTTTGCTTGCAGTAAAATTGACTTCAAGTTGATTTTTAATTTAATTTCTGTGACAAAGAGTTTTGATGAAAGTTTTTGCCTTCTTTTGTTTCAAGCACAAATAATTATTTTAATTTTTTTTGCAAAGAAAATTGATGAAAGTTTTTTCGTTCTCTTGATTCATTCACAAATATTTATTTTGTCAGCTCACTCAACACCTATGACATTTTTTGAGCAACCTGGTGTTTGATCGGAAAAAAAACTTCAAAAATTTTAAATCTACCCGAATAAACAAAATTTTTCTCTTCTTTCAAAAAGAGAGCGGTTTGAATCAGAAAATGATCAAAAACGTCTTTTTTTTGCAAAAATTCAGACAAAAATGTTTATTTTGGATTGCAAATTTTTGCCAAAAATGAACGGGGTATTTATTTTTTGAGGTTTTTAATAAGAAATTAAAGAGCCAAAAACGCATAATTTTGTTTGCATTGGGATTCAGTCTTGCAAAATTTTCTCCGTATTGGAAGCAGCTTGAATTGAAGTGGGATCAAAGATTTCCGTATAAATTATAACAAAGTATAAAAATGTGCTTCTTAAGTACCTTTTAAAAAATAGACTTATTGATGATTTCCGACATTTTGGATGTGTGCAAAATTCTACACAATGTTACGTGCGAAAAAAAACATCATTTAAAAGAAATCATTTAAACTAAGGAGTTTGGAAGTTATAAAACTTCCCTCAACTATTTTCTTTGTCTACTATTATGTAACTAACCAGTTTCCTTGAAATTTTTGAGGTGCAAAAAAGAGTTTTTATGCTGAAATTCTTAAAATTAACTATGGGTTTGCGTGACGAGCGCATTTGTGCCTGATCATCGCAACATTTTATATTTTGACCTTTTCTTTTTTTCCTCTAGAGGTTGACTTAAATGCCTAAATAAGCAGTAATTTTTTCCACCTGATTTTTCAATAGCTTTCAACTTGAACAAGTGTTAGAGTTCATCCATCTACTGATTATCAAAATGAGATTTCTATAGTCCACTTCAAATAAAATAGAAGAAGAAAATGATTCAACTATCTACAACTTGGAAAAAGAAGTGGTAGTTACGTGCTAAATATTATAAGTTTTTGAGCCAACAATTATTGTAGTTAACCATAAGGAACGATCTTTATCTTAAAAAGTCTCATATTAAAAGGAATCCGTTTAGTCGGTTTTTCGGACCATCCCACATAATTTGTGGCTCAATAAACAAAGCTTTTGGGGCTCCCGTAAGGTCTTCAGATATCGGGGTATGTACTTTGTTATCAGCAGGTACGATAAAACCAATTATAGTGCAGTTATAGCTTTATATTTGATAGACCAAATTCAGCATCAAAATGAAATTGGTCCGTTTACCCCGGTCGAGGTGTTCAATTTATGTCTCAATTTTCTCGGCCAAATTTCGGTATGTTTCGACTTACTTGACTTTCTCGACCAAAATTTTGTTAAAAAAATTAAAAAGTTGAAAACTATTGCAGATCTCAGACTTTTTCTCGGCCAAAAATGGGTATGTTTCGACTGTCTCGACTTTCTCGACGAAAAAAAATTTCCAAAATTTGTCTGATTCGTCTCAGATTCACTTCAAACGGTGTGACTAAAATTTAAACAGTTTGATCGTTTTTCCAGTAAGATTAGAGCGGTTTGGGCCATATATCTATGAGCCATATATGAGAATAGTATGACTACTATTTTTGGTCATTTTTTCCAGTAAGATTTGAGCGGTTTGGGCCATATACAGTGGTGGATCTAGGATTTTCTCGGGGGGGGGGGCGGATTTTAAAAAATTTTTGAAAATTTTGTCGACCTTTTTTTTTAGGTCGACCAAATTGATTTTTCGAGCTCTCCCAAAGCACTGTTTTATTCCAATTTTTGGTCAAGTTTTCTGCGCCGCCCGCAGGCAAAAATTTGAAAAAACAGGCCAAAAAAGGCGGTTTTTAGGCACTTTTTGGAAAATTTTGACCAAAAAATTGCGTTTTTTTGGCGCGCGCTCCCCCCTCAAAACTAATATATATATATTGGCGCCAAAGGCGCCTTTAGAAAAACTTTAGGGTCGTTCGGCCAAAAATGGATATCTCAAAATAGTACAAAGGGGGACCCTTTGTGTCGGCAGGGGGTCGAATCCCTGAGGGTAGGGGCGTCCGCCCCCCTCTAAATCCGCCCCTGGCCATATATCTATGGGCCATATATGAGAATAGTATGACTACCATTTTTGGTCATGCCGGTTAATTACTTTCTTCGAAAGCCAGAACAGCACGGCTCTCTGTATCAGGAGGAAGCCCTGAGCGTATATAATTCGACTATCTCGATTTATGTTTCGACTGTTCTCGACTTATGTTTCGATTGTGCTAGACCTATGTTTCGTCTGTGCTCGACCTATGTTTTGACTTTCTCGACCGTTATCGGGTATGTTTCAACTGTACTCGACTTATGTTTCGACTTTGCTCAACCTACATTTTGACTGTGTTAGATCAATATTCCGACTTTCTAGACCGCAATTGGGTTTATTTCGAGAGTGTTCGACACATGTTTCCACCGTGCTCGACCTAAGTTTTGACTTTGTTTGACTGTGCTGGACTTTCTCGACCGAGATTGGGTAGGTTTCGACTTTCTCGATTTATGTTTTTGAGTTTCATGACCAAAATCGGGTATGTTTCGACTTTGTACTCGACTCAGAAATGCTTTCGACGACAAATCTTAGTGGCAAAACTGCACTTGCTTGACTTTCAAAGTCGAAACATAAGTCGAGCAACTCGAATCGGGTAGATTTAAACAATAAACCGATCGAGATATGGAACCAAAACAAAATTGCTCTCCTTAGAGTTAAACGATTATTAGATTGAGATTGAAATTTCATGATTTATGACAAAAAATAATTATTGTTCCGACTTTTGTAACGAAAGTAATGGAATATTTGTGCTCGGGGTGGTTTTTTTCAGACAAATTTTGATTTATAACAAGTAATTTTTGACATAATTTTTTTATACCATTCAAAAGGTATGGTTCGCTTAAGCTCTCAATTGAAAAAACGTTTCACATGTGATTAGTGCTCTTAAAGTTATGAGTGTTTGAAGATTGCCATTTTGTCTAATTTGGGACAATTAACGCGCAATATTGTCGCGCTATTAACGCGTAAGCGGATACTTAATCCTTCTTGGAAATCGTTCCAAAGGGGTTGAAAGAAGCTTATTTGGCATTACTGATTACTTACTAAGCGAACTCAATCACCTTGTACTTTATATGAGGTGGATAATTTTCACAAAAAATCTCAATAGTTAAAACAAAAATTTTACATTTTAATTTGTTGCATTTAATTTTTTTATATTATTTTATGCTCAACAGACCTTAAAAAGCAGATTTATTGTAATTTTAATTTTTCAATTCTTTCTTTCCTCAAAAACTATTCGATGTAAATTAAAGGGCAGTCCGAACGTTCAAAGTTTTGCCCTGATATACGATAGGAGTCTTGCTTGATTTTTTTGCAGTTTCAGGTTCCACAGACCAATAGCTCAACCAAGTTATCACTTAAAGTTGCTGAAAAAACAGCCAAATTTGCGGTATCCGCAGCAAAATTTTTGGAATAAAGAAAAGTTTATTGATTGCATAAACAAATTTGTATTCATGTGAGCAACAGATTGCAATTACGCAGAACTAGCACTTTTCTAAGCGCAACTCGCAAATTATGGCGGAATATGCATCTGCGGTATCAAGTAACATATATTTTTCATCGTTTTTAAATAGTTCGCTTAATTTAACAGATTTTCAGACAAAAAGTTTTTGCTAGTTAGTCTAGTTTTGAGTTTTATATCTATTCCTGCATACCCGGGTTGACCAAAAATGCCAGTCATACAATTTTCATATATGGAAAAATGCTAATCATACACTTTTCATGCAATTCTATAAGTACAAAAAATTGCATGAAAGGTCTATGATTAGTATTTTTTGTATATGGAAATTGTATGACTAGCCTTTTTCCATAAACCAAAAGTATTGATTTTTACGTTTTAATTTCTCAAAACTTTTTGGTTGTGTTCGTAACCGAACACAAATGACATCAAACTTGGTTACTCAAACGTAGTAACCAAAGGTTTGGCCGTCTCGCAATAAATATGCATTGGAAGCAGCCTGAAATGTTGTAACTCTGTATCACGCAAATAATATAACGAAAGTAACGAACTTTTAAATTTTAACAAAAGTTTTCAAAGATGATTATTACTAAAATTTGAGTTTTTAATTTACTAGACATTGATCAAGGCATAGAAAAACATGTCATGCAAAAAAAGAGGAGTTCTAAGCGTTTTTGAAAAAATTATGAAGAGAAAAAGAAAAAAATCCAATATTAGTATATCCAGGACTACGTTATACACACAAAAAATTAAATTTTGCATGCAAAATTTTTTTTTCAAAAACTGTTTGTTTGAGTACGAAAATCAATTTGCGGGGTTGAAAAAAAAAAACACAAAAAAATGTTTGGGGGCAATTTCAAAATCGCTTTTTTGTCGTCGCCATCAAAAAATTGCTAGTCATACATTTTCCATATATGGAAATTTTATTATTAGCATTTTTTTGACAAAAAATTTTTCTTTTTTATGTAGTACGATACACCGAATTTTATGCCAAAACAAGAAAAAAGTTTTTTGAAAATTCGACGACACCAATTTAGCAAAATTTATGAAATTTGTATGATTAGTATTTCTTCATAGACTTAGTTTATGGAATTGTATGATTAGCATTTTTGGTCTATGGAGGTCAACCCGGATAAAGGTGATTAATGAAACTATCCTAAAATACTTTTTTGTCTTAATTTTTGTCTCCATAGATAAATTAATTTAATCTCACGCAAGTTATCTCAATTGATCTCGACTAAGTGTATTTGAATTGTTGATCTCACAAATTAGTCTCATTTTATCTTAATTTAATGTACCTCAAGTACTGATCTGATTACGAAAGTTAGGAGGTTGAGAAATTAGACGATGAGCAAATTAGACAGAGGTACTTAAAAGGAAATTAGACGGTTTTGCAGAACTGCAATAGTGAGAAAATAGACGAAAGTGAGAGAAATTAACTTTGTTTGCACACAAATTGCGTTAGAAAAATAAAATTGTTTGTAGACAACAGTTCAATTTCGGTGGCCAAAAACTTTACAAGTCAATCATGCATAATTTATTCAATTCAAAACTCTCCTGTAATATTCAGATTTGACAATTTATGTTCATTTAAACTAATTGTTCTGATAGGTATTGACATTTTATGTTCTTTCTGTATTTGTGAAACTTGACTCTTGAGAAAAAATTTTGTTGGCCCTTTCCTTTTCATAGCATTTTCGTCTAAAATGCCTTATCTGTAAAAAAATCAATTTTGTTTTTGTAGCATCCGTCTAATTTGCTTATCGTCTAATTTCCTAGGCCTCCGAAAGTTATTATCTGATGCTGGCCGTATTTGAGTGTTCCTCAAAGTGCTAGTCTGTATCATAAACGTTAATGAAAAAAATCAACAGACACACAAAACACAAGAGGAAAAATGATTCAATTCAGTTAATGAGTACAATGGCACGGAAACAGCAAGAAAGTTCTCGCTGATTTCCAACAAGTCGCATTACTAAATCCTCAAAATGAAGACCCCGAAATGGGATCCCAATGAAGATGATGCTGTTAACTCATATTGTAGTCTTTAGCTTTTTCGATTTTGAATATCATGGTTGTGTTGCCAAGATTAGCAAAAACTTAAGCCAAAATTTCCACAATCAAGTCCTCAAGGGTATCTTGGCAAGATCTTGGATTGTGAACAGTGCGAGAATGAGCTTTGTAAATTTGGTTGAGCAACCTGGATTTCTTACCAAAATCATATTAAGCGCCGGTTTAAAAGATCTCAACAGTTCTGATCATGTTTCTTGGATAACTCGAAAATATTCAAGATATTAGCCATATCTTTCAAGATGAAAATACTGGGAACAAAAAAAGAATTTTGAAGACACTTTCAGACGTTTTTCTGGTAGTTGCATCGTGAACAACAAGGATATTTTATTGATACCATCGAGTGCAAGCCACCAGTTAGAGGGATTCGACCCCCTGCCGATTCAAAGGGTCCCCTGTGTACTACTTTGAGATATCCATTTTTGGCTGACTGATCTTAAAGTTTTTCTAAGGGCACCTTTGGCGCCAATTTATACTAATTTTGAGGGGGGAGTGCGCGCCGAAAAAACGCAATTTTTTGGTCGAAATTTTTGGTCCAAAAAGTGCCCATAAAAACGCCTTTTTTGGCCTTTTTTTCAAATTTTTTCCTGCGGCGCAGATAATGTGGTCAAATTAGGGTCTTTATAGTGATTTGGGAGAGCTTAGAGAACATCAATTTGTTCGACCTAAAAAAAAAAGAAAAAGGTCGACAAAATTTTCAAAGTTTTTTTTTGAACATCCGCCCCACCCCTCGAGAAATCCGCGCCTGACTGACATGGTTTTGCAAAAACGCTCGGCGTGAGATTAGATTTGATTATACTCACAGTCAGAAAAAATACTGGCTCCGTAAACGTCACTGTTGCCTCATAGATCTCCTTCTCGACAATTTGGTAATTGTTAAGACTACTTCGACGCACTGCTCGTTGATACAAGATACATATTGTGTAAATCTTTATGATTTCATAATTGATAATTTAAAAAACTCTTAAATAACTAGCTGCAGCAATTTAATTCAAAGCAGTGACAGTAAAAAAAGAATAATTGGGCCACTCAATTTACCAAAACGTCAGAAACAAGTTATGATTTGTGTTTGTCTACTAAATAGTGCATTAAGACCTCACACTCGGTTACTTCGTTATAGTTTCAAACAAATTTATTTGACATGGTATGAAAGTTTCGAATCAATTCTGGCCTTGAAGTTAAAGCTGAACCAAAATAGTAATGTGAAGTTTCGCAGCTGCCTTTATATCGGTGTTTCCTATTTTTTTCTTAACTGTCAGAGACAGATCATGTTTGAATAAAAAATATTTTGAAGAAACGGACTTTAAGTTATTCAAATAATAGACGTCTCTGAAAAAACGCTATCAATTTGCAATGCTTTTTTGACAATTTAAAAGCATTTCGAAAAGTCAGTTGTAATTTCAACGCCCTTTCACTGTCTCAAGGTCAAAATTATTTCAGGTATCTAAGACGTCGTTCAACAATTTTGTTAGAAACTACAGTGCTGACTTAAACTATTCAGACAAAATAAATAAAACTTGAAATTTATTAAGCATTTGTCTCGAATTGGACTGAAAAATGTATGAGGGCCGAAGTTTCTTAGAGTTTCAGCAGAAATAATATGATGCAATTTATTTTGCGTGATTCTGGCCTGAAATTTTACTACCATTTTTTAAGCTAAACAACAATTACGCCATAACAATTGGTTCAATTGCTGGCAAACATATATTAATGCGGGCCTTTTAATTCATCCAAAACAAAATTCAGAAAAAAATTTGATCTCAAAAAATGAGGCAGAACTTCGAAAATTTGTTTTTTATCAAGTTGCTTTATATAGTAAAATTGACATTTCTTTGGCCACAAACGGAAACAATTTAATTATACAACATTGAGACGGTTATAATCCTCTTACATTTTGTTGAGCCATATCAGAGTCTCACCTTGACATGTTTTGCCAGCAACGGAACCAATAACTTTTTGATTAACGTGATTGGCGTAAATTTTGATTGACTAAAAAGCAAAACGATCATTTTTTCAATACTTCACAATCTTAATTCTGCTGAAATCTTTTAAAAAAATAGTCATAATTTAACACAATTTGAGTAAAAACAGGTTTTAGATTTTTAGTTTGGTTTGTTGTGTGTGGATAAAATAAATCAGCACTGTATAATGATTTGGGTATGCATGTGGAAAAATCATTTTAGATGATCATTTTTAATTGCTGGTGAGGTTTTGACCAAAGATAGCGAACGAAAAAAAAAACAGACAATTTTCTCGATATTTCAGTTAATTAAAAATGACAAATCGAATTATTTTTCCAATTATAGGAAAATGTGTATACAATCGTATATATAAACGAAAAACCTATCCATTATAGAAACAAGGCTGCTCGTATACTAGGGCAAAGCCTTGAATGTTCCTACTGCCAGTTAATTGGTATTGAAAAGTTAATGGTAAAGTAAACATTGCAAAATCAAAAAACTCAACAATATCATACATGTGGAAAAACTTGAGTAAAAACAAAGTTGGCTCGCCTCAATTCAATTTGGAGCGGTTCTGTAGTGAAAAAAAATTCTCCATGCCTAAGTAAACTTTCAGCATCATTAACGAAAGTGTCACAGCACGCATAAATTAGTCCAGACCATGGTCAAGCTGGCAATTTTCAAATCCTCAGATTTTTAGCTGAAGTTAAAATATCTTTTTCAAATTTGAATTTGAACTCAAGGAGTCAATATGGTCAAGTGAGTGGGAAATTTTTTGCTTGAAAAACTATGCTTTCAACCGCCGAAATTTGAATGAAAAAAGCAAGGATAATCGGTTGCTGTGCACTTATTACGTAATGATCCACCGACAAAAATTGAACAAAGATATTTCAAAAAACTGAAAAAAATTGAGTTTTTGTTCACAAACATTTCTCATGTTTTCCCAAATTTACTTCAATTTTTTCTCATCAAAGTATGATTGAGCTACAGGAAAAATGCCAAGCTAGTCGAATCACTAACTTAACTAATTTTGAATTTGTAGCAGATTTGATGAAATGGGATATCAGCCAATATCGTCTATTTTCTTCATCTTTCGTCTAAATTAGTCCAAGGACCAAAATTATCCATACCAGTTTTTCTCGATACTGATTTCTTTTCAGTTTTTTTTGTTAGAATCAAGTCAAAAAAAGTTTTAACATGATGCCACACTCAAAACACTACAAATTTTCCTTGAAACAGAGTCAAAATTGGCCTTTACGAGAGTTGGCGATACAAATTACCCCAAGCAGTAACTATACTGCCTTTCTTCGAAAATCAGAATAAAACTATTAGCGCATTACTTTTGTTCTGATTATTACGTGCAAGCTTCGCAGAAAAATTTATACAAACCAAAAACATAAGAAAAATGAGTAAAATTAGATTAATCTGAAAAAAACTCACAAAAAATTCACAAAATTTCTAAAATTTACAAAAAACAGATAATTATTCGCACAAATATCTTTAAAAAATTTGTTACTGGAGATTTGATTGCTCAAATTAACGCAAAGACGAACTCTTTGATAAATAAGTTCAAATTTATACTAATATTAAGAAGTTGTCGGATCATTAGTGAAAATTAGCGAACGTTTCCTTGTGTAGTAAATCCTGATTAGCTCTACAGACATTTCACATCAGTTGTTTCTGATTTAGTTCAAAATTGTAAACAATTAACGCCCTGAACTTCACAACGCAGAAATTTCTCAAGCGGCAGTTTTTCTTATAAAAGCATCGCAGAAGTGGTTAAGCATCGCAAAAAAATAATTAAAGAACAACGTGATCTGTAGATGCTCATAATGGTCTTTCAAAGAAAGTGTTGAATATTTAAGAAACGATGTTCAAAAACTTTAATCTTTGGAGTCTTTAGCGACTAAATTATAGTTAAAAAAACACTGTAATCTGATGCTTTTATCCCATCGATGAAATTAGAGTGTTTTCAGATAAAAAATACAAGTAAAATTACATAAAACTTCAACAACTTATATATAATTGAATTTCAAGCCTTGAATCTCAATTTCTTACGAGCTCTTTAGCAAAGTTTTCAGCATGGCCTGCAACTTTTTGTTAAAAAATGCCGTCATGAGAGCTTTCAGCGCGCTATTATTTCTCAAGGCGTTTTAAAGTTTCTAGTGATTAATCAGTCAGAAAGGGCTATCCTAAAATAATGACAAAAGGACTACTTGATAAAAATTTTCCAGAAAGAATTGAGATGTTCAACCCAAGATTCGAGTCTTTTCAACCCAAGATTCGACCCAAGATTTAACCCATGATTCGGCTCTGTTCGACCCAAGATTCGACCCATGATTCGACTCTGTTCGACCCAAGTTACGACCTATGATTTGACCCCGTTTGACTCTACTTGACCCCGTTTAACCCGTTGTTCGACTTAAATTAGACCGAAGCCTTCAAATGACTGTTTCAGTGTGGGCCGAAAAGTGCACATTGTTCGACTATTTTTGTCTAATTAAATGAGGAAAATGAGTTTTCGCTGCACTTGTGTACGCTGTCAATCAAGTTTCAACAGGCCTTTTGAAAAATTTGTAAAAAAAATACAAAAAGACGAACTTTTAATTGGAGCCTGTAAAATGTTGGTTCAGCTTTTATCAAATTACATGACGCTTAATTGGCTTTTATCTCATTATTTTTTGCATATGATGAATAAAAAAAGATTGTGACATCTATGAATTTTGTTCGATATTATTAAAGACAGGTGCCGTTAAAATATCCGATATAGTCCAATATCAGAAACAAAAAGATTTTGTGATATTACCGCTAGAGAGCTAGTAATTATGACATGGCACATTTCAAAGCACATTTTTTATGGGGCAAATTAAATACCATATTGAACTATGGATTAATGATATCCGTGATTGTGCTTTGTGTTTAATTGTCTGAGATTATGAAATGAAAAAATGCTAGCGATCTAAGTCCAATGAATAAAAAACGCGATTCATTAATTTTTCATGCAATTTTGTATATGTTTGAGTGTACGGGAAAGTGAATTAGTATTTATGACTAGCCGTTTTGACAACCTAGATACAAAATTTTCCGACAACAATCTAGATAAATAGATGAAATAGAGTTATTTTTTGACATGATGCAGCGTGGCGTATTTCAACCACTCTTTGTCTTAAAGCAACCTTAGCTAGCAAGACACATTTTTCTTCGGATGTTGGGAAAAACTTGTGATATTTTTCATTTTAGCTCCAACTAGTACTTAAAGGCACAAGTATAAGGCTATTACTCTCCGCATTGATAAAATTGTCTCAAAATCACTCTAAGTAACAAACGAGGGTTTAGACAAGGAAAAAATTTGGTTTCAAAAAAATTGAAATCTTTTCAAACTGATCACATATTAGGCTAGAAAAATTAACTAAAAAGGGTTCTGAGCCAATCTAAATACATCAATTTGTGTTTTTTTTTCACTTTTTGTTTTTTTCAGTCAATTTAAATCAATTTGAACACATTTAAAAAACTTTTATTGGTTCCATGACAATCGATTTTTATTGGTTCCATGACAATCTACCCGATTCCAATTTACCCTTTATTCCAATCTACCCTATGCCAAATTACCCCATGCCAATTTACCCTATGCTCTATAAATAGTTCAACTGGTCAGAGATAACTGAGCTGACTATCTTGGTTAAGGTCGCCAAACAAGGGCTTAGAAAAAAAATAAATTGATCAAATGTTAAGCTTAGAGAAGAAAAAAGTTCGAATGAAAAGTTTTGTATGATAGCAACTTTTTCCCAAGTTTTGTGCACCTTTCAAAACAAAAAGCAGGTCATAAGCTTGGGTAAGTTAATTGTTCCCAATGTTTTCAGTAAATATAAGAAGTTGTTAAAAAAGTTGAGTTAAAAATGGTTTCGCAAAAATTGCTGAAAACATTTTGGATGTATTTCAATACCCTAATTATGGAAAACAAAACAAGTTTTATTTATGAATGATAAAAATTTCTAGATTGTATTTAAAATGAACGCACTTTAAACAATTTAAAAAAAAAAATTTTCAATGATTTGCCTAGTTAAGTGCATTTAAGGGTTTGATAAAAAATTTTGAACCTAAGTTACGAATTTACAACTTTCATGTAGAAAACGTCACTTTTAAAAAAAAAATTTCAAAGAAAACTTTTTTGATTTTGTTGGAAAAACTTTCATTCCTATTTCGTAAAAAGTTTAGAGACTAGTTTGAAAGAAGTTTAATTCGACTTAGGAGAAATTCAAATGGTTTTCATTAAGCACCAAAGTTCACCTAAGTTCATCGATTTCAATGATATTTTCAAAATCCTTAAAAAATCATTCGTTGGTCTTTGGATATGCAAATATTGGACGTTTTAAGCAGAGGAGACATGGTTAACTAAAACTAGACATCCCAAACTAGACCAGAATACTTTGTTCTTCTCATTGATTACTCGTTAAGAAGCGTTTGAAACAGGCTCAAAGACACTTGTTACCAGTAAGATCAATAAATTTATAAAAAATACAGCTTATACCGAAGTGGTCATTCTTAGACAAAAAGTATGCAAGAAAATGGGGAGAAAAGGTCGACAAATTGCCATATAAGGTTGATATTGATTTTGTTACATTATATAATAATTTTATTTGAGATTAATAAGCAATTTTTTATATTTGCAACTTTTTTCGTTTCAGGGTCATTTTAGACTCTCGTATAATTTAGTTGAAGTAGAAAAAAATTTGAAATTTTTATAGATTTTTAGGAAAACTGTGACAAAAATAAATTCCTGTAAATCTTCGAAGAAACTTACACAAAAAGACTGCAAAGCAAAAAAAAAGAAAAAAAATCAATTTCGGAAAATTTTTTTTTTGATACATTTCAATGTTGCTCTATAGGCAAATGCTGCTATCAAATACTACTCTACAGGAAATTAACGGCAAGCCAAGAATAAAAAACTTTGCCTTTTTTTCTCTTTTTTTTCTTTCCAGAGAGCTATCTTTCCAGAATTTGAACCCCTGGCGACTCAAAAGGTCCCCCTAATCGGTACTATTTACGACATTCATTTTCAGCCGAAGAACCCTAAAATTTATCTAAGATTTATGTTGCCTCCAAAATAAACTAATTGTTTCCAAAAAGTGCCCAAAAAACCTACCTAAATGTGCCCAAAAACGTTATTTTTGGCCTGTGGCGTTTGCTTGAGGCATTCTAAAATTTGACAGCGAAATTTTTTTATTGTGTGTTGGCGATTATCAGAAAAAGTATTTAATTGGCTTTTTCAAAAAAAATGTCCAAATGCTGCAAGGAAATTCACTTTTTGATGAAAAAAGCATTACCAGTCTAAACCGTGCATTTTATTAATTGTAAGCAGATTCCTCAACAGGCCAAAAACAGAGTTGTTGCGAAATCGGGAACATTGCTATTTTTCTGGGATCTTCTTTGCTTTTTTGGAATTATCTAAAATAACTAAAACACTATATTGCTCAAAATCGCACCAAAAACAGGAAACTTTGCGGAATCCACGACAAAATTGCGAAATTCGGAACAGTTTGTGGCATTCTTATGCGAATACTAACATATGTGTTTAGTCAACTTAAGATGTCGTTGAATCTGTAGCTGTAAGTGGAATCTGCAATTTGTAAGCGGAATTCTTAGATTATTGTAAGCGGAATCAGCATAAATTGACAGAATCCAAGTACATATGCGGAATCCGCTTACATTTGCGGAATCCTGAAAAACTAATGTGCCGACAAAGTTAATGTTAAAAATATTTTTACAGGGAATTCACGAATATTTAGTAAGAATTCACATTTTGGAACATATTTGAAGTTTTTTCTCTGGAATCCAGGAACATACAGACACAAAACTGTGCGCCTATAGTTTGGCCTCGTAATGAGGAATAGATTCTGAAACACTCAATGTGGTTTTCGTCATAAACTTGGAAATTGAAACACAGCAGTTTGAAATATTCAGAGGAGAATTAATTCGGAGTCGAAACACAAATTAAGTTTTGTCAAGTGAAGCTGATACCATCTCTAGTCCTGATGGTACTGTATTTCCCAGCCATTAACTTACGTTTCAACACCCAAGTAATTCCCGGCCGACCGATACATAAATAGAGCATGCGGGGCTTACCTAAGCTGCCGAAAATTTTTCCAAGGACGGCTGTGAAGCTGTCACTGAAAAACTGTCTCTGTGAGAAGAGGACCCCCAGACAAATTGAAATATCGCCCAGCGAAATACTCATCAGATAAACGTCAGAAGAGGTCTTGGTGTTGTCAACAACTAACACCAGCAGCACAAACAAGTTCAAAAGTAGCCCCAAAACAACAATAATGCACATGACAAGTCTCAAATAATCGCCAACTGAATTATAGACTTCGAAAAAGTGTTCACATTCGCTCAAATGTGAGCTTGCGCTTTCAGGTATGAACAAAATGGAGGGGTCTTCTAGTTCTGAATAGTCTAAGTTTTCTGGGAGGAAAAAGTATTTTTCAAAACTGCTGTCAAAATAATGCAGGCAATCTGCGATCAGATATATAGAAACGTTATTCATCTCGACAGAAATACAGTCGCGGATACAGTGAAACAAGAGAATGAGAAAAAGAAACAAAGATTCTGAGAGAGAGAGAGAGAGAGAGAGAATTAGGAAAATCAAATTATGGCAAGCTTATAACTTATTAAATCTCCTCCGAATCAATCAAAACGACTTGCGAAGATCATCAGCAAAACGGGTGATGCATGAAATTACATTGAGAAAAATAGATGCGCATCAATTAAATCACAATTGAAAGGTAACTCGGATACAAAAAATGCTGGTTAAAGTTTAATTCGCGATGTAACACAATTTGGGACAACATCAAATAAATCTAATTTACGGTGCTTTTAAAAACAAATGATGCCGTGGAAATAATTTTTTATGGAAGCGATATGTTTTTTAGTTATTTTCTCATTCAAACGTCTTATTGGTTATTTCTCAAAGTCTAAATTGAAAAATTTGCAAATTTTACTGCTCCTTTTATTGCTGGTGGTTGGCCGAAAAAAAAAGACCGAGTCCAATCGATGGTAAGAAAAAGGAATGGACTTATAGATAAATAATTGTCGTAACAGATCTGAAATCAGTTCAGAACAAGATATAAAATCAGCGTAAACCTGAATTTATTAAGCCCCCAATAGTGTTTTCAGCCTCATTATCTGTCTCTGCTGCGTGAAGAAGGTAATCTTCTCAAAGTGTTGTTTCATCCAGCAAGGGTGTAGAAAAAATAAGCAGCCAGGAAAAATTATCATAAGCAAATATTAGCAGTTTTCTAAGGAGAACAAACAACAAATAGACAAGTTTCGGTCACTAAAATGACAGTTGTCAGAATTTTTTAAGCTTAAAAAGAGTGCGCAGAACAGCGCAGATCCGCCGATTTTCGACGCTCTTTTAGGGTGTCGTAAGAAATTTTGATCAAAAGTTTTGAGAAAAAACGTAAGAAAATAAAAAAACTGATTTATTTTTGAGAATGTGTCCTTCCCTTGAATGATTACAATCCACTTTTGAAACTAGAAGTCGATCAATTTTTATGACTTTTAGACTTTTGCAGTTCGATCGTGGAATTTGCCTTCTCCTTTTATCAAAGAAAATGAACTGAACTTGAAAAGAAATCAAAAGTCAAACCGCGAAAAAATAAATTTGAGCGTGAACACATTTTAGGACTTTTTCCAGAAAAAGAAAAAAACAAAAAAATTACCAAGACCTTTTCAAGAGTCTTTACTACTTTATTTACTCTTAAAAATCATTTGAGATATGAAACACTCATAAAGCAAGCGTTTCTACAATTTCTTGCGAATTTTTCCAGCAGTTAAAGTTGGAAGATATCCGGTCTCTGGCCATTTCTTGTGCAAAATACATGAAAAAATCACTAAAAAAAGTTCAAATAATGGGGAAGCATATTTTAAATATCCAAACACTTGATGGTTAATCGTGCAGCAAAACATGTCAAATGGCAAGCAAAAATTGATTTGCATTATTTTACAAAATATTTAAATTTTGTGGCAAAAAATCAGTGATGGCAAAAGTAGCACCGCACCGCTCGCGGTTAACTTTTCTTCGGTCGCGCAGGTTGCGGACACACCTCTTTGGTCCTGCAATAAATTTGGAAAAACTGGTTTTTGGTCGTGACAGTCTGCAAACCCCAAATTTTGCGATAGTTCGATCATAAAATCACAAACTCGGCCGGGGTAGCAAGGTCAATAAAAGTAGCCTTGTGCTCAATTTTAATAAATTCAAAATCTGCGCTCGCAAAGATATCCATTTACAGCTCAGATTAACCGATAGGAACTAATTTTTTATTGATGGGTTGGTATTTCAAAAAGCAAGCCAGATTTGATTAATCTATAGGCGGTGCACTTCAATTTACCATGAATCGCAAAAAAAGCAGCCAGGCATCAACAGAAATCCCAATTAAGTTCGTCTACCATTCATTTTATTCAGATAGTGCAAGATTGAAAAAACGGCTGTTGTTCATCAAGCCGACATATCTACAAACCGCCATATCTTGAAGCCCATATTACATCAGAATTATGTAAATTACACCAGAATTACGTAACAACCGCAAGTGAACAACGACAATCTGTTGTATTGTTGCTTTTTTTTTTATTTTTCGGCTTGTTGCAATGATAAAAATTTTCAAGTTGTTAGCCCTTCGGCTTGTTGGCCTACCACCGAAAAAAACTTACTTATTAAAAACTTCAAACTAAAGTATTCCGACAATGAAGCACAAAATAATACTTAAATCAATGCGGATTCGGATATTTGGCTCAAATTTTATACGAAGTTGAGTTTCTACATGGTAATTGATCACAATAATGCGTGAACAGACTGATGTTATGCCATGTAATTGTAGGCATGGAACAAGAGTTATGTAATTGAATACTATTTTGAGAATTTTGTGAGTGATAATATTTTAAAGAAATTGCAGTCAAGATAAAGAGTTCTTTTCGAAAAATTTTCTCAAGTTGCTGTAATAAATAGCAGTTTCAAAGCTTCGCTCATTCAATTTTGAAAGAAGGGTCCATGAAAAAAGTAATTGTGAGAAATAAGTTCTCGCGTTTTGTTTATTTTAATCAAAGCTAAAATTGAATAAATAAGCAAAGGCGTCCGATTGTTTCCCATAATTTTCTCAAATTTTTATTAGACCGCTGCCTGAGAACTCATTTAATATTTTCAAGGACACCGACGCAATCCCGGCTTAATAGAAAAGACCGAAATTACTAGTAATACAACTCCATACACTAACTCTGTGAAAGAATACTTTTTCAAAAAAATTCATAATCGAAATTTAATTGTTGTTGTTTTATCAAAAAAATTGGTATATCATACTAGGATAGCGTGGTCCCTTGAAAATGATCAGACCAGATCTTTTGAGAAAAAGATACCGGAGCGCTGAAATTGTTTTACAATTATGATTTTGCCATTCAGAAAGATTTCGCAGTTTATTTTCAAACAAATCTTATGTTTTGTTACTTCGTAAAACCTCTACATTATCATGTTAAGGTGGAAATTTCAAAAGAATTGTCATCATTGAGTTTTGATGAGAATTAAGTCAATCCAATAGTAGTTATTAAACCGTAAAATACGTTGAAGCGAGCATAGTTTTTGATATAAACAAGATCGTAGTTATAATTATTAACCTGAACAGGTACTGACTCAGCAGATTTTTGAAATGAACAAATTATCCACAAGGTAGTTTTCAACATTATAGCATACAATTGCTTGCGGAGCCTGCCTATTATAGTTGCTTTTTGGTGGTACTACTCTTTCATAGCAGTACCTTTTATCGTAAAATGAGCTTTTTGGTGTGTACATAAAAAACAAGTGTAATATGTCAAAAAATTCACTAAAAGAGTAGAAAATCTATGAGAATTAAATATTTAGGAATGTTTCCTTTCGCTTTTTTCGCTTCAATTTCTTATGTGACTTATGCGAATTTTAAGTATACTCCTTCTTAATTATCTTTTTTTTCGCAAAGACAGCGTAAAATTTTCATAAATGAGAACGTAGGCAGTTTTGAGTAATCGCATTTTTGTTCCGACCCTCAAAGAAAGAGATGTGATCGAAAAATTATGCTCGGGGTTGCTTTTTCTTTCTGTCAGTTTCCGAATTTTTATGTAATTTGGTTCCAATATTTGATTACAATTCAAGCTTTATGCTTTATGCAAAAATTTTTCATGTTTTTCCACTCTTAATATTTTTTATAAACATTAGTAGCTCACTTCGAACTACATTGTTCAGAAAGTGAGCGGATAGTTTTGATATATGTTTTATGACTTTTTATGACTAAAAAAAAACAAGAAATGACTAACTGCTGGGGTCTGAGACTCGCTACAAATACTATACCATAAAAAAACTATTTTTTAAAAAAAAGCAATCTTTTTGTCTACGGTCGAATCGATTCGAGAAAATTGCCTTGAAAAACCAAAAAATTCACTTTGGTCAGATAATTTAAATCAGTTTTATATTGCTTCTCATAACACGCGTAAACGGTGAATGAAATCGTTCTGAACAGAATTGAGCCATGATTTTTGGTATTTTTAGAACACGAGACCCTAAGTAAATCCTTCAAAACTTTGAGTAATGTGTGGAGGAACAATTTATGACAAAATGAATATAACATTTTTCTTCTTTTTTCATCTCATAACAACTTCTATTAACAAAAAAATATTTGGGCACTAAAGGAAGACAGAGTGCTCAGGGCTTCGTCCTGATATACAATCAGTCTTGTTGCTCCGACTTTCGTAACAAAAGTAACGAAATATTTGAGCTCGGGGTGGGTTTTTTTCTTCTGACAAATTTCGACTTTTTGACTAAACATTTTTGACGGAATTAACTTTTAAATCATTTGAAAACTATTGCTGTCCGAGCTTAAATTTGAAAAGATATTTTACCTGAGATCATTTTTCGTAAAGTGTTGGGCGGGGTTTAAGGATTGCTATTCTGGCCAATATGGGACAATTAACGCGCGATATATTTCGCGCTATTAACGCGTGAGCGAGATTTAATCCGTCTGAGAAATCGTTCCAAATTGGTTCAAGGAAGATACTATGCCATAATTGATTTGTTGATAGGAGCAAAATCTATCACTTTGTATTTAATATGACGTGTGGGGGGATGTTTTCACATAAAATCTCAATTTTTTTAAAATTTTTTTTGTTTAATTTCACATTACGAGGCCAAACTGTGCACTGGATAGGCGCACATTATTTTGTCTGTATGTGCCTGGATTCCAGAAACTAATCTTAAAACATGTTCCAAAATGTAAGTGGATTTCACCTACAAAATTCCGTGGATTCCGCTTACATTTGATTGTAATGCAAATTTTGTCGTCTTATTTGTTGTGTCGCGGATTCCGCAACAAGCGAATATAGCTATTTATTTTGGATTCCGCAAACTGTTGATGGATTCCGAATTTTGTTTATAAATGAACTTGCATATGAACAATTAAAAGTTAGAGCTGGAATTTTTACTTCTAGCAATGCGGAATTAAAAAGCAAGGACTTAACCATTGTCAGCGGAATCCACAAACAAGTCTTAGAACATTGGTTACATAAATCGGTGGATGTCATCCTTTAGTAATTTGACAAACAAAAAAAAATAATTTCAATATTTGGAGTCACTGAGGAATACAACACACAGCATATTGCCAAATTAGGTCAGTATTTGGGACTATTTCAATCCCAAATACAGATTTTGGGCCGAAATTCAGTAATTGTAGTCATTGGGTTGAGAGTGTATGGAACCACAACACACAGCATATCGCCAAATTAGGTCAGTATTTAGGATTCCATCGATCCCAAATACTGGTCAATGTTTGGGAATGATTGAGTCCCAAAAACTGGAATAATATAGAATGAATTAGGAATAAATTCATTGGTTTGAGTCAATAGGCTGACATTGATTAGAAACACACCAAATCGTCGAATTAGTTCAGTAATTGGGATATCATTGATCTCAAATACTGGTCAGTAATTGGGATTCCATTAATACCAAACATTGATCAAGTATTTTCCTATTCTAGTGGAATCGAATCATGTAGTTAAAAGATATAATTTTAAACGCTACTACATATATACATACATGTAAACGGAATTCGCAAACAAAAAGCGGATTCCACTTACAATTTGCGGATTCTGCTTACAGTTGCGGATTCTGCAACAGCTCAATAAAACTATACACATGTCTTTTTGTTTGTTTGCGGACTCCACAAACTGTCTGGATTCCGCAAATACGGTTGCCATTTAGCAACTTTGTCTATTTTTGAAGCGATTTTGAGCTGAACAATGTTTTAAGTATTTTTTGCGGAATCCATAACAGCAAAAAAAGATCGAAGAAAAGTAGCCATGATGTGGATTCCGCGACAAATCTGATTTTGACCTGTTGTGGAATCCGCATACAATGCACAGAATGCACAGTTTGGCCTCGTAATGCATTTCGTTGCATTTAAAATTTTCATCTTATTACTGCTCCATAGACCTTAAAAGTCGGAATATTCAGGGCTTCGCCCTGATACGAGCAGTCTTGTTTGATTTAAAATAGCTAGAAATATTGAGTGAACTAGAATTCTACAGAGAAGTGTAATATTGTTTTTTTTTGTTGTTAATTCGAGCGGCACCTGGCTCTCATATTTGGTTTTCCCACTGGAGCCTCTATCAAACATGCACCGTGACCCAGTTTTATTTTCATCTAATGCGGATTTTACATCAAATGTTGTGCATTATTCAAAAAAAGTGATTGAATTGTCACCTGCGTAAGAGTCCGCATCCAGTTTCAAGCGTAATATAAAACTGTATTGTTATTTTTGCAAGAGCTACAAAATCGGAAGCTGCTTCATTTAGCGCTGGCTTGGTAAACTATTTTTTAAAAAATTAAGTTTTTATCGTGCAAAAAGTTTAGAATTTTCAAATAACTTTTTCAATTGTTTTTTTTTCTTATTCAACTTTTGAAGGTAACCAAAAACTATTTTCTTAAGTTGATCAAGCCTGGCGAACTTTGTAGGGTTTTAAGCCTATTTCATTAACTCTTTTTGCGTTTGCATTTTTGCGTTTGCTGTCATCACACCAGAACAAAAAAAACGACACTGATTTGAAGAAGAAAAAGAGATAAATCCCTTTTATAATATTCGTTGAGATAAATCTTCAACTTGATTGGTTCCATCTTTTCTGTTCCAAAACTTTTTGATGATTGAGTCTTCTAATAAAACGAGGCAAATCTCGCAAAATGATATTTTCTTCTAGCTTATGAAGAAAAAGAAAGGGAATATTCATGCTCGGGTAGATTTTTGGATTCAGACCAATTTATATGAGGCTTCATCGAACATGTTTTCTAATACACAATGAAGATATTACCTTCTTGATGATAAAAGCAAAAAAAAATTTTATTTCACATACGATCTTAAGTCTTAGGTAAAACTCTTTAGATACCTAAACTGCCACCAAAAACCAGTTTTAGACCAGTTAAAGACAGTCGGAATACTGAAGGCTTTGCCCTGATACGATCAGTCAAGTTCCAAATTTTTTGTTGGACGCGAACTGATCTCAAAAACGTGCTAAAGATGCGAGGTCCATCAAAGTTTAGTTTGATTTCAACGTTTATGTTTGGAGGAAGTGTTCCAAAAAAGCGAACACAAAGTCAATTTTTCATTTTAGTTCATAAAAGTTTACAAACATTTTTCAACAAATTACACTAGGGAGACCTAAATGCGTAGACCGAAAACTCCGAGTCTAAAGCAGAGTTTATGCAGATTTTATTCAAGGTTGATTGATCAGAAATGATAATTTTTTAGGGAAAGTAAGAGTGATTCTTTCTGTCAAAAAATTTGTTGAAAACTTCTGAATAGATTAACTTGCTGATTTTTTGCAAAAACGACGATTCCTTGATGATGGAGGTTTTCATTTATGCTAGACTAATTTTGGTTTTTCGACCTACAATTACTGCAAATTTTTACAATGAGTTCTAAATTATTTTGATGTTTAATTTAGCTCAAAGTATAAAAAATATCTGAATCATATGTGTTCAAAATTGACAGTTTGTGGCAGAAACTAATTCATACATCTGAATGTGCAATCGGAGCTCCTCGGGTTTTACCCTTATACGACCAGTTAAGTGGGTTTATATATAAATTTATTTTTTACCGTACAAAAGCAAAAACCAATCGTTGTAATCAAACAAAAACTAATGATTGCTTTCTAATTGAAAACATTTTGAGTACTTTACAATAAAAAAGTCTATATAAAAAGTATTAAAAGAGGTCATATTATTTGGAAGAGTATTACACTTCTAATCGAATATAATATCCCAATTGAAAAAACTAAAGAGAAGGGTGGGGCACGTTGTCAGATTTTTGCTCAGCACTTTAGGACACAAGTGTTCATTGTAGCACAAATTTCATCTCTCTGCCTAAAATGGTTTTTTAGGATCGTTTTTCCAAATAAGTTGATGCTCTTTGATGTTATTTTCGGTGTTAATTTTTTTAACACTACCCCAGTCAAGGTGCTCCATTTATGTTTCGACTGTCTCTACAAAAAAAATCGGCGTGTTTCCTTTCTCGACCAAAGTTCGAAATGATTTGTTTTCTCGACCGTTTCGAACGACATTTTTTGAGAATTTAATTGTTTCAACCCGCATAGATATATTACGACTTTTTCGACAAAAAATGGTTTTTTTTTTGTCTCGACTTTCTGCACCCTAAAAATCTTCCAAAGTCAATTCCAGATTTTTACATGCTCTGGAGAAGTTGATTGTTAAGTGTTGTGTGTATAAACACGCGCCAATCTTCATCAATATTTCATTGAGTAGCTTTGAACGAGCAAACGTAAAAACTTACCGGAGTTCAAAACTGAAGCATCATTATTAGTTTCGTTTTTCACATTATTTGATGACCAATCAAATTCCCGGGTCGAGATGCTCAATTTATGCTTCGAATTTCAAATTCGAGCGCATATCAGTGCTCGACTAAAAGAGAATAGTGGAGACAGGGGTTTGGGTCGAGCACAAATTCGACATACCTCGAGTCAGTCGAGAAGATACCTCGAGTCTGTTCGAGAGCAGTCGAGAACAGTCAAGCACGTTCGAGCACGGTCGAAAAATCCCTCAAGCACAATAAAAAAAAAACCTCAAGCATGGTCGAAGTATATCTTGAATAAGGTCAAAATATACATCGAGCACGGTCGAAACAATCCTCGAGCACGGTCGCAAAATAGCTCGAGCTCGGTCTAAAAATATCTCGAGCACGGTTGAAGCATAACTCGAGCACGGTCGAAACCTACCTTCAGTATGGTCGAAACATATTTCAAGCCCGGTCGAAACATACCTCGAGCACGGTCGGAAAAAACCTCGAGCACGGTCGAAACATACCTCGGGTACGGTCGAAAAATAATTCGAGCAAGGTCGAAACATACCTCCAGCACGGTCTAAACTTACCTCAAACCCGGTCGAAAGATACCTCGTGCACTGTCGAAACATACCTCGAGCACGGTCAAAACATACATCGAGCACGGTCAAAACATACATCGAGCACGGTCGAAAAATAATTCGAGCACGGTCGAAACATACCTCCAGCACGGTCTAAACTTACCTCAAACCCGGTCGAAACATACCTCGCGCACTGTCGAAACATATTTTCAGCACGGTCGAAACATACCCCGAGTACGGTTGAAACGGACTTCGAGCGCGGTCGAAACTAACCTTGAGCATGATCGAAAAATACCTCCACCACAGCCGAAACCTTCCTCGAGCACGGTCGCAAGATACCTCGAGCACAGTCTAATCATACCTCGATCTTGGTCAAAACATCCTCGAAAGCGGTCGAAAATTACCTCGAGCACGGTCGAAACATAACTGGAGCACGGTCGAAACATACCTGGAGCACGGTCAAAACATACCTCGAGATCGGTCGAAAAACACCTCGAACCAGGTCGAAACAAACCAGGAGCACAGTCAAAAAAATACTTCAAGCAGAGTCGAAACATAAATCGAGCACGGTTGAAACATGCCTCGAGCTCGGTGTAAGCATACCTGGAGGACGGTCGAACCAAGTCTCGAGCACGGTCAAAACATACCTCGAGCACATTTGAAACAAACCTCGAGCACGGTCGAATCATACATCGAGCACGGTCGAAACCTACCTCAAGCCCGGTCGAAACATACCTAGCGCACTGTGGAAACATATCTCCAGCACGGTCGAAACATACCTCGAGTACGGTTGAAAAGGACTTCGAGCGCGGTCGAAACTAGCCTTGAGAATGATCAAAAAATACCTCCACCACAGCCGAAACCTTCCTCGAGCACGGTTGATACATACCTCGAGCACGGTCGATACAAACCTTGGGCACTGTCAAAACATACCTCGAGCACGGTTGATACATACCTCGAGCATTGTCAAAACATTGATGAGCATGGTCGATTCATACCTCGAGCACAATCAAAACATATCACAGAACATACTTCAAGAATGGTCGAAACATGAATCGAGCATGGTTGAAACATGCCTCGAGCACGGTCAAAACAAACTTCGAGCACGGTCTTAACGATCTTCGAGCACGGCCAAAACAAACCTCGAGCACGGTCGAATCATACTTCGAGCACGGTTAAAACAAACCTCGAGCATAGTCGAAACATTCTCAGAGCACGGTCAATACATTACTCGAGCACGGTCGAATCATACCAGGAGCCAGGTCGAAACATATCTCAGGCACGGTTAAAACATATTTCAAGCACGATCGAAAAATAAATTGAACACGGTCAAAGCATGCCTCGAGCACGGTCAAAATACACTTCGAGCATGGTCGGATCATAACTCCAGCACGGTCGATACATTCCTCGAGCGATGTCAAAACATACCTCGAGCACGGTCGAATTATACCAAGAGCCAGGTCGAAACATATCTCGAGCGCGGTTAAAACATATGTCAAGCACGGTCGAAACAAAAATCGAGCACGGACGAAACATGAATAAAGCACGGTCAGAACAAAAGTTCGAGTACGGTCGAATCATACCTCGAGCACTGTCGAAACGAACCTCGAGCATGGTCAGAACATACGTCGAGCACTGTCGATATACACCTCGAGCACGGTCAAAACATAACTCGAGCACTTTCGATACATACCTCGAGAACTGTCAAAACAAACTCGAGCATGGTCGAAATATACCTTGAGCTTGGTCGAAACATACCAAGAGCCGGGTCGAAACATATCTCGAGCACGGTTAAAACATATTTCAAGCACGGTCGAAACGTAAATCGAGCAAGATCGAAGCATGCCTCGAGCACGGTCGAAATCTACCTCGAGAATGGTCGGAACTTACCTCGAGCACGGTCGATAACATAGCTCGAGCACTGCCAAAACAAACCTCGAGCACGGTGGATACATACCTTGAGCACTGTCGAAACAAACCTCGAGCATGGTCGAATCATACCAAGAACCAGGTCGAAACCAATCTCGAGCACGGTCAAAACATATTTCAATCGTGGTGGAAACAAAAATCGAGCACGGTCGAAACATGACTAAAGCAAGGTCAAAACAAACTTCGAGCACGGTCGATACAAGCCTCGATCATGGTCGGAACATACGTCGAGCACTGTAGATATTTACCTCGAGCACGGTCAAAACAAGGCTCGAGCTTGGTCGAAACATACTTCGAGCTTGGTCGAATCGAACATCGAGTCAGGTCGAAGTGTATCTCGAGCACGGTCGATACTTATTTAAAACACAGTCGAAACATACCTCGAGCATGTTCAGAACACCTCGAGAACGGTCGAAACATACCTCAAGCCAGGTGGAAACATATCTCGAGCACGGTTAAAACATATTTGAAGCACGGTCGAAACGTAAATCAAGCAAGGTCGAAACATACCTCGAGCTTGGCCAAAACATACGTCGATCAAGGTCAAAACATATCTCGAGCACGGTCGATACATACCTCGAGCACTGTCAAAACGAACTCGAGCATGGTCGAAACACACCTCGAGCTTGTTCGAGGCCAAATCATACCAAAAGCCAGCTCGAAACATATCTCGAGCACGGTTAAAATAAATTTTAAACACGGTCGAAACGTAAATCGAGCAAGGCTGAAGCATGCCTCGAGCACGGTCGAAACCTACGTCGAGAAGGGTAGGAACATACCTCGAGCACGGTCGAAACAAATCGCGAGCACGGTCAGACTATACCTCGAACACGGTCAAAACATACTTCGAGCACGAACGAAACATTCTTCGAGCACGGAAAAAAACAAAACTTGATCACGATCGAAACGTACTTCGAGACCGGTCGAAACATACCTCGAGCACTGTCGAAACAAACCTCGAGCATGGTCGGAACATACATCGAGCACTGTCGATATATACCTCGAGCACGGTCAAAACTTAACTCGAGCACTTTCGATACATACCTCGAGCACTGTCAAAACAATGGTCGAAACATACCTCGAGCTTGGTCGAATCATACCAAGAGCCAGGTCGAAACATATCTCGAGCACGGTTAAAACATATTTTAAGCACGGTCGAAAAATAAATTGAACACGGTCGAAGCAAAAATCGAGCACGGACGAAACATGAGTAAAGCACGGTCAAAACAAAGTTCGAGTACGGTCGAAACATGCCTCGAGCACTGTCGAAACAAACCTCGAGCATGGTCGGAACATAAGTCGAGCACTGTCGATATATACCTCGAGCACGGTCAAAACTTAACTCGAGCACTTTCGATACATACCTCGGGCACTGTCAAAACAAACTCGAGCATGGTCAAAACATACCTCGAGCTTGGTCGAATCATACCAAGAGCCAGGTCGAAACATATCTCGAGCACGGTTAAAACATATTTCAAGCACGGTCGGAAAATAAATTGAACACGGTCAAAGCATGCCTCGAGCACGGTCGAAATATACTTCGAGCATGATCGGACCATACCTCGAGCACGGTCGATACATTCCTCGAGCGATGTCAAAACATACCTCGAGCACGGTCGAATTATACCAAGAGCCAGGTCGAAACATATCTCGAGCGCGGTTAAAACATATGTCAAGCACGGTCGAAACAAAAATTGAGCACGGACGAAACATGAGTAAAGCACGGTCAAAACAAAGTTCGAGTACGGTCGAATCATACCTCGAGCATGGTCGGAACACACGTCGAGCACTGTCGATATATACCTCGAGCACGGTCAAAACATAACTCGAGCACTTTCGATACATACCTCGAGAACTGTCAAAACAAACTCGAGTATGATCGAAACATACCTCGAGCTTGGTCGAATCATACCAAGAGCCAGGTCGAAACATATCTCGAGCACGGTTAAAATATATTTCAAGCATGGTCGAAACGTAAATTGATCAAGGTCGAAGCATGCCTCGAGCACGGTCGAATTTACCTCGAGAATGGTCGGAACATACCTCGAGCACGGTCCATAGCATAGCTCGAGCACTGTCAAAACATACCTCGAGCACGGTCGATACACACCTCGAGCACTGTCAAAACAAACCTCGAGCATGGTCGAATCATACCAAGAACCAGGTCGAAACAAATCTCGAGCACGGTTAAAACTTATTTCAAGCATGGTCGAAACAATCTTCGAGTACGGTCGAATCATACCTCGAGCACGGTCGAAACATACCTCAAGCCAGGTCAAAACAAACCTCGATCACGGTCATAGCATATTTCAAGCACGGTCAAACGTTGCCTCGAGCGCGGTCCAAGCACACCTCGAGCACGGTCGAAACAAATTTCGAGCTTTGTCGGAACGTACCTTGAGCACGGCCAAAACAAACTTCGAGCACGGTCGATTCATACCTCGAGCGCGGTTAAAACACACATCGAGCAAGGTCGATACCTACCTCGAGCACTGTCAAAACAAACTCGAGAATGGTCGAAACATACCCCGAGCTTGGTCGAATCATACCAAGAACCAGGACGAAACAAATATCGAGCACGGTTAAAACATATTTCAAGTATGGTCGAAACAAAAATCGAGCACGGTCGAAACATGACTAAAACACGGTCAAAACAATCTTCGAGAACGGTCGAATCATACCTCGAGCACGGTCGAAACAAGCCTCAATCATGGTCGGAACATACGTCGAGCACTGTAGATATTTACCTCGAGCACGGTCGAAACAAATTTCGAGCTTTGTCGGAACGTACCTTGAGCACGGCCAAAACAAACTTCGAGCACGGTCGATTCATACCTCGAGCGCGGTTAAAACACACATCGAGCAAGGTCGATACCTACCTCGAGCACTGTCAAAACAAACTCGAGAATGGTCGAAACATACCCCGAGCTTGGTCGAATCATACCAAGAACCAGGACGAAACAAATATCGAGCACGGTTAAAACATATTTCAAGTATGGTCGAAACAAAAATCGAGCACGGTCGAAACATGACTAAAACACGGTCAAAACAATCTTCGAGAACGGTCGAATCATACCTCGAGCACGGTCGAAACAAGCCTCAATCATGGTCGGAACATACGTCGAGCACTGTAGATATTTACCTCGAGCACGGTCAAAACAATGCTCGAGCTTGGTCGAAACATACCTCGAGCTTGGTCAAATTGAACATCGAGCCAGGTCGATGTGTATCTCGAGAACGGTCGAAACATATTTCAAACACAGTCAAAACATACATCGAGCATGTTCAGAACACCTCGAGAACGGTCGAAACATACCTCAAGCCAGGTCAAAACAAACCTCGAGCATGGTCGAAACATACCTCGAGCTTGGTCGAATCATACCAAGAGCCAGGTGGAAACATATCTCGAGCACGGTTAAAACATATTTGAAGCACGGTCGAAACGTAAATCAAGCAAGGTCGAAACATACCTCGAGCTTGGCCAAAACATACGTCGATCAAGGTCAAAACATATCTCGAGCACGGTCGATACATACCTCGAGCACTGTCAAAATGAACTCGAGCATGGTCGAAACACACCTCGAGCTTGGTCGAGGCCGAATCATACCAAAAGCCAGCTCGAAACATATCTCGAGCACGGTTAAAATAAATTTCAAACACGGTCGAAACGTAAATCGAGCAAGGTCGAAGCATGCCTCGAGCACGGTCGAAACCTACCTCGAGAAGGGTCGGAACATACCTCGAGCACGGTCGAAACAAATCGCGAGCACAGTCGAAATATACCTCGAGCACGAGCGATACAAACCTCGAGCACTGTCGAAACATATCTCGAGCACGGTCAAAACATACCTCGATCACGAACGAAACATACCTCGAGCACTTTCGAAACATTCTTCGAGCACGGAAAAAACGAACCTTGCTCACGATCGAAACGTAACGCGAGACCGGTCGAAACATACCTCGAGCACGGTCGAAACAAGCGGCGAGCATATTTCAAGCATGGTCGAAACGAAAATCGAGCACGGTCGAAACATGTCTAAAGCACGGTCAAAACAAACTTCAAGTACGGTCGAATCATACCTCGAGCACGGTCGAAACAAGCTTCGATCATGGTCGGAACATACGTCGAGCACTGTAGATATTTAACTCGAGCACGGTCAAAACTTTGCTCGAGCTTGGTCGAAACATACCTCGAGCTTGGTCGAATCAAACATCGAGCCAGGTCGATGTGTATCTCGAGCACGGTCGAAACATATTTCAAACACAGTCAAAACATACATCGAGCATGTTCAGAACACCTCGAGAACGGTCGAAACATACCTCAAGCCAGGTCAAAACAAACCTCGAGCATGGTCTAAACATACCTCGAGCTTGGTCGAATCATACCAAGAGCCAGGTGGAAACATATCTCGAGCACGGTTAAAACATATTTGAAGCACGGTCGAAACGTAAATCAAGCAAGGTCGAAACATACCTCGAGCTTGGCCAAAACATACGTCGATCAAGGTCAAAACATACCTCGAGCACGGTCGATACATACCTCGAGCACTGTCAAAACGAACTCGAGCATGGTCGAAACACACCTCGAGCTTGGTCGAGGCCGAATCATACCAAAAGCCAGCTCGAAACATATCTCGAGCACGATTAAAATAAATTTCAAAAACGGTCGAAACGTAAATCGAGCAAGGTCGAAGCATGCCTCGAGCACGGTCGAAACCTACCTCGAGAAGGGTCGGAACATACCTCGAGCACGGTCGAAACAAATCGCGAGCACAGTCGAAACATACCTCGAGCACGAGCGATACAAACCTCGAGCACTGTCGAAACATATCTCGAGCACGGTCAAAACATACCTCGATCACGAACGAAACATACCTGGAGCACTTTCGAAACATTCTTCGAGCACGGAAAAACAAACTTTGATCACGATCGAAACGTAACGCGAGACCAGTAGAAACATACCTCGAGCACGGTCAAAACAAGCGGCGAGCATATTTCAAGCATGGTCGAAACGAAAGTCGAGCACGGTCGAAACATGTCTAAAGCACGGTCAAAACAAACTTCGAGAACGGTCGAAACAAGCTTCGATCATGGTCGGAACATACGTCGAGCACTGTAGATATTTAACTCGAGCACGGTCAAAACATTGCTCGAGCTTGGTCGAAACATACCTCGAGCTTGGTCGAATCGAACATCGAGCCAGGTCGAAGTGTATCTCGAGCACGGTCAAAACATATTTCAAACACAGTCAAAACATACCTCGAGCATGGTCAGAACACTTCGAGAACGGTCGAAACATACCTCAAGCCAGGTCAAAACAAACCTCGAGCATGGTCGAAACATACCTCGAGCTTGGTCGAATCATACCAAGAGCCAGGTCGAAACATATCTCGAGCACGGTTAAAACATATTTCATGCACGGTCGAAACGTAAATCAGGCAAGGTAGGATTATACCTCGAGCTTGGCCAAAACATACGTCGATCAAGGTCAAAACATATCTCGAGCACGGTCGATACATACATCGAGCACTGTTAAACCGAACTCGAGCATGGTCGAAACACAGCTCGAGCTTGGTCGAATAATATCAAAATCCAGCTCGAAACATGTCTCGAGCGCGGTTGAAATAAATTTCAAACACAGTCGAAACGTAAGTCGAGCAAGGTCGAATTCTACCTCAAGAAGGGTCGGAACATACCTCGAGCACGGTCGGAAAAAACCTCGAGCACGGTCGAAACTTACCTCGGGTACGGTCGAAAAATAATTCGAGCACGGTCGAAACATACCTCCAGCACGGTCTAAACTTACCTCAAACCCGGTCGAAAGATACCTCGTGCACTGTCGAAACATACCTCGAGCACGGTCAAAACATACCTCGAGGACGTTCGAAACATCCCTTGCGCAGGGTCGAAACATATATCGAGTACGGCCAAAACATACCGCGAGGCTGGTCGAAACAATTCTCGATCATGGTCGGAAGATACGTCGAGCACTGTAGATATTTACCTCGAGCACGGTCAAATACATACATACATACACACTTACATACATAAGTACATACTTATATACATACAGACATACATACATTAAAACGTACATACAAAGCATACACGCATACATACATACATACATACATACATACATACATACATACATACATACATACATACATACATACATACATACATACATACATACATACATACAAACATACATAAATACATACATACATACATACATACATAAATACATACATACATACATACATACATAAACACATACATACATACATACATACATACCTACATACATACATACAAACATACATACATACATACATACATACATACATACATACATACATACATACATACATACATACATACATACATACATACATACATACATACATACATACATACATACATACATACATACATAGATACATACTAAATATATACTTATATACTTACATACATACATACATACATACATACATACATACATACATACATACATACATACATACATACATACATACATACAT
>NC_087070.1:38877967-38931249 GCF_963678635.1 Symsagittifera roscoffensis
AAAAAACATTTCACCTGTGATCATTTTTTGTAAAGTTATGGGGGTTTAAATATTGCCATTTTTGCAAATTTGGGACAATTAACGCGCGATATCTTTCGCGCTATTAACGCATAAGTGGAGATTTAACCCGTCTTAGAAATCGTTCCAAATTGGTTGAAAGAAGCTTATTTGCCATAATTGATTTGTTACGAGGAGCGAAAACTATCCTTTCGTACTTTATATGGCTTTGGGAGATGATTTTCCTAAAAAATTTCAAATTTTAGAGAAAAAAAAAGTTTTTTTTTCACATTTTTTTGTTCCGATTTTTTTCATTTAATTTTAAAATGTTATTACTGCTCCATAAACCTTAAAAGGCAGTCGGAACAATCAGGGCTTCGCCCTGATACGAGCAGTCTTGTCTTATTTATGAACTTTTTGCAGTTAGCAGTCTGCTTTTACTTTTTTAGATAATAGTGAACAGCGGTTTGAATTCAAGTTGGCTAAAAATTGCTGAAAGTTTTTTTGCAGTTGTTAATTTGGTGGAGCTCCAACTGTGTTGTTTTGAATTCGCTTTTTTTGCGATAATAGCGCAAGACACAAACAATCATTTATGTCACGAAAAAGGTTTTAGGAAGCTCTAGTCACGCAATGGTTTATTTGCCACTGTTTCGTATCTTTTAGCTCAAAGTGTAAATTGATATAAAGTAGATGTTAAACACTTTTTTTAGATAAAATATTTATTTGCAGTGTTATAGAATTTACTTTTTTTTCAAAAACCGAAAGCATACTAAGAACACTTGGTGTTTTGGCACCGACCCAACTTCTAACTAATTATTTTTAACTGCCCAAAATGTCATAACTTGGCTTACAGCAGTTTGTATAATTATGTTTTATCTGGAGCTTTGAGCTAATTTTAACTTGTCGTTGACACTTTTTTTCAGTCTCTCTCCATCAGAATTTTCCAATTTTCTAACACTGATAACTTTCAGTTTTGCACAAAAAATTAAGTGTAAGTTAAAAACGAAATTTTTGGAAAAAACAAAACTTTGATGGAACCATCTGTTTCTCTTTGAACAAGGCCAATTAATTTTTCAAAAGTTTTTTACAAAAGTTTTCAGTTTTATGATTAAAAAATTATTTTTTTAAGTGAGATGAGAGAACCCTCACTTTAATTAAGAACTGTAAAGCTGCTTCAACAATGGCATTTCTTGCATTTTTACTAGAGCATAATTCAATATGATGTTAATAGACGACAGTAAAGGTAAAAACATTTGTTTAAACTTTTGAAAGGAAGTTTAATCCTCTTCTACTCAGCTATTCAGAATTTTTTTTTTCAAATTTAAGTACTTATATGGCTTCGAGTTTCTGAATATTCAGTTATATGATTTAATTGTGTCATGCTGATTTTGCAGGGAAACATCATTTTGGAAAAACTGTCACAACTTGCAAACTAAAAGAATCTGGGCATGCGTATCTTTTGGCCAAACGTGCAACCCCTGGGAGAATCTTGACAGCTCATCATCATAAAATTTATTGCTGAATTTCAAATTTGGAGAAAAAAACGCTTTTTCTCCAAGGCTGGTGTCATATCTACAGCTTTATATCCGGGCATTTCAAAATCAGGCCTTTTTTTGGGCATTTCCGATCTTTGTAAACTGGAAAAGCAAAAAAAGTCTTAAGCATTGCAATATAGGATATAGTTGCAAAAGTTTGTTATTATCTGAAACCTTAAATGTGATACGTATGCTACATATTACAGATATACTTACAGATATGCGAAGCTTACAGATATACGAAACAAATGGAGAGATTCTGACTGTCATATATAGTATCTAATCATATATTACGTGTTGGCGCTATTGGTTAGCTATGTGTCTGGTGCGGCTACTAATTAATTAATACCTGCCAACCTTAAGTTTAGTCTGCGATGTTTGGATTCATTGTTGTTAACCGTTAAAGAATAAACGAGTCAATCTTAGTTCAGTGAATTAAAGATATTGAACCTGCATTTTTCACATGGCGCAGCAAGCAGGACAAAGCGCGGGATCAGGAAAAAATCCACTCGGAATTACGGCATTTTGGCCGAGTAAATGTACGGAAGCACCAATGTTGTGGGAGCATTGGATTACACGATTCACCTGGGGTGTAATAGCAAAACATTCATTCAATCCGACGGCATTTTATTTTGCTAATACGCTCACTGAGGCGCAAATTACCGGTCTGCCAGAGGAGGTGAATGGGAAAAATCGAGTGGAAGCAGAGCAGACACTAATTTCTAACCTCTATTTGTGTTTGGGGGAACGTGGACAGGACGAATTACATAACCGGAAGCCCCATCTGGACCTGGCGACTACCCGATATCCACGGGTTTTGGATGAATTTGAGAGTGTTTTCCGCAAGGAAAGAAACGAAACATTCGAGACGTATCAGCTACTATCTCGGAAACAACGTGACGGGGAAACGCTAGAAGAATTTCACTCCGTTTTGAGTGGACTAGCCGCTAGATGCTCATTGGGAACATTGGAACGACGGGTGTTACGTGATGTATTCATAGTAAATATGTCCAACAAGGAAGCCCAAACGGAGCTATGCCGTTCAACTAAGACACCAGATGAGGTTTACCGGATTGCTTTGTCATATGAACGGGGGGACAAATACGCAAAGTCGTATAAAGTATCCGGTGGGGGACTTACTGCGGCACCAGCGGGTTCACTACAAATTAAATCGGAGCCTATAAGCGCAATTAGAGGAGGGTACCGTCGTCCATTCCAAAGAGGCGGACGTGGATTTGGCAGGGGCGGCACAAGGGGCCGCGGAGGAGCAGCAGATCGCAAGTGCTACAATTGCGACCAGAGTGGTTTTACCCCGGACCACATTCCAAAGTGCCCAGCAAGAAATGTAACCTGCAATTTTTGCAAGAAAATGGGACACTATGAGCGAACTTGTAGAGGACGTCGATCGGCGAATAGGGGTCGCGTAGGCATGATAAATGAGGATGACACCAATGGCGGGACTACCCAAGATTATCCGGAGGAGAGTGCATCCAATTACGGAAGTTCTGTCGGATGGGTGACTGATTCAAAGACACCGGCACATGGATGGGATTTGGATAGTTCGACGGAGTATGTGGTTATGTCAATTCGGCGGAAGGAGGAAACGGAATTAAAAGTCGCGGGGGCCAAACTAGCCTTAAGAATCAACGGCAAAGCAACTCAAGCCTGGATTGACAGTGGTTCGCCAATATCCATCTTCACTATTGGGGAACTAAAACGTACCCTGGGGACAGTCAACGTACAATTGAAACCGCTGAATCCACAAGACGACCAATTCCGCGATTACGGAAACAATCCGTTAAAATTTCTGGGAAAGATGCAAGTCACGCTTCATTCCAATGGATGGACTTGTTCGTCGGATATAAACGTCATCGGAGGGTGCCGACCGTCTATTATTGGCAGGGATTTAATGCCCTCACTAGGACTGATGCTGGTACAAGCACCATCGACAGAAGGGGTGAAAAGCATACATACCACGGAAGGAACTGTGGCGATGGACAATGACCTGGATGAGTGGCAGACACATTTCTGTAAGCAATTTCAACATCTTTTTCACAGGGTAGGGCGCATTCGAAATTATAAGGTGCAGGCAGATTTCTTCAAAAACCTAACTCCAATTCAACAAAAAGGTAGGCGAGTACCTATAACATTACAGGAAAAAGTCGATAAGGAGATTGAAAAACTGTTGGGACAGGGTCATATCCAAAAGTTGGAAGAATGTTCAGACAAATATTTTGTTTCACCTATTGTCATCACCGTGAAAAAGGACGGTTCTGTTAAACTTGCACTGGAATCTAGAGAACTAAACAAACAAGTGCATAAGAATAAATACCAAATGCCCAATATTGAAGAACTAATGGACATCGTAGGGCAAACTATCAGCGAACGCAAACAGGGGGATGTTTTTTTTACAACGATGGACCTCACGTACGCATACGGTCAACTTCCTTTAAATGAAAACACTAGTAAACATTGCAATTTTTCATTGGTGGGAGGCCGTTCTACCGGTACATATCGATTCAAAACAGGATTCTACGGATTGACAACCATGCCGGCGGAATTTCAACGGGTCATGGATGCCATTCTGGCTGAATTTCCGTGCGCGCATGCTTTCATTGATGATATATTAGTAATTTCGAAAGGTAGCAAGATCGAACATATCGCTTTAGTGGAGAAGATTTTAACGAAACTCGATAAAGAAAAAATGGCTTTGAAGCTAGAAAAATGTCAATTTGCGAAAAATACTTGCGAGTGGTTAGGCCACCGGATTACGAAATCAGGGATTACACCAATGGTGCGGAAAACAGATCCAATTGACAAATTAACCGCCCCGAAAACGCTCTCTCAGTTGAAATCGTTCATGGGGTCAATCCATAGTCTTCACAAATACTTACCGGCGTTAGCGGAAACGTCGGCGCCTCTACGTCCACTTCTAAGTAAGAAGAACGAATTCCTCTGGACAATTGACTGCCAAACAGCGTTCGAATCGATTAAGAAACAAGTCGCGAACATTGTCGAACTTAAGCATTTCGACGTACATAAGGATATACGTATCGTGTGCGACGCAAGCCATAACGGTTTGGGGGCGGTACTCGAACAACTAGGCACCGAGGGTTGGCGACCAATATCATTTGCGTCCCGGTTTTTAAATGCGGCCGAAAAGAAATATTCGACGAATGAGCTAGAAATGCTGGCCGTAGTTTGGGGCTCCGAATACTTCAGAAATTATATTTTCGGGCGGAAATTTACTGTGGTGACAGATCATAAGGCTTTGCTATCTTTATTGAATGGGAACAATAAGAAAAACAAGACTATGTTCAGTCGATTAACTCGCTGGATTGATAGAATTATCCCCTTTGATTTTGTCATTGAACACATGCCTGGGGCTAAAATTGGCCTGGCGGATTACCTTTCAAGGCATCCGGTGGGGGAAGCCACGAAAGTTAGTCTTTATGATAACACTTTCACAGTGGCAAAATTGAAATCAATTACCAATTCACTCGGATACATTGATACCAATAAAGGGATCATCAAAGCATCAAAGGAATCAATTGTTTCAGCTAAAGATATTCAAGTTGGAAACGATAAAGTTAACATTCCACCGGAAGAGGGCGTCAAAACGCGTGACCATCGGTTGACCAATCAGAAGCCACTAAAACGAATAGCTGAGTGTAATGACCGGGAAAGCGCAAAAGTAGTAAAGTCAATCACCGAATGTAAACTACGTGAGTCTGATATTAATTCCACAGTAAACAGTAGTCCTCCATTTAACAAAACAAGTTATCGATCTAACAAAATACACATATCTACAATGACATCACTTAATTTGAAGAAATTAAATAAATTACTGTTGAAACATCCAGAAATAACGAGCGGCAGTAGCAGCGAGGTGGAGATTGTGGATGCACGATTGGAGGCGGAGACGCATCACACCAGGGACATTCGATGCAACACAGTCATCTCCATTCCTTCGGCATTCGGAGGTGAACTTTTTCCGGCGGCATACCCAGCAGGAGGGAACGTCATCATGTCAGTAATCCCCCGGGACTGCAAGATAGTCCGCAAAAGCAGTGCACTGCCGGAGCTATTCAACCTGAAGCTCGTGGAAGCGAACTATAAAGGGGACCCCCAGATGCGCGCAATAAAAGAACTGGTGGAGAGTAAGGACCCGGATTTGGAAAAGAAGGTCAGAGCAATGGGTGCCTACCTCGGACAGCACACACATGATTTCCACGTGCGGGAAAATTGTCCGTGGATGGACGAACGACTCGTCATCCCCATACCACTCAGGAAGGCTGTGGTTAATCGGATACATGCGTTTCACCATGGGCGCTCGAGTATGTTCGACGCTGCGAGGGATGTCTGGTTTCCCTATCTCCACCGGAGTTTAGTCGCAGCTGCGGATGGATGCAAGGAATGCACCGATGCAGGTAAAAGCCTTAAACCATTATGCGCCAAAGGTGATGTTGGGAAGATCTATGAACCACGCGAGCCGAACGAATGCCTACAGCTTGATTTTTGGGGTCCAATTAGATACTTAAATGAATCAAGTAAATATGTCTTGGTAGCGGTTGACCGGTTCTCACGTTGGCCCTCTGCAATGATCTGCGGAAATAATAAAAGCGACAAGGTCCTTAAGTTCATTAAACAATACATATCTCAACATGGTGTCCCTAGGAAAATTTTTATGGATCAAGGTACAAGTTTCACATCGAATGCAGTTAAATCATTTTGCAATTCCGAAGGAATTGAAATAATTTATTCACCCGTGAATGATCATCGCAACACCGGGTGTGTCGAACGTACCATTGGCAGTCTGAAAAACTTTGTCTTAACTTACGCTAAAGAAAAAGATAGTGGAAACTTAGAATCAATGATAGAACGAGCCTTGAGTGCTCTAAGATTTGCCCCAAATGCTACTCTCAAGATATCGCCGTTTGAATCTCATCACGGCAGAGAAGCCAATACGGTACTGCGAAATCTTACGAAAAAGCCAACCCTGCAAAACCTAAACTGGGCCAGAGTGTTGAAACAAAAATCTGCCTATTTAGATTCTACTGACCCCAGAGCTCCGAGGAACATCCAACCCATGGCAACGGATTGGGAAGAACGATCCGACGTGGAGTTTGATGTCGATCATATGAATCACCCTAGGCGACTGACACAAAATCAACTAGTTTCGGCGGCGGATGGAACACCAATGGCTGACGGGGACGGGAAACAGGCTTGTGGGGGAAGTCTAAACAGCCAAGTAAACGGACCGAACTGTTATTCCAACGACTCAAGGATAGCAATAAAAGGTATAGACCCATAAACCAAAAAGTAATTCGCGAATCTAAGCACACTATAACTCTAGCAAATGGCTCTGTACTTAGGAAAAGTGGGGTTGCCGAGAAAGTCATCAAATCGAACGCGCCAACTACCGCGAGTAAGCTAACACTACCACTCCCAGCTATGAGTGCATTGCAACGTCGGGCGGAACTAAAGCGAGCAGCGAACGAACAGGCGGCGGGGACGAGCACACAGAGTAAAGCAAGCGCACAGAGTAAGGCTGATAACAGAGTGCGAGAATTTTCACCAGCGGAGGAGGACGATTCGGATTCGGAGTACGAGCCAATAACAATTTCCAAACACGCAGGGAACTCAACAATAGCACCAGGGCGAGATGTGGAAGGAAATGAACCAAAAATGAATAACGATGTAGAAGACGGAATTGGAAGACCAAACTTATCCGAAGGAAGCGGAGCTGGAAAATCCCAGGGGGTGGACACGGAGGTCCAGACTATGAGCAACGAGCAAGGGGGGAGTGCCCCAAATTTGAGTAACGAAGGACGAGGGGGGAAACATTCTAAAAAGAAAGGGGAACGAGTACGACGCTTACGTCTCGTATCATACTCTAGTCAAGAATCAGAAGATGGAACAGGATCACGGAAAAGTACCAGGAAGCGGACGGCGGTATCTAAATTCGGCGGGGTTATGATAGATAGTATATTGAAAGCGAGAACATCCAAAGGAGAGGAAGACAGAGAGCGGGACACTAATTGAGCAGGAAGGCACATTTGAAAGAGGGAGTGAAAAAGGAAACTCAAGAAACTTGTTAAACTAAAACTCATGCCCAGGGAGAGGGTGGACTACCGCTGGTCTAAAACTCAAACATTTCCGTTGGATAATTTTAAAACAGTTGTTTGAAAATTGATTGTTGAGGGAATGTCATATATAGTATCTAATCATATATTACGTGTTGGCGCTATTGGTTAGCTATGTGTCTGGTGCGGCTACTAATTAATTAATACCTGCCAACCTTAAGTTTAGTCTGCGATGTTTGGATTCATTGTTGTTAACCGTTAAAGAATAAACGAGTCAATCTTAGTTCAGTGAATTAAAGATATTACCTGAATTTATTGCTGAATTTCAAATTTGGAGAAAAAAACGCTTTTTCTCCAAGGCTGGTGTCATATCTACAGCTTTATATCCGGGCATTTCAAAATCAGGCCTTTTTTTGGGCATTTCCGATCTTTGTAAACTGGAAAAGCAAAAAAAGTCTTAAGCATTGCAATATAGGATATAGTTGCAAAAGTTTGTTATTATCTGAAACCTTAAATGTGATACGTATGCTACAGATTACAGATATACTTACAGATATGCGAAGCTTACAGATATACGAAACAAATGGAGAGATTCTGACAGACACATTTAAACGTATAATAGATGAAAGGGTGCTCGTTTCAGCATGCTCACTTTAGATTTTTTTTCTTCGTTTGCCGTCTTCGAACAAATCATAAGGGTAAGACTGGTAACCAGCTGCACTTCAAGTCCCAAAAAAGTCTCGTTGGAACTTTTTTTTTCAATTTATCGATAGGATGTACTTCAGATGATGCTATTTTTATGCAGAGTGTTTTAAACTTCAATCTGATTGCATAAGTTTAGTGTAAGATCAACAAATTAGTAATTGATGAAGGACATTGCTAAAAGTTGACGATACCAATCCATTCGCAAACTAAATGTCCGTCGTTGGTAAGACTTTTTAACGAGTATATTTTTCTCGAATTATGTTTGACACCAAAAAAAAATTATTTAACTATTTTATTCAATTTTAGAGTACTCAAAATTACAGTCACAAAACATATAAATTGCAACTTTTTAAATTCAACGAGCAAATGAACGAATTTTTGTCGTTGTCTCTGCAACAATTTAAAATATAGAGTTGAAAATTTGACACTGACAAAATGAAATGATTTGAAAGACACTTACCGGAAATTAAAAAAATTTAAATGTGTAAAAAAAAATTGAGTTGGAAAACGGCAGACAAAAAAAATGAAAGCGTTACATTGAAAAGGTAACAAAAAAACAATGAAATTTTTGAGTATTTTCGAGCTGATGATCGAATTAAACCAAGAAATAGACTGTTTCAGTACACATGGTGGAAAAAATGACTGCTCGGATCCATAAATGAGTTTGTTTGAAGCTCTTATTAAGACTCTAAATTTTATTCAAGCGTATGTCATTGGTGCCCAAGACCCTCAGTTGTATGTTAGTTCGACAGATATACGATCGTTTTTTAGTGCGGACCAAAAGATTCTTTCAATTTTTGTATCCTTTCCTCAGGGATTTATTCGAGTCCATAAATCCAAATTCTTTGAAGGATATTTCGACAGCAAGATTACCTCTGAAATTAGTCATTTTTACACCCTAACGACACTTTCTCTTAAATTTTATTCCAGCAAGCTTCTTCCAAAACTTTCATCAAGCATGTGTCATTGTCTCAAACCTATATCCTAATTGTTTGCAGATAAAACGACAAAAACGAGAAAAAAATTTTTCGTTTGCTCGATGAAATGAAAAACTTCAACTTTTAAGTCTTGTGGCTGTAAGTTCATTTCGCAGTTTTTGATAGCTTTAGTTGTTTTCGAGAAGGAAAATACTTACTTAAAATTTCAGTAGCTTTTAGAAAAGAACAAAAAAAGAAGATAGCTTGAAAATTTGATAGCTTGAAACAAACTAATGAATACATGATTCACGGAAAAATTCAAAATAGTTTGACAGAATGGTTATTTTGCTTTTTTCACGCTATTTCTTCGAGGTTGAAATTTGGTTATTTCAAACTGTTTTGATTCTTTTGAGAAATTCAAGATTTTTTATGCGGTGAAAATTTAAAACGCTTTGAGATAATTTGAGAGAAGGTATTGATTTTAAAAAAATTTTGTTTTTAGCCACCTTTTGAAACGTTTGAAATTAAACTTTGTTGCTTGAATAATTTTGCTTTGAATTTAGAGATTTTCAAGCACATTTCTCATTTGAAATTCTTGCTAAGATAGCTTGAGAATAAAAACAAAAAAAAACTCGAGGCTTAGCTTTGTTGATTTTTCAACATATTTCAAGTTGATTGAATAGCATATTTCAAGTTGATTGAAGTCGGCTTCTTAAAAAGCATGCATCACAATCTCCATGCATCCTATCTCCGGCTTGAAACTTGTGTCAACTGTTCCAAAAACCCAATTAAGGTCGTTCGGGGCTCGTACAAGATGATGTTTAACCTTGTGATAAATGCAGTTTTTGTTGATTTGGATGATAAAATTGTGCCCACCAGATGAGCCTAATTTGATTTTTAAGTAAGAATCGGACACAAATTTCTTGCAAGGAAGCGAATGAGTTGACAATAGATGGCTCAGATAAACACCGAGGGCAACGAGAAATTAGATTAAGTTGTTTTAACTTCACAAATTATTGTCGTCCAAACATTGCAATGTTTCTTCCCTAAAGTTCACTTTACAGGCTTAATTGCTAAGAGTAACAGCTGTTGCCAATTCGAACTTTCTCGTTTTAGGAAATTGCTGCATTCTGATTGGCTGAAAATTCGACTTAACAATCCCCCCCCCCCCCCCCCCCCGCCTTTGTAATAGGAGGGAGATTGATAAGTAGATCCAGAGACTTTTCACGTTTCTTTGAATGTTTTTTACGTCTTCAAAAAATTCCCTCTTTTGACTAGCTGGTTCACAAAACTTGGGGCACTCCAAATGTTTTGCAAATTTTACAGTTTTCAAGCCAGAATGACAAAACATGAATTTATGAAAAACGATTAAATTTTTATTTGACTTACAGTTGGAGAAAATATTTCATAAGATTGAAATGAAAAATCCGCATTCAAAGCCTGCACTTCAAATTATTTTAAAAACTAAAAAGATTGTTGAACAAGAAAGCAACTTTCAAGCAATGAAACAGTTTGAGATGATTGGAAAATTGAATTGGTTACACAAATTCTTCCAAGCAATGAATCATACCGAGTTGAACTTGAATAGTTTTAGATTGAATTCTGAGCCAATATTTTAGTAAATTCTAGTTAGTTTTGATAGTTTTATTTCATTTGAGAAAAAAAAATTCAAGCATGCTAATCAACCCGAGAAAATTCACGATAGATTAATTTGACTATTGTCAGTGGCACGAAGTTCTTTCAATCAAACCAGTCAATGATGATAAAACTTTGAAAAGTTCGAGTACGTATTGGAAGCTTAGAATGATTCGCCAACAATTGAGATCAATCCAGTAAGCTCGTGAGGCCAGAAACTTTAGCGTAGCTTAAGTTCTATTGATAGCATGGGACAAGTTAGGGAAACATCAAAATAGCTAGAAAAAATTGTTAATAATTTAAATTTATTAAACCTACATTTGGAACCATGAGAAAATGAGTATTTTGAAATTTTTTTCATAGTTGAAAACGAATGGCAAGAGGTTTTTTGAAAAAAAAAAACGTTATGCCAAAATTCACTCTCAAATTGCTTGTTGGGTTTTGAAACAATAAAAACTTGAGACTTAGAATTTTTAAATTTCATTGGAATGCTTTGTACTGCTTCACAAAAATAAAAGTTCCATCTTTTGGGTAACACGTCAAAATATACTGAAAGCATTTTCTCTCAGCAAAATTCAGAGTTTCAAAAATTGTCTGCTAATCAAAAACAGAATCTTTAACTTATTCAATGTGACATTTATGAAGTGTGTATCAATTTTTTTACCAAAAATATCTTTCAAAAAAACTCTGAAAGTGCATTTTTGGAATAATGTTTCTACTAAGGCAACAGACGTAAGGATTACGCGCTGCTCAGTAACGAATAAAATCCATCACTTGAAAAAAAAGTCAATTAATTTCATTTGATGAAGCAAGAAGAATCGCAAAAAAAATGTATGAATACCTCAACCTACTAAAATGATCAACAAATAACAATGCCGCCTAAAATTTCTTGTTTCAAACTACTCTTTTTTTAAGCTTTCGTCGTGCGAATTCTGCCGAACAATTTTTTTTTCACACAAATTACTGTCGATGTTTTTGGTGGGTTAATGTTGCAAAAATCTTTTGGTTTTGGTGAAGAAATTTTTACAGGATAATTTAAATAATGTAGACATGTTTGGTTACTGGACAAAATTTGAGCATTAACTCCTTCTGAGTTGACAAGTACGTAGAATATAACAGTTTCTATAAAAAGCAATTTCCAAAAAAAGTACTGCATAGGTTTTCAATTAACCGTTTTCTGTAAACGTTTTCATAAAATGCAGCAGAGTAGAGAATTACACGTTCTTCAGCAGCGAGTATGACTGAACATTTGAAATTAAAACTTGAGTGTAATCATAGAGTTTCGTTGACTGGATGTATTTGATGAATTTTGTCAGATGCTTCGAATTCCAGCTGTTTTCGGCTATTTTTATCAAGGTAAATTTTGACCCGGAAATCTGAGAAAAAATTGAACTGCCAAACCTTGTAAAAACTTTAACGGCAAAATATTTACGAAAATATGCAAATTTTCATAATGATAACATAATTTTTAGTTTGAACCGATTGTGCAATTCCATTTCTCCTTCTAAACGCCTACCGTAGAAGCTCCTCCCAAATTATGTATTATTTTGAACGTTTGTGTACCGACCAATAAAAATGGGGAGGAATTTTGTATACACTGTGATTAATTTATTTTCTTTTTCTTCCTCGCAATATCACCAAGCACAAATAATAGTTGGACCGGGTTGAGTGATTTATCATGTTGAAGCTCTTTCAATGTTGATTCGAACGTCTTTTAAAACTTTCTGAAAAACTTTTCAGTTGCTTAGAAAGCTTTTTTTGTTTTTTGATTTTTTGGATAATATCGACCGCATAACAAGACCAAAAAAGGTGACAATAACTTGATAAATTGGTCATTACGGCTAAAAAAATATACTTACATAAGCTTAAACTTGTGTTCAAAGAATATTTAGCTCTTGGAAAAAAAAAAGAATTTGTCTACAAAATTTGTGCAAAAACTAGAAATAATATCTTCGCGAATTTTTTTCAGCAATTTTTTATTCATTTTTTTGTTTGTGCGTTGGTTTGCTACAAAACTGGTTAATTCAAGTGTCGAGTTAAGCTAAAGTTTCAGGTGAAAAAAGTTAAAACTCTTCTTTACCGGGTTGCCCAAAATATAAAAAAATGCGCAGCCATTCACATCCTTTCCTTTATCGATCGAAATTGAAAAATTTTCGTAGCAAGGTTATCGATCTTGAATTTTTCACGCTATTTCTTCGAGGTTGAAATTTGGTTATTTCAAACTGTTTTGATTCTTTTGAGAAATTCAAGATTTTTTATGCGGTGAAAATTTAAAACGCTTTGATTAAAAAAATTTTGTTTTTAGCCACCTTTTGAAACGTTTGAAATTAAACTTTGTTGCTTGAATAATTTTGCTTTGAATTTAGAGATTTTCAAGCACATTTCTCATTTGAAATTCTTGCTAAGATAGCTTGAGAATAAAAACAAAAAAAAACTCGAGGCTTAGCTTTGTTGATTTTTCAACATATTTCAAGTTGATTGAATAGCATATTTCAAGTTGATTGAAGTCGGCTTCTTAAAAAGCATGCATCACAATCTCCATGCATCCTATCTCCGGCTTGAAACTTGTGTCAACTGTTCCAAAAACCCAATTAAGGTCGTTCGGGGCTCGTACAAGATGATGTTTAACCTTGTGATAAATGCAGTTTTTGTTGATTTGGATGATAAAATTGTGCCCACCAGATGAGCCTAATTTGATTTTTAAGTAAGAATCGGACACAAATTTCTTGCAAGGAAGCGAATGAGTTGACAATAGATGGCTCAGATAAACACCGAGGGCAACGAGAAATTAGATTAAGTTGTTTTAACTTCACAAATTATTGTCGTCCAAACATTGCAATGTTTCTTCCCTAAAGTTCACTTTACAGGCTTAATTGCTAAGAGTAACAGCTGTTGCCAATTCGAACTTTCTCGTTTTAGGAAATTGCTGCATTCTGATTGGCTGAAAATTCGACTTAACAATCCCCCCCCCCCCCCCCCCCCGCCTTTGTAATAGGAGGGAGATTGATAAGTAGATCCAGAGACTTTTCACGTTTCTTTGAATGTTTTTTACGTCTTCAAAAAATTCCCTCTTTTGACTAGCTGGTTCACAAAACTTGGGGCACTCCAAATGTTTTGCAAATTTTACAGTTTTCAAGCCAGAATGACAAAACATGAATTTATGAAAAACGATTAAATTTTTATTTGACTTACAGTTGGAGAAAATATTTCATAAGATTGAAATGAAAAATCCGCATTCAAAGCCTGCACTTCAAATTATTTTAAAAACTAAAAAGATTGTTCAACAAGAAAGCAACTTTCAAGCAATGAAACAGTTTGAGATGATTGGAAAATTGAATTGGTTACACAAATTCTTCCAAGCAATGAATCATACCGAGTTGAACTTGAATAGTTTTAGATTGAATTCTGAGCCAATATTTTAGTAAATTCTAGTTAGTTTTGATAGTTTTATTTCATTTGAGAAAAAAAAATTCAAGCATGCTAATCAACCCGAGAAAATTCACGATAGATTAATTTGACTATTGTCAGTGGCACGAAGTTCTTTCAATCAAACCAGTCAATGATGATAAAACTTTGAAAAGTTCGAGTACGTATTGGAAGCTTAGAATGATTCGCCAACAATTGAGATCAATCCAGTAAGCTCGTGAGGCCAGAAACTTTAGCGTAGCTTAAGTTCTATTGATAGCATGGGACAAGTTAGGGAAACATCAAAATAGCTAGAAAAAATTGTTAATAATTTAAATTTATTAAACCTACATTTGGAACCATGAGAAAATGAGTATTTTGAAATTTTTTTCATAGTTGAAAACGAATGGCAAGAGGTTTTTTGAAAAAAAAAACGTTATGCCAAAATTCACTCTCAAATTGCTTGTTGGGTTTTGAAACAATAAAAACTTGAGACTTAGAATTTTTAAATTTCATTGGAATGCTTTGTACTGCTTCACAAAAATAAAAGTTCCATCTTTTGGGTAACACGTCAAAATATACTGAAAGCATTTTCTCTCAGCAAAATTCAGAGTTTCAAAAATTGTCTGCTAATCAAAAACAGAATCTTTAACTTATTCAATGTGACATTTATGAAGTGTGTATCAATTTTTTTACCAAAAATATCTTTCAAAAAAACTCTGAAAGTGCATTTTTGGAATAATGTTTCTACTAAGGCAACAGACGTAAGGATTACGCGCTGCTCAGTAACGAATAAAATCCATCACTTGAAAAAAAAGTCAATTAATTTCATTTGATGAAGCAAGAAGAATCGCAAAAAAAATGTATGAATACCTCAACCTACTAAAATGATCAACAAATAACAATGCCGCCTAAAATTTCTTGTTTCAAACTACTCTTTTTTTAAGCTTTCGTCGTGCGAATTCTGCCGAACAATTTTTTTTTCACACAAATTACTGTCGATGTTTTTGGTGGGTTAATGTTGCAAAAATCTTTTGGTTTTGGTGAAGAAATTTTTACAGGATAATTTAAATAATGTAGACATGTTTGGTTACTGGACAAAATTTGAGCATTAACTCCTTCTGAGTTGACAAGTACGTAGAATATAACAGTTTCTATAAAAAGCAATTTCCAAAAAAAGTACTGCATAGGTTTTCAATTAACCGTTTTCTGAAAACGTTTTCATAAAATGCAGCAGAGTAAAGAATTACACGTTCTTCAGCAGCGAGTATGACTGAACATTTGAAATTAAAACTTGAGTGTAATCATAGAGTTTCGTTGACTGGATGTATTTGATGAATTTTGTCAGATGCTTCGAATTCCAGCTGTTTTCGGCTATTTTTATCAAGGTAAATTTTGACCCGGAAATCTGAGAAAAAATTGAACTGCCAAACCTTGTAAAAACTTTAACGGCAAAATATTTACGAAAATATGCAAATTTTCATAATGATAACATAATTTTTAGTTTGAACCGATTGTGCAATTCCATTTCTCCTTCTAAACGCCTACCGTAGAAGCTCCTCCCAAATTATGTATTATTTTGAACGTTTGTGTACCGACCAATAAAAATGGGGAGGAATTTTGTATACAATGTGATTAATTTATTTTCTTTTTCTTCCTCGCAATATCACCAAGCACAAATAATAGTTGGACCGGGTTGAGTGATTTATCATGTTGAAGCTCTTTCAATGTTGATTCGAACGTCTTTTAAAACTTTCTGAAAAACTTTTCAGTTGCTTAGAAAGCTTTTTTTGTTTTTTGATTTTTTGGATAATATCGACCGCATAACAAGACCAAAAAAGGTGACAATAACTTGATAAATTGGTCATTACGGCTAAAAAAATATACTTACATAAGCTTAAACTTGTGTTCAAAGAATATTTAGCTCTTGGAAAAAAAAAGAATTTGTCTACAAAATTTGTGCAAAAACTAGAAATAATATCTTCGCGAATTTTTTTCAGCAATTTTTTATTCATTTTTTTGTTTGTGCGTTGGTTTGCTACAAAACTGGTTAATTCAAGTGTCGAGTTAAACTAAAGTTTCAGGTGAAAAAAGTTAAAACTCTTCTTTACCGGGTTGCCCAAAATATAAAAAAATGCGCAGCCATTCACATCCTTTCCTTTATCGATCGAAATTGAAAAATTTTCGTAGCAGTTTCATTTTAGTAATAATAAAGAAAAAACTGTCTATAATTTTTTTTTGCGTAATTGAAGAAAAGACAAATAAAGGAACAGGTTTAAAAAAGAAGATGAATTCAATGCAAAAAGCATATTTAATTTTAACTCAATTACTCTGTTTTGAAACTCACTAGCCCTGAACTTTTCAATTGGCCTTTACGTAGTACCGAATAATTTCTGGTGCAGAAATTTTTGATAAACAGCAAAGTATAAATATTGACTATGCTTTTTTCTGCCAACAATCAATGTGAAATAGAAAAAAGTTTGACTCATTAATAAAAATAATTTGAAAAAATAAATTGCGTTTATTCAAGTGAGATTTTTTTTTTCGCTGGATAACTTGCCACACATAATTATTTTGCGCTTTCTCTTTCAGCATCATCTAAAAAAATTTCAAAAACCGCATAAATTTATTCAAGACAGTGAAACGTCTACATTTTTCTGGTGAAATTGTTCTTGGAAATCTTCTCCCAAACCTAATTTCAAATACAAATTGACATAGTTGCGTCAAATCAAAGTGATATGATGTCGCTTGTTAAGCTGTTTTAAATTCGGTACAAAGTTTTAGGTTTATACTTCAATATTAATCCGAAATGTCAACCAAGTTACGCCAAATATACTTACATTGCTGATTAAAAAAAATTGTACAAAATTTTTGTGACAAACTTTTTCCAATCTTTCAGTAAGGAATTGCTAGACAAACATTCAACTTCCCGAGTCGAGATCCCACTCAAAAACCGCTCAAGAAATGAGCGGTTTTTGAGCGGGATCTCGACTCGGTAAGTTGAATGTTTGTCTAGCAATTCCTTACTGAAAGATTGGAAAAAGTTTGTCACAAAAATTTTGTACAATGATTTGAAATCAGAAACGAAAGTATATTTGGCGTAAATTGGTTGACATTTCGGACTAATATTGATGTATAAACCTAAAACTGCAAGAGAAATTACAATAAAAAAGCTAATCAGACAAATTCCATGTATGGAAGTTTGATCAAGCAATCAGCCGGCGAGGGTAAAACAAAAGGGGAAATAGAGTCCATTTGCGTAGTTGCCCACTCCTTTCTCATAAAAACATTAAGTTGGAAGACAGAAATAAAGAGAAAGTATGTTAAAGAGACTAATTCTGAAAAACGTGAAGACTTTTTGATCTTAAAACAATAAGGATTGATCTAAAATTAGGTTTTGTAGCCATTCACATACTTTTCTTTATCGCTGAAATTGAAATTGAAAGATTTTGGTAGCAGTTTCATTTTAGTAATAATAAAGAATAGCGGGGATGGCGGATTTTCAAAACGTTTTTCGAAATATTTGTCGGACTTCTTCTTTTAGGTCGACCAAACTGATTTTCCGAGCAATCCCAGAGCACTATAAAGATCCAGGCGTCTTGAGCAAAAAAAAGCCGTTTTGTGCAAAAGATTTAGGGTCGGTCGTGTTAACATGGATTTTTTTAAATAATACCAAAAGGGGGACCTTTTGGTTGAGGAGGGGGTCCAATTCCTGGCAAGGAGGCGTCCGCACCCCTCAATTCCGCCTCTACATAAAACGGTCTAAAGTTCGGAAAACGAGCTCATCAAAATAACTTAGTTTGTAATGTGAGGAAGTGTGAGGAATTAATGAAACTTAGACAGTCCTTAGACACGCCTTTTAAGGAACCACAATTGTTGGTGGTTTTGAAGATTACCCAGACTCTGCAAATTTTGATCAAAAATTGTCAGTTGAAAATCGAAACTTTTGGTCAATTGAAAATCGGAAAACGAATCAACAACTTAAGACAAAAACATGGGAATTTTTGGAGCATTTTTGGAAATGAGTGGTTTTTTATCTTCAAATTTAGTCTTTATTGACGTCTATGAAACTTGGCATTTCTGTTCGACTAAAATTGGACACTATTAAAAGTGTACCAGGAATTTGAAGAGATTGCACGCTTGAAGACTAACCATGCCTATAGATGCATATGAAGATCTACATTTAAAATGAATTGTGAAACGAAATAGATCAACATAGCCAAACCCGAATCAAAATTTTTCACCTAATTTGAAGCAAGACTTGAGCAGTTTGAGCGGTTTTTTTAAACAATTACGCTCAAAATCTTGCTTCAAAATGAGCGGTTTGAGCAGTTTTTGAACGGTTAATCTAAAAAAACCGCTCAAAAACCGCGCTAGATTTGAACGGTTTTGAGCAATTTATCCAAAAAAAAACACTCAAAAACCACGCATGATTTGAAATAAACCACGTAAGAGATAAACCGCTCTAAACCATTCAACTCTAGCGCAGTTTTTGAGCGTTTTTTTTTAGATTAACCGTTCAAAAACCGCTCATTTTGAAGCAAGATTTTGAGCGCAACCGTCTAAAAAAAGCGCTCAAACCGCTCAAGTCTTGCTTCAAATTAGGTTAAAAAATTTGATTTGGGTTCGGCTATGTTGATCTATTTTGTTTCACAATTCATTTTAATTGTAGATCTTCATATGCATCTATAGGCATGGTTAGTCTTCAAGCGTGCAATCTCTTCAATCTCCTGGTACACTTTTAACAGTGTCCAATTTCGGTCAACCAGAAATGCCAAGTTTCATAGGCGTCACTCAAGACTAAATTTGAAGATAAAAATCCACTCTTTTCCAAAAATGCTCCAAATGCCCATGTTTTTGTCTTAAGTTGTTGTCTCGTTTTCTAATTTTCAATTGACAAAAGTTTCGAGTTTCAACTGACAATTTTTGACCAAATTTTTCAGAGCCTGGGTAATTTTCAACATCACAAAAATTGTGATTTCCTGAAGGACGTGTCTAAGGACTGTCTAAGTTTCTATTACTTTCTCACACTTCCTCACCATAAAATTTAAGTTGTTTTGATGAGCTCGTTTTCCGTTTTATGTAGAGGCGGATTTGGGGGGGGGGGGGAGTTGCGGACGCCTCCTTAGCAGGAATTGGACCCGTCTTCAACCAAAAGGTCCCCTCTTTGGTATTATTTTAAAGAACCTATGTTAACACGACCAATCCTAAAGTTTTTCTTAACAGCGCCTTTGGCGCCAATATATAATAAATTATTATAAACTTGGCGCAATTTTTTTGTCGAAATTTTCCGAACATCGCACAAAACGGCTTTTCTGACCAGTTTCTTCAAAAGTTTACATGAGACACCTGGGTCTCTATAGTGCTCTGGGATTGCTCAGAAAATCAATTTGGTCGACCTAAAAGAAGAAGTCCGACATATATTTCGAAAAACGTTTTGAAAATCCGCCATCCCCGCAATTCTTTATTTTTACTAAAATGAAACTGCTAACAAAATCTTTCAATTCCAATTTCAACGAAAAAGGAAAAAATGTGAATGGCTACGAAACCTAAATTTAGATCAATTTTTATTGTTTTAAGATCAAAAAGTATTCACGGTTTTCAGAATTAGTCTGTTCAACATACTTTCTCTTAATTTCTGTTTTGCAACTAAATGTTTTATGAGAAAGGAGTGGGCAATTACGCAAATGTACTCTAATTCTTTTTCTGTTTTACCCTCGCCGACTAGCTGGTTGATCAAACTTCCATACATGGAATTTGTCTGATTAGCTTTTTTATTGTGTTTCTCTCGCAGTTTTAGGTTTATACATCAATATTAGTCCGAAATGTCAACCAAGTTACGCCAAATATACTTTCGTTTTTGATTATAAATCATTGCACAAAAATTTGATGACAAACTTTTTTCCAATCTTTCAGGAAGGAACTGTTAAACATTTAACTTCCCGAGTCGAGATCCCACTCTAAAACCGCTCAAGAAATTGTGGTTTTTTAAGCAAGTGGTTTTTTAAGCAAGATTTGAGCGGTTTGAGAGGTTTTTCCAGAAAAACCGCCCAAGACGCTCAAACGGCTCAAGCCGCTCAAATTTTGCTGGAAAACCGCTCAAACCGCTCATATCTTGAGCAGTTTTTGAGCGGTATCTCGACCCGGGAAGTTAAGTGTTTGTCTAGCAGTTTCTTACTGAAAGATTGGAAAAAAGTTTGTCACACAATTTTTGTACAATTTTTTATTATCAGAAACGAAAGTATATTTGGCGTAACTTGGTTGACATTTCGGATTAATATTGATGTATAAACCTAAGACTGCGAGAGATTTAAAATAAAAAAGCTAATCAGACAAATTCCATGCATGGAAGTTTGATCAACCAGCTAGCCGGCGAGGGTAAAACAAAAAGGGAAGTTAGAGTCCATTCGCGTAGTTGCTCAGTCCTTTCTCATTAAAACTTTAAATTGGAAAATAAAAATCAAGAGAAAGTATGTTGAACAGGTTAATTCTGAAAAACGTGAATACTTTTTGTTCTTTAAACAATAAAAATTGATCTAAAATTAGGTTTTGTAAAAGATGCCATTGGGCAAAATTTGTTCCGAGAAGAAAGCATTTTCCAAGGCGGGATTTTAGGAAGGTGTGTAGGTTGCCATAACAATGATTTTGAAAATTTTGCAATCAGTGATGTCTGTTTAATTTATACTTGTATGTTTTTGGGCGGTTTCTTAACCTTGAATAACCAAAAAAACAGCTTTCACGCGCAGTGTCTAGAACTAATTAACGGATTTGTCTCGAGCGCCATGTTGTAAAGTAACTGCTTCGATTGTTCTGATTGCGCTTTACATTCTAAAGACTAGTTTTTCAGTTGAAAAAATGAATGATTTGTCCGAAACCGTTGAGAAAAATATTTTCAGTTCTTTTTTGTAAACCATGCCCTCCGCCCTGGAGAAAGTGATTATTTTCAAAAACCTTTTTTATCAGATTTCGAAAACAAAAAATTGGTGCAAAAATTGCTCGGAGCCCTGAAAACTCTTGCTCCTTTTCTAAGCCTATAAAAAAGGGTTCGCTCAACGCTATGTGAAGTATCAGATTTTTTGCATGTAGCAATCTTTTAAATTCCCGGGTCGACGTCTGTAGAAGGAAAAGGCTTTTCATACTTGATTAAGATTTTTTTTTATAAAAAATGCTTGTCATACAATTTTCATGTATGAAAATTCTAAAATAGTCACTTTGTCATAAAATTTTGTTTTTTTTCAAAAATCACCAGAAAACGTGTCTGGGTAACTTTAAATAGTTTTAAATAAGTATATCTAGGATAAAGGGCATATTTGCAATCAAAAACATAATTTTAGTTTCGGTCAGAAAAATGCTGATCACAAAGTTTTCATATTTGAAAATTGTATGATCTGCATTTTTTTATAAACAAAAATAAAAATTTGAGGTAAAAAATTTTTAATCCCTTTTTTGACTGCAAAGTTGCTTTTGTGCTAATATATAACTTATATGACATTTTTGTGTATTTAACGTAGTCCAGGATGAGTTTCTCACCCAAAAAAAAACCAAAAATCACTTGAAACTGTTTTTTTTGTAAACACGTTTTTTATCTTTTGTTTCATTTGCTAAAAAAATAACTAAAAATTATCTAGCCATATTCAAAAAGTTTTTTTTTGGTATAAATTTCCATGTGAAATTGTTAAAATTAATTTTTATGGCTGAAACCACCAAACGCAGTTTATCTGCGTGGTAACTGCCAGTTACACTCTGGGTTGTCTCCTGACAAAAAATAGTTGGTTAATTTTTCGGTTGAAATACGAAAATTCGAAACAACATATTTTGAATTTTCATTTATGGAAAAAATGCTTATCATACAATTTCATAGTTTGTAAAAAACGCTTATCATACAATTTCATTTATGGAAAAAATGCTTATTTTGCTATTTTCATAACTATACTTTTGCTCTATGAAATTGTATGAAAGAGTATAATAAGGGTTTTTTTCATAAATGAAAAGTGTATGATAACTGTTTTTTGTCAACCCGGGTAGACCAAGAAGTATGTCTCAGTTCAATTATGTCTAAAATAGATAAAATATCCTCTGGCGCGTTAGTAGCATGAAATATATTACGCGTTAGTTATCCCAAATTATCGAAATGGGCAATCTATAAACCCTTTTTTTTACAACTCAGGACAACAACAGTTTTTAGATGACATAAAAATTGCTAGTTGAAAAATATTACCGTTTTAAAAAATTTTACGGTTTTCATGCATAAATTTTAAAAAAAATTGGCCAGATTAGCTATTATCAAACTCGCATAACTGAACAAAAACCGTTGAGTTGAAGTTGATATTTTTAGTTTTCAATGTTTTGTTGGTAATTCAGCTTGAGTGTTCATGCCCTCTCATTACAGTGTTAGTATGTGAAAACGAGCTGAGCTTTCACTAAATCTTTAGCACCAAATCTATCAGAACCTGAAAGTTTCGGCAGAAAAGAGGAGCCACGTGAAAGTTTGAGACACACCAGGGGGATCTAGGATTTTTTTTTTTCATTTAGTTACTTTTTTGGTATATATTTCCATGGGAAAATGTTAAAATTAACTTTTATGGCTGAAACCGTCAAATGCAGTTTATCTGCGTGGTAACTGCCAGTTACACTCTGGGTTTTCTCCTGACAAAAAATGGTTGGTTAACCTTTTTTTTTAAACACGAAATTTCAAAACAAAAGGTTTTTGAATTTTCATTTATGGAAAAAATACTTGTCATAAAATTTCATAGTATGGAATAAATTCTTATTATACAATTTCATTTATGGAAAAAATGCTTATTTTGCTACTTTCATAAATATACTTTTGCTCTATGAAATTGTATGGAAGAGTATAATAAGCATTCTTTTCATAAATGAAAAGTGTATGATAACCATTTTTTGTCAACCCGGGTAGACCAAGAAGCATGTCTCAGTTCAATTATTTCTAAAATAGATAAAATCTCCTCTGAGGCGTTAGTAGCATGAAATATATTACGCGTTAGTTATCCCATATTATCGAAATGGGCAATCTAAAAACCCTTTTATATTTTTACAGCTCAGGACAACAACAGTTTTTGGATGACATAAAAATTGCTAGTTGAAAAACATTACCGTTTTAAAAAACTTTACGGTTTTCATGCAAAAATTTTAATAAAAATTGACCATAATATCTATTATCAAACCCCCATAACTCAACAAAAACCGTTGAGTTGAAGTTGATATTTTTAGTTTTCAATGTTTTGTTGGTAATTCAGCTTGAGTGTTCATGCCCTCTCATTAGTGTTAGTATGTGAAAACGAGCTCAACTTTCACTAAATATCTAGCACCAAATCTATCAGAACCTGAAAACTTCGGCACAAAAAAAGGAGCCACGTGAAAGTTTCAGACACACCAGGGGGAGCTAGGATTTTCTCGAGTGGGATAGCGGATTTTCAAAAGTTTTTGTCGGCCTTTTTTTAGATGACTATAAGGACCCTATTTTGACCAAAATTTTTGCGTCTGAGGTAAACTTTTGCAAAAAAAACCAAATCAAAAAAGCCGTTTTTGTTCATTCTCGGAAAATTTCGACAAAAAAATTGCGTTCCCCTTCAAATTAAGAATATATTAGCATCGAAGGAAATTTTAGAAAAATTTTAGTGTTGGTCGACTTAACATGGATTCTTTAAAATAATACCAAAGGGGGGGGGGGGCCTTTTGGTTGAAGAGGGGGTCCAATTCCTGGTAAGGAGGCGTCCCCCTCCCAAAAAAAAAAATCCGCCTCCACATATAGCGGCCTTGAGTTCGGGAAAAGAGCTCGTCAAAATAACTCAGTTTGTAATGTGAGGAAGTAATAGAAACTTAGACAGTCCTTTGACAGGTCTTTTAACGAACCTAAATTGTTGGAGGTTTTGAGATCACCCAGGCTCTACAAAATTTGGTCAAAAATCCTCACTTGAAAATTATTTTTTTTTTTCAGTTGAAAATCGGAAAACGAGAGAACGACTTAAGACAAAAACATGGGCATTTGGAGCATTTTTGTAAAGGAGTGTTTTAATATCTTCAAATTTAGTCTTCATTGACGCCTATGAAACTTGGCGCTTCTGGTCGACCAAAATTGTACAGTCAAAAGTGTACCAGGAGATTGAAGAGATTGCACGCGTGAAAACTAACCATGCCTATGAAGATCTACATTTAAATTGAATTCTGAAAAAAAAGATCAACATAGCCGAAGTTAAATGTTCGTCTTACAGTTCCTTACTGAAAAAAAGTTTGTCACACAAATTTTGTACAATGATTTAGAAACAGAAACGAAAGTATGTTTGACGTAACTTGGTTGACATTTCGGATTAATATTGATGTATAAACCTCAAACTGCGAGAGAATTACAATAAAAAAGCTAATCAGACAATGGAAGTTTGATCAACCAGTCAGCCGGCGAGGGTAAAACAAAAGGGGAGTTAGAGTCCATTTGCGTAGTTGCCCACTCCTTTCTCATAAAAACATTAAATTGGAAAACAGAAATTAAGAGAAAGTATGTTGGACAGACTAATTCTGAAAAACGTGAATATTGTTTTGTCTTAAAACAATAAAGATTAATCTAAAATTATGTTTTGTAAAAGAAGCCATTGGGCAAAATTTGTTCCGAGAAGAAAGCATTTTTCAAGGCGGGATTTAATCAAAGTGTGAGGGTTGCCCTAACAATGACTTCGAAAATTGTGCGATCAGTGACGTCTGTTTAATTCATATTTGTATGTTTTTGGGCGGCTTTTTATCCTTGAATAAGAAAAAAAAAACTGCTTTCACGCGCAGTGTCTAGAATTAGTTAATGGATTTGTCTCGAGCGCCATGTTGCAATAAAACTGCTTCAATTGTTCTGACTGCACTTTACAGTCTATAGACTAGTTTTCGAAATGAAAAAATGAATGATGTGTCCAAAACCGTTGAGAAAAATATTTTAAGTTTTTTTTTGTAAACCATACCCTCCGCCCTGGAGAAAGTGATTATTTTAAAAACTTTTTTTTATCAGATTTCGAAAAGAAAAAAGTGGTGCAAAAATTGCTCGAAGAAGCCCTGAAAACTCTTGCTCCTTTTTAATGCCTATAAAAAAGGTTCGCCTAAAAAAAATTTTTTGAAATTTTCCACCAACGCTATGTGAATCATCAGTTTGTTTTTGCATATAAGAATCTTTTAAATACCCGGGTTGACGTCCATAGAAGGAAAATGCTATTCATACATGATTTTGATTTTTTTTATAAAAATGCTTGTCATACATTTTTCATGTATTAAAATTATAAAATAGTCATTTTGTCATAAGAAAAAATAAAATTTTCAAAAATCACCAAAAAATTTTGGGTAACTTTAAATAAATTTAAATAAGTTTATCTAGGATAAAGGGCATTGTGACAATCAAAAATATAATTTTAATTTCGGTCAGAAAAATGCTTATGATAAAGTTTTCATATATGTTTTCAAAGTATTCATGTATGATATGCATTTTTTTCATAAACAAAAATAAAAATTTGAGGCAAAAAATTTTTAATCCCTTTTTTGGCTGCAAATTTGCTTTTGCGCTAAAATATAACTTTTACGAAAAAAATTTTGTATGCAAAACATGATATTTTTGAGTTTATAACGTAGTCCAGAATGAGTTTCTCACCAAAAAAACCCAAAAACCACTTGAAAATGTTTTTTTTTTGTAAACACAATTCTTATCTTTTGTTTCATTTGCTAAAATAAAAAAAACTTTGAAGAAAAAACAGGCCTTTTTGCTCAACCATGATAATTTTTAAGCTAATAATTGTATAGCCATATTCAAAAAGTTACTTTTTTGGTACATATGTCCATGTGAAAATGTTAAAATTAACTTTTATGGCTGAAACCACCAAACGCAGTTTATCTGCGTGGTAACTGCCAGTTACACTCTGGGTTTTCTCATGACAAAGAAATAGTTGGTTAATTTTTCGGTTGAAACACAAAATTTCGAAACAAAATTTTCTTGAATTTTCATTTATGGAAAAAATGCTTATCATATAATTTCATAGTATGGAAAAAATGCTTGTCATACAATTTCATTTATGGAAAAAATGCGTATTTTGCTATTTTCATTAATATACTTTTGCTCTATGAAATTGTATGAAAGAGTATAATAAGCATTTTTTTTGTACATGAAAAATGTATGATAACCATTTTTTGCCAACCCGGGTAGACCATGAAGCATGTCTCAGTTCAATTATTTCTAAAATAGATAAAATCTCCTCTGACGCGTTAGTAGCATGAAATATTTTACGCGTTAGTTATCCCAAATTATCCAAATGGGCAATCTATTAACCCCTTTGTATTTTTACAGCTCAGGACAATAACAGTTTTTGGATGACATAAAAATTGCTTGTTGAAAAACTGAAGTTTGTTGATTAAAATTGTTTGGAAAATTATTTTAACTGTGAACTTCTTGTGTTTTGATTATCGGCGAAAAAAAAATTTTGTTAGTCGGCTCTGAGTTAGGACCGAAGTGTATAACTCATAGAGTAATTTCGGATAGGGTACACCGTCTGCTCGTCACGCTATCTTATTTTCGGCCGGATAGATTCGTGCAACTTCTTAGTCTAATACCGATCCTAATCTTACTCTTATACTATCTAGTCTCAGGTTGTTTAACTAGTCTCTGCTAGGCTCAATAGATCTAGGGTATACTGGTTTATTGCGGCAGCTGAAGTCTTCTTGGAGAGTCAACTAATTTCTAAGTTAAATTCAAATCTCTCTGGTGCTGAAATTACAAGTAATTTCAGCACTTACAAATAAGTGGGTTGTTAGTTAGATGGATCATGATTGGTTAATATTAAATACTTTACAGTGGTAAAATATCTAATTTATCCAATCATAAAATGTAGTTTAGATCAGGTTCCACCCATCCGGGTTTTACAGAGTTTTTTAGAATAGTCTTTCTGCAATTCAAAGGATGGATGATGGACGTTGGTATTTGGCGAACATCTTATTTCTTCTGGGTTTTCTTATTAGAGAAGTCCCAGATTCAATCGTTGTGTCTTCTCAAGACAACGACTGGGTTTTCGCAACAAAATCAAATCTGATTTCAGAATGGTTGGCTATGACAGGTTTTTCCGTTTCATGTAGAGAACTTCTTTTGTGTTTGAACTTGTCTGGGAATGGCGTGGAGATTGTGTGTGGAGGGGATGCCTGGTTACTCGGATCTGTACGTATACTTGAACATCGAGGTGGTCATTGTTCTAGTTCAATGAAGTCCTTTTCTGCGAAGTCAAGTCGTAATCTAAATCCTTTGAGTTGTGATTGTGGGCGGCATATTGATTGTGGTTGGCCATTCTTTTTCGAGTGTAGTGGGGTCATCTTGCCTTTCGATGTTCGTCTTTGGTGTTGTATGCTGATCTATATACTGCAAGATATAATTTACATTTTATAAAATTTTTATTAGTTTAATGTTTTAGTTATGATTTTGGTTAGTTGTTTTCACAAAAGCTTTTTGTTTTAGTTCAGTTATTTTGAAGAGTTACTCACCCTTGAGTAGCTCTTATTAAAAATAGGAGTGTGGTCACAAAGCGTGGATGTAGCACGGTGGGTTAGGCCGGCTATAGAGCATGCTCAGGACGTCCTCTTCTGGTGGGTTAGGCCAGGAGTGGGAGTATGATTGCATGCGGTTTTTGTGAGAGGTCCTGTTATGTGACAACGTTTTATGTTGGGTTTGTTGTGGTTTTTCTTATGTTTTGTTGGTTGTGTCCTTTTTTCAAAAATCAAATTGTTTTTGGTATGGGTTTGTCTTTCGACTTTTTTGTGTTTTATTATTTCTTTCTTAGACTTTATAATAGTCTTCAAAAGAATAAATTATCCAGTTTTAAACTGGGTTAATCCGGTTTGGGTACCGTTGGTTTCCTTTTCTTAGTCATGCTGTTATTCTATGATTTGTGGTGTTTAGTAAGCTGCGTTAGTTAGTGTTGTTTAGTATATAATTCCTTTCCAACCGGGTTAAAGGAAAGTTTGAAACTTGTTATCGTGTGTTAGAGTTGTTGAGTGTGAAAGCTTGAAACTGAAATTCATTATTTTAAACAATTCTTCGTGGGCGAGCTGTGCGAGTGTGGATAGAATCTTTGTGCGAATGAATGGAAATATCAAAAGGTTAGTACTGCATTTTCGTTTTATCAATTTATTACATAGAAATGCAAATTTACTGCTAGTTGTTGGGGAAAATTAAGTTACAAGTTTTCATCATTATTAGATTTACTGCATTTGGGAAAAAAATTTATAAATTAAATTACTGCATTGGTATTATTTTTAGTGATTTGTTTGGTGCAAAAAATTAATAGAGTTTTAAACAGTTTGAAGAAGTTTTCAATTTTTATTTTCTTTTGTGAATTTTTCAGATGATCGTTGGATGAAGGCTAAAATTCTAAAGAAGACATGAATAAGGAATGGTTAGTTTCTAGTTTAAATTTAATTAGTTAATAATATGTATAATTCATATTTACCTGTTAGTCGTCGGGGAAGAAACCGTGGGGGAAGATGTCATGGATGAGATCTGAAGTTGTTAGTAATTTAGCTAAGATGCGGATGATATTTTTAGTTTGAAGCAGTGGCCAAAGCAATTGAAGTGCTTTAATGGTGGTTAGTTCTTCAGTGCCAACTGCAAACTCATAAGGTGTGTTTTCGATTAGATTATATAATTTGTGATTGAATTTAGTGTTGTGGATGAATTCTAAAATGGGGATTTCTATAGGTTGAACAAATTCGTGTGGGAGAAGGAAGGGTCGGGATTCCTCTGCGTTGAAGGTCTTGGTGATGGGACAAAAAATATACATTTGGGTTATGGGATCATAATTTCGAAGAATACCATGAAGGTTAGTATCTTTAATGCAATATGTGAAGTTAAGAAAGAATGGTGAGGTGTATTTGGAATTGATGAATTGAAAACGGTGGTGTGGTTGTCTGGAGGGAGTGTGTAGGTCGAAGTGATTCTGGATAAAACGATAATATGTATATGTGTGAGTTTGTTTAGTGCGCAACATAATATCGTGTGAGCAGTGCAGATCTCTTTCATGTGGTGCAAGGAAATGAAAGGTTAGTGAAAATATTTGGAAGCGTTCTTTAAAACTTTCGTAGGCTTGCGTGTCTGTTAGTGCTTCTGAGATGATGTGGTCAAATTTGCGATCAAATATATTGAGTGTAAATACATATGGTGTTTCAATGAAAAATTTTTCTGTGATTTGTGGGTTAGCGAAGCGGTCATCGTCTAAGAACTGATCTTGGTTAGTTCTGATGATGTTATGATCGTAATATTCTAGCGTATATTCGTTAGCTCGGGGTGCAGTGTATGTTTTTAGTGATTTTTTATATCCTATGTAAGTAAATTGTCTAGGTGTTAGTGGTGTAGTTAGTCGATATAGCATGTCTTTATTTCGTTCTATATCGATGTGAGTGTTAGATAAAGGTAAGCAAAGGGGATTAGTAAAATGATAATATGAGGTCCAAGGAAGGGTAGGCATTAAAACGTGTTCGTCTACAAAGTTACGTGTTTCGTTAGTGTCGTGAGGGGTGTTTAAGGTGTATTGTGGAAATGAGGGTAAGGTGATAGCTAAAAATTCTTTTGTATTAGTGTGATTTGGGTGATTTATATATTCACGGGCTGTTCCTGGTTTTGCTGGGAAAGGATGGTTGGGGAACTTTCTTTTAAAAGTGCGGTAAGCTCTATTAGTGCTGAGTGAAGATTCAGTAGATGTGGATGATGGTGCTAATGATTCGGTATAAATTGAAGAGGGTGTAGGGGTAGGAGGGTTGGATGAATCTATTGTGGATGAAATTTGGTTTATGGTGGGGGTGTCAAGGTGGTAGGGTTGTTGTTGTAATGTAATAAAATTATCTAGTTCTGGGGAGATTTGGGGGGTATCTGGAGAATTGGATGATCGGTCTGAATGATATGAAGAATAGGTTGGAGTGACTTGGGAAGCATAAGAGGGTGTAGAATTGGTGGGGACAGGGTTATTTGGTGTCATTGGTTGAAAAGGGGGTTGGGAAAAAATTGAGGGGTTGGTGGGAAAATTATTGGATGGAGATGGTTCAGAGTCGGCAAATTCATCGGGGGTTTCAATATTCGGGTTATTGAGTTGTGATGTGGAGTATAGAACTGATATGTGTGAATTAGTATCGGAATTCATGCCTGATGTTACATTACTGGTTGGGAAATCGGGTGGTGGGAAAGCAAAAAGTGGTATTATTGTAATTGGAGTAGTGAGGTTGGTTGGATGGGAATTTGAACGGTGTAGGGATCCAAGTTGTCGGCTCATCGTGGGCTAAAAAAATTATTATTTTGAGACTGAAAAGCGGTGGTATGGGGTTGTTCTATAATTTGTTCATAGGTATTTTCATCTTGTGAGTGGTGTGTCATTATATGTTGGATGGGACTTTGTGATATGGTTGGTCTTAAATTTGGATTATGTGTTATTGCTAAGTTTCGAAAATTACGTGGGACTAGGGATAATGGATGGTTATGTGGTAGGGGTGGTAACTGTGGTGCTGTTGGCGTTGTGTCTACATTGTTATGTTCTTCGTCGTATGTGTTCTGTCTTGTTGCTATTTTTGTGTTGTATTCTTTTATTTGTGCATCTAAAAGAATTTTGTTTATTGATGTAGAAAAAATTCCAAAAAATCCTGCAAATAGTATGCGTGCTACACTTGCTTGTCTATTGACTTGTGTGTGTATAGCACATGTGTTATAGATTCCTTTTAAGAGTGAAAAAATAAATCCAATGAAGTTAAACATTGCGTATAAAATAGTCAATTTTTCTAAGATGTAGTAGGGCCATCCTAGAAAATCAAGAATTTCATTCTTGAGTGTAACAAAGCTAAAAATATTGATAAGTGATATATCTTGGGGACGGTACTTTTCACCGTTTAGATATATATAATCTTTAATGTCTTTAAAATATCCGCTATAGTCTTGCGTATAGATGTCTGCAAATCCTGCGGTTTCGGCAAGTTTGCGTAAGTTTTGGTCAATTGATTGTCTTTGTATTGTGTCCATTTGTGTTAATAATTCTTGGAATTGTTCTGTTCTAATGTGATGTTGAATATCTGATTTTGAGTATATTCCTATTGATTGTAAGTCTATATTTGGGTTTCGAGCGATAGCGCGAATGCTTTCTGGTGAAAATTTTTTGAGTGATTGCATTAATGTGGGATATGGGGTGAGAAGGTAATATTTATCTTCATCAGGGTTTAGTTGTACTACATTATGGCTATTTTCTGATCCACATGGGACTGTGGTATCCCAGAAATAGGTTCTTCTTGAAAGTGTGTCAACGAAATGTACTTTATTCTTATAAAAGATAGGGATACTTTTATAGCATCGTTTGTCTTCAAAAACGTATAGTGGTGATACTTTTTTGGTACAAGTATAAAACCATAAAATGTTTCCTTCGTAGTCTAAAAAATTGGATCTATTTCCTGATAGTAAATATCCTGCGTAGGGTATTTTTAATACTGCTAGTGCAAGTGATTGTAATATTTGTGTTCTTTCTAATTCGCATAGTTGGTGTAGTGTTTCTAATTCGGAGAGTGACATTTCTTGAAAAATTCGGCTAATCGTGTAGTCTAGTTTCATATATAAGTGAATATCATAGTGGATATTACCGAAATATGTACTATTCATTAGTGATAGTTCTTGTAAACGTGTACTTTGATCGTCTTGGGGCTTTAAACGTCCACCAGGTTGACCTGTATTTTTTTGAAAATGAACTGGTATGTATGATGTTCCTTCGTTTAGAGGATGACCTGTTGCATATGGGTCGATTTTTACTTTTCCAGTGGTCATGTCGAATCCTTTTTCGTATTCAACTAATATCTCGGAGTATTGTGTTTTGTGAAGTGGATTTCTGTATTTACATGCAAGTTCTGTTTCTTGATATATTTGAAAACGTGTCAATTTATTTTCTATATTGTCTATGTTTCTAAAATTAGAACTTAGTTTTCGTGATGGATGGACTTGTTCATATGGAATTGATTGTATAAAATATTTTTCAGGAAATTTTATCATACGAGCGTGTATTTTTGCTACTTGAAATGTTGTACATGTGTCTTCGGGGAACCAAACAATTGTTGCTTGTGTTCGTGTTGTAGGGTCACAATAGCCTTGATCGTTTTTACAAGGTAATTGAATTCCTTGATAGATCATTGTGTTGTCTGATAAATCGCGTGTGAGTTGTATTTTCCAATCAAAAAACATGATTTCTTGATATCCTTTATTTTTTGTGTCTGCTTTGCAGTTTGATGGGTCATTTATACCAATGTGTGGTATTCAGTGTTTATCGTGTATATCATAAGTTAATCTTCCGTGTGCGCCGTTGTATGGGTATTTTTCATCTAATTTTACATGTCCTTGATATCTTTCAAGTTCTGCTTGATGTACAGAATCTGCAAAAACTTGGAAATATACTAGTTTTCTATCTGTGTTTTTATTTCTTGTGATATTTAGTCTGAGTAACTCGTTTTTACAATCTTCGGGATTGAGCTGTAAAAGTCGTTCTATATTACTCTGGTAGAATGATTCATGGTCAAGTCGGTTTTTATTTCCGTTTGAGACTTGTGAACAATGTACTTTCTTTTCAGAAAATGTTGCTGTGAATTTATATCCTACAACTGTTGTTGCTCGGGCTTTTGAGTAAAGTGTTGCGATTACATTTGTAGTTTCTATGGCTTGTGGTTCTGTTTCGCATTGTGATACTTGATTTATTGCATATTTGTGTAGTGTTTTTTGTTCGTTTTCTTCACAATCGTAATGTGTTACTAATAAATCTTGGGGTCCTGTGCGGGGGGAAGGGTTTATGTTTTCATTTGAGGTTATTAGAAAAAGGAGTTGGAGAAAAATTAAAATTTTTAGAATATACATGTGTATGACAATCCTGAGTATGGGTTATAAAATGTGATGTAACCAATTGTCTTTTTGGTATATCTGTCGTATTTGTATATTACTTCAGTTGTTATAAATGGTGGTGGTAGGGATTGAGCTGTTATATTTGGTGGATTTAATGGATAGGGATGTTGAGTAATGTTGTTTAATTTAACCGTGATTTCAAATTTTAATTGTAGACTATTTTGTTGGAGTATTTGGATGTTATGAGCACGAATGTCTTCGTGAATGTCTTGTCTATACTGTAGTCTGTTTAGTGCCCAATTGTGGAGTCGGTTACTTTCTAGGTGTTGTCCAAATAATGGTGGAGGTGCTGTGAATGTATTCCAGTCTAGTCTTAAAGGAATATTTGTTGATGATTGTTCTCGATATCTAGCGTCGAGGTTATTTGGGAAATTTAAGTTAAAAGGTGGTGGTGAAATCTGGCTTATTGATGGTGTTGATGGTAGTGATAATGTTTCTGGTAGTGATGAGGATGTTGTTGTATCCGTAGAAATATCTATTGGATCATTTACTAAATTTAGTTCACCTTGTGTGAATGAATGTGTTGTCCAATATGGTAGTCGTGATGCTTGGTTTGGGGGGTTAAAAGGATTTTCACGTATTTGTTCAGATGTTGGTGTTGAACCTAAGTAATCCGATGGTAGGCTTGAGGTGCTACGTTGTGAAAGAAGCGTAGGGGTTTCTGGTAATATACCAATGGGGTTTTCTGGAGTGTTTTGTGATGGGGATTGAGGTATATCAAAATGAACTCGGGGAGTTTGAAAATTTCTGTTTCGTCGAGGATGTATAATTTGTCTATTTATTTCGACTGTATTTTGGTTTTGACTAGGATTTCTTATTCTACTTAATTCTTGTGGTAGTGTTGGGTATAAGTTATATGTTGGTTCGCTTAGAGGTGCTTGTCGTTGAACTGGTTCTAGTGGTTCTGATAAGCGAGCGTGTCGTTCTTCAAAGGTATATGGGTTATCTTGAAAAGAAATTCGTGTAGATGTTTGGGGGTTTTGGGTAGTTGAAAGTGGTGTCGGGTTTTCTTGGGATGATGTCGGTGAAGACTGACTATGTGATTGTTGGGTAGCAATTTTTGATAGCTTTTTTGGTCTATTCTTTTAGTGAAAAAGTTTATGTTTTTTATAGTATTCTTCTAAAAAAAGAATTAGGAGAATTGTTGCTAGGGCGAATGTGATGATTGCTTTTTTTATACATTTGCATATTGTCAAGATGAGGGATGATAGAAATGTTATAAAAATTACAAATAGTAAAAAAATATCGGTTCTACTAAAAATGGTTCGGATCATTTAGATAAGTTTTGTGAATCGTACCTGTGGATATAGTCAATAGCTTTTGAAAGTTGGAGGTATAGTTCAAATAGGGAATAGAAAATTAAAAAATATTGCAAAAAATGATTAAGATTATTACAAAAGATTCAAAGATATCAAAAAGAAATATTATAAAAGTTTTAAGTATCGTAAAAAATTGTTTGAGGTTTGTGATAATTATAGTGACTGATTGAGAGAAGAGCATTTACGAAATGACTTCTTGATCTAATATTTTTTGTTGTTTGGGGCAATTTTCAAGTGTGGTCGGATTATTTATTGGTTTTTTGACAAGTGGGTTGAGTTTTGTGAAAAATTGTTGGGGGCAATTTTTATGGTGATCGGGAGGTCTTCTTTGTCTTTATTTTCATTTGTCAAATGATCTGGGGTATTTTTAGGATTTTTATACTTTAGGCTAATTAAAATGGTCGTTCTTTTACTTTAGGCTAATTTAACATATTTGTTTGGGGGGTATTTGAGGGCTGAGTTGGGGAAATATTGTTGATCTTTGGTTTATTAGATAAGGGAGGGTTATGATATTATGGTGATATTTATTTTAGTTGTCAAGTTGGAGTGGTTTGCTTATTTTTGACCTGGAGGTCGTAAAGTTATAGTTATAGATATGCCTGGAGTTTAATATCGTTCGTCTAGTTGGTTTGTGTTAGAGTTAGAGAAGGTGACGGATTGGATGAATCCTATTGGCTAATTATGAACTAGAATCGCTGCGTGTTTGTCAGCATGTTATTTTGAAAAATGAAAATTCAAAATGTTTCAAAGGTCTAAGATTGTGAAATACAAAATTAAAGTTGTTTTTGAAATTCGACTTTCTTTAATATTTTAGATTGTGGGATGAATAATTTATAATTTTTACGTGGTTGGTTTCTAAGTCGTGAAGACTCTCTATGTTCTGATTTGTCGATTTGTTCTTGGGGTATTATTTGTTCTGTCATTTTTCTATTTTTTCTTTCTTTTTGAGATGTATTTTGATCTAGATTTTTTGTATTGTTTTTTGTGGTGGTTGATTTTGTTATTTGGTTTTTGAGGTGAAAATCTTTTTGTTCCTTTGTTGTATTTTCCGTATATGGGTTATTTTGAATAACTTTTAAACCTGTAAAAGAATATAATTGAGTTAGTTCGCGGAGTGCGTATTCTTTTGGATAATAAGGTAATAGGTTATTTCGTTGTTGAACGATTTCTTTTTTGTCTGAGTCGGTGATTTTATATGTGACATCAGTGGGTTTTGCAATTATTTGGTATGGTCCTTTACGAAGGGGTTGTAATTTTTTAGAAATTCCTTTTTGAGTATTAAAATTGGGTATTAATACAAATGTTCCAATTTTTAAATCGGAGGCTGGTGTAAAGCGTGAATTTATTTGTTCATTAATGTTTTGCCTTTGTAACAACTTTTTTGTTACTTTTTGGTAAATTTCATTGTGTTTTTTATCTCTGTTTAAAATCCATTCGGTGTGTGTACCGGAGGCTAATTTAAGAATTTGTGGGTGATGAAAATGATCTTCATCGCGTGTATGTAAAGGTAGGTTATAACAAATTGAGTCTTTATTTGGTTGACAATAACCTTGTGCGTTTTTATGAGAGTTTGCTGTAAACATTTTTGGTTTGCGTGGCTTTTGGTTAAAAACCATTTCATATGGTGACATTCCTAGAGTTGTCGTGATTTGTGAATTATATGCTAGGGGAAATAATTTTACATCTGCTGACCATTCAGTATATCTTGTATCATTTCCATTGATGATACATCTAAGATATTCTTGTAGTGAACGGTTCATACCTTCGACTAAGCCGTTTGTCCAAGGTGCGTGAGATGTACGTGGTTTGTGTTTGATGTTATATAGATGACATAGTGTGATAATTTCATTATTTATGAATTCTGTACCGTTATCTGTAACTAGAATTTCTGGTAGTCCAAATTTGGCTATCCAGTGTTCATAAAGCGTTGTGTAAGCGTAATAAGCGTTACAATGTGGTACTGGGTTAAGTGCTACATAATGTGTAAATGCGTCAACAATTACCATAATGTAGGAGTTTCCTTCGGATGAGGGTGAAATTGGTCCTTTTGTATCAAAGGAGATACGGTGGTTAAAGTACAAACTTTGTCCTTTAAAATCTTGTTTTTGTGCTATTTGTTTTTGATTTGGGTAAGGTTTATTTAGTTGGCATATTATACAGTCATTGCATAGTATTTTTATCCAAATTGGTGCATTTGGGAAATAAAAGTTTTGTATAAAATTTGAATATGTTTTCTCTGATCCAGAGTGTCCTTTAATATTTTGTGTATGTGAAATATTAAAAGCTATGAGAATCATACTAAAGGGAGACAGGGAACTGTAGATTCATTTAATTTGTATTCTAGAAGGTCTGTGTTTTCATTAATTTTTGTATTATTAAATTTTCGAAAATATCGGAGGAGTGTTTTATTTCCTAAAATAGTTGTATCTGCCTTGACGGGTTTAGTTTTATATTTGTGCCATGATTTTAGTTGTCTAATTACTGGGTCAAGATTTTGGTATAGTTTCAATGTTGAAATTGTAATTGATTCTGTTGGGGGGAGAAAAATGTTTTCTATTTCTGATTTAGATAAGGGTATTGTATCAAGTGGATCATGGAGGTCAAAAACTTGATTTATTGTGTATTTTGAATCGTTTGTTTGTGGTCCTGATAAATTTATTTTATCAGTTAGGTTTTCTTTTTCAATTAGTGGAAAAAGGTCTTTTTTATGCGAGTGTTGTTTTACTCTTTTTTGTTGGGTGTTATTTTTTATCCATTGTGAGTATGGAATTGGTTTAAAAGTTGATGTTCCAAGTAGATCAACTTCGTAGTGGTTATTTTGACAATCTAAATAAAGTGGAAAGTGTTGTAGATTATTTATCTGTGATTGTTCAACGTCAGTTTTTACTACATATTTGCATTCTAGTCGGGGTGATGTTTCGTTTTTTGCAAGGTAGAATTTTATATTTTTAGGTATTTCAACTGTAGTTTTACGTGTAAGTAATTCAGGTGGTGTATTTCGACTTAATGTGTCTGGTAATGCAAGATTTTTTCCTGCTGTCCAAACTATATGTAAGTTTGGAAATTTCATTAGAATTAATTGAAATCTGTAAACTCGGTGATTTGGGTTGGATTTTTGTGTGAAGAGAAAAATGATTGGTTTGTGATCTGTGAATAGAACTGTTGGATGTTTTGATCCAAGTATCAGAAATTCATATTCTGTAAGTGTATAGATTATGGCTGTACATTCTCTCATTAGGGTTGAGAGTCTTAGCTCTGCTTGAGTGAATAATCGAGAATTTGCTGATATAAGGTTCATTTTGTTTGTACCATTATGTGATTGTAATAACGCTGCGCCGATGCCAAAGTTCGAAGCATCGCACATTGCGTAGAATGGTTGATTTGGATCTGGAATTGTATTCGAAATTTGTTCAGTTAGAAGTTTTTTAATTTCTTCAAATCGTGCTTGATGTTCTGTATTCCATTCAAAATTGTTTTGCTGTCTAAGTATATTATAGAATGGTCTCAGATATAATTGCATTTTATAAACATATTTGCTTAAAAAGTTTAGCATTCCAAGGAATTCTTGGATTTTCTTTTTATTTGTCGGTGGTTGGAGTTTCTGAATAGCGTCAATGCGTGATTTTAATGGGGTGATTGTTTTTCTTTCTATATTATGTCCTAAGAATTTTACTCGTGTTAAAAAGAAGTGTGATTTATCGGGGGCGGCCTTCAGATTTTCGTTCTGAAGTATTTGGTGATATTGTTCTAAAACATTGAACATTTCTTCTTTAGTCTGTGATTGCATAAAAACATCGTCTAAATAGGTGATTGCGTTTTTCTTGAGTATTAGTGGTCGAAAAATTTTGCTCATAAAAGCTGAAAATGCTGCTGGTCCTATGGATATTCCATAGAATAAGCGGTTGAATTCATACTGTTGGTTTCCAATAACAAATTGTGTTAAACGTCGCGATTGTTCATCTAATGGCATTTGATTGTATGCACTATTCATATCTGCGGTTGTAAAGTATTTTCCGTTTATTTTTGTTAAAATAACTTGTATTGGTTCAATAGGCCAATTACACTTTGATTCATCTATGAGTGAGTTGAGATATCTAGCGTCGAGAACGATTTTTAATGATTCTCCTTTGGCTAGAATGATAACAGGGTTGATAAATGTGTTACCTTTTGGTTGTTCTTCTTTATTTACTGGTGATATAATGTTGTAATGTTCTAAAATGTCGAGTAATCTGTTCACTTTATCGTGTAAGTGAATTGGTACTTTACTTGCTCTTTGTTTTTTGAAAACTGCATCTGGTTTTAATGGGAGATGTAGTGATGAGCTGATTTTGCCAACATCAAATTTGGATGTTGCATAGACTGATGAATATTTGATTAGCTGTTTGGCTAATTCATCAAATTCGTCTTGTGTTATTTGTGAATGTTGGAAGTTAAACATTGTTAAAAATTTCTGTTGATTCTCTGCGTAGTTACTTATGTTGAATGTAGGTTTGAAATATGGGGTTTTTGTGAAATAATCCGTATTTCTTTTTTCGTTACTTATTATATTATTTATTGATAATTCTTCATTAAGAATTGTGGATTGACAAATATCTAATAATTGGAGTATATTATTTACGCGATATTCTTTTTCGTGTATTGGTGATATCGTAGCGTTGGTTTCGCAATAGCCTAAAAGTCCTAAAGGTAATGTTACTTGATAGGGTGTATTGTTGTATACATGTAGAGATATAATATCTGAATTCGAGTTTTTCAAATATTTTATGGATGAGATTGTGATTTTGAAAAATTTATGGATAGGTTTGAATTCAAAATCTGACATATAGAGTTGTTGTTTGTTTTGTTTTTTATCATATTGGTGAACTTGTTTTATTGAAAAATTATATATGTTTCCTGATAGTGGTTTCAGGTGTTTTCTTTGTTGGTTATATATTGGATAAAATTTTGAAAAGAATGGTGGTTGTTTGTTTAATCTTTGGAAAAATGTTAGGGATGTGTCTTTTGTTTTTGTGTATTTATCTTTGATTAGTATTTTACTGTTTAATATGTTGATTGTTGGTATATATTTAGAGATAAATGGTATTCCAATGATATTGTGTTTAATATCAGTGATATGGAATATTTGTTTAAATGGTTTAGTTAAAATTTTATTTTGCTCCATTGTTCTTGTGGGGAGAAGAAATAATTGAATTTTTCCATAGTTTACCAATGTTGATCCTTGTGCTGTTGCTAGTTTACTGGAGGTTTCAAGAGGTGTTAGCTTTGGGTGTAAGGTTTTTATTTCATTCCATGTGGGAATGTTTATTATATTTGATTCTGCTCCTGAATCAATTAAAAAATCAATTTCAAGATCTGGTGGTTGAAATTCTTTGCTTCTTGGACTTTCTAAAAGAAATGGTAAAGTCCAAATTTTTTCTTTGGGTTGTTCTTTTTGTATGTTTTGATAGATGTGATTTGTATTTAAGCATTTTGTCTTGTCATTCTCATTGGGTTGATTTGTAGTGTTAATTTCGTTTGTTTCTTGTGTTGTTTGTGTAGAATGGATGGGTTCAATATAATAATTGTGAAGGAGTTCTAATTGATTTTCATATATATGTGATGAAAAAGGTTGTTCATATATAATAGGTTCGTAATCATTTTCAACTGCTATCATATTTATTGAGATAGTGTTTTCTGTATCACTTTCTGATTCTGATGATTCACAGTTTATTTGATTCAGTTGTAGTTCGTTATTTCCTGTGTCATCAATACCTGGAGGGTCTGATGTTGTTTCTGGGTTTGATTGTACTTGATTAATATTTCTTTGATGTTTAGGTGTACTACTTCTGTGGCGATTGTTAGAATTATTATAATGGTTATTATTCCTGTGTGGTGATTGGGAATAATTTCTATAACGATTATTATAACTTGAATGTCGATTTTGTGAATTATTTCGTGATCTGTTTTGGTAATTATTGTTTGGTCTGTTATAGTTTGATCTATTATATGAGTTATTCCTTGATCGATTGTTCGGGTAATTCTCGTTTCGGTTGTTTGAATAACTTCTATTCCGATTATTGGAGTAGTTTCTATTTCTATTGTATGATGAATTTCGTGATTGATTGTTTGGATAGTAATTATTTCTTGATTGGGAATTAGATCTAGAAACAAATCGTGTTGTATTTGAATTTGATCTGGAGTAGTTATTTCTACTATTTTGTCTATTGTAGTGATTTTGTGACGAATTTTGTGTATTTCTTCGTTCTGGCGATCTTCCTCTATAACTTGAGTTATGTGGTGATTGATTTCTCGTGTAGTTGGTATTGCTCGGTAGTGGTTTTCCTGAACTGTTGTTGCTGTATACATTTTTGTTTGGTAGATTTTGATCTTTCTTCATGTATTGATAGAATGATTTATTTGGTTCTTTATATTTTTGAGGTTTATTTTGATTGTCTTGCTGTTTTTGTCTACATTCAGAAATACTATGTCCGTAACGTCGGCAATAATTACACCATTTTTTTAAAGATGGTTTGCCTTTAAAGTTTGGGTGTTTTTCGTAAATATTGAGTATTTCAGTGATTTTTTCAACGAGGTCTGTATCTGATTCCTGTATATTGTTGATACTTGTGGTATTTGTTTCGATTCGGTTAACATATTGTAATTTCAGATTTTCTGTTTCTTCGAGTTTCATTGTGATTTCCGCTTGTTCTAGTTTGTCTACTAGTTTTCGGAAATCTAAATCGGGCTCTCGAATTGAGGAGGGATGGGATGCTCTCTTTTTTATTGCTATTTTTCTTAATTGAGGTGTTAAGGTCATCATTAAGATTTCTGTCATTTTTGTGTTTTTATAGTCGTGTGTATTTAATGAATATGCTTTTCGAACTAGTGTTTCGATGCGTACTGCTAATTGTTTGATGGTTTCATTTGGTAATCTGCGAATTTCATTACATAAAACTCTTTGTTGTTGTTTGTTTCTTTCGGAGTCAAACATTTTTGAAAATTCTTTAGTAAATCTCTTCCAATTTGATTTTTTTTCTAGAGGCAATACTGAAAACCATTTTTGGGCTGCGCCGTCTAAAGTTGTTTGTATCAACGCTGTGCGTCGATGTATCCAGTTTTGATGTAGTGGCGTATTAATTGGTTCAGGTCCTATATTTAAAATCAAATTTGCTGTTACTGCATTTAAATTGTCTTCTACAGAATATTCAGGGTCTGTTCCTGTGAATACCATTAAAGGTTTATTTGATGTTATTGATGATCCATCCATAAGGTATGGATTCATTGTCATTTGTAATGATTCTGCTGCATTTGGCATTTGAGAAAAATTTGAAAGTTGATTTCTTGTTATTTCGTGTTGTTGAAGATAATATGGGAGTGGTATTTCATTTTGCATTTGCGTCGGTTGATACGAGTGTGTGATCATTGGGTTTTGTTGCTGAATGGGTTGAAAATATTGTGTATTAATTGGGTTTTGTTGCTGAATTGGTTGTTGATTTTGTGTATCTATCGGTTGTGGGGAAAAAATTCTATGATTTATATTTGGTTTCTGTACTCCTTGTCCACGATATTCTTGATTATATGGTGCAAATATATCTGGTTGTAAAAAATCATCATCTGAGGATAAGTAATCCATTTAATAAGATGTTTGTTTTTTATTTTTATTTTGTTGAAAAAATGGATAGTTTTCACTACGATCCTGTGAAGGATGTAAATTTGTTTGAAAATTTACTGAATTAGTTTGTGCTATTGGGTTATCCCAGTTTCGAGATCTTGTGTAATTATTAAAATTTTTTCGTGGGGGATAATTTGTTTTTGATGGATGTGTGTAATTATAATTATGTTCTGCAAAATTGTTTCTAGTGAACGTTTTACGTGTCTTTGACGGTATTGTCATGGGTCTGTATGTCTGATAATCCATGTTTGAATATTTTGGGGCAACCGAAGGTTTAACGGTTGATTGTAAGGTTACCTGTGTTTGTGAAGGGTTTGTATTTCTTGGTGTTGTTAAATTTGGACGTATCGGTGAAATGCTTTGTTGTGTAGTTGTTGTTTGTACGATTTCTTTATTTATGAAGTGTGATGGTGTCTGGATATCTTGCTGGGTGAGATTTCTAGTTCCATTGAGGTTTTCATTGTGTATGATTGTGGAGTTTAAACTATTATTTTGCATATCAGGTAAAAATGTATTATAGTTTAATGGTGTTGCATCAATGGTTAATGGTATTACTCTTACATAATCTCTTACATAAGATATCGTACTTATTGCTTGACTTGAGATTGATTGTGGGAAGTTTATGAATGCGGGATGAGACCATTCGGGGTCCCAAACATAGTCTGACTGTTCTGTGATAGCAGTATCATCGTTTGAGTTTTGAGGTCTAAAATTTTTTCTTGCTTGTGAAATTAAATCTAGATTATGTGTGAAATAATCTATTATAAACCATGCAAAGATTTTTTGTAAGTCATGTTTTGTATGTTGTGAAACATCATCTTTAGTGAAATTTTCTTTAATTATATTTAGAAAACTAGAGAGTAGTGTGATTTCATGTCGTACTCTTATATGTTTAGATGTTTCTGTCGGTGAGACATTTGAGATTGGGATTTCGTTTTCTAATATCGAGATATAACTATATATTATTGCAAAAACTTCATTGGTGAATATGGAGTTTGCTCTTTGTGAGTTATGATATTGTATGCTTTTTATATATTCTGAGAATACTTTTGAGAATTCTAAATCAAGGTCGTCTGTTTGAATTACATATTTGCTGTGATTCTGGTTTGGTGAGCTGAATTGTATGGAGTAGATTCCGTATTGTTGTGTTAAGTTGCATATATCTTTCAAATAGTGATCGATAATTTGTCTTTTGATTTTTACATCTGGGAACTCTGTTTTACATGGACTGACTCCGGGTTCAAACAAATTTAAGAGTAAATTTTTGCAAAATATGTGCTGTCCTCTATCTGTGGTTGCATCTACGATAAAGGGGAAGATATCATCATCATCTGGACTTTCTTCACCTGGGGTGTGTGTTGAGCTCATTTTTTTGTTTGATGACTGTTAATATGTAACTATCGATGTGTCTAATTGGTTGATTCCAATTGTATAAATGTACTGGTTTGTGTTTATATTGTTTTCTTATTCTTCTTTTTCCTCTTTTTGATGAACTTGAAGTTGTTTCTGAGTCGGAAAAATATAATTGATCGTGAATGGGGCAATTTTTATCTATAGATTCTTTTAATTTATAAAGTTCGTCTAAACTGCTGGTTTCTGATTCTGAAAATGCGTTTCGGTTTTTGGAAAATCTTTTTCGTGTTATTTGTCTTTGTTTGGTTATTATTTTTCTTTTTAATGTTTGTCGTTTTGTTCTGATATATCCAACTGTTTGTGTATGAGGTGTGATTACAAGATCGTATTTTTTGTTATCTATTTCACAATTGTGTAAAACGATTGTTTGTTTATTTCCTAGGTTTTTAAATGACATAAGGTTTAGGATGACGGATGCAAAAGGTTGTTAAATGATTTCTATTTTCTTAGACTGTTAGTCCTTACGATTTTTTGGTTAGCCTAACCTGGGTCTATTTGTTCAGGGTTGGGGAGAAAAGTATCTCGATTCCGAAGAATGATTTTTTACTTTCTCGTGGCTAGTATAAGCTAAGGTGTTAACTTACTTAATCTTACTTAAGGGTAGTGATTGTGTTCAGGGTTGGAGAATAGTAAATCGATCCACAAGGTTCAGGTATAATTAGAACGCGAGTAGTTCGTTAGATACTATTTTAAACTTACTAAGTCTAAGATTTATCCTGGGTCTGGTAAGAGGGGGGATCAAGTGAAGGATGAATAACCGAAGTTCTTCACTGTTTATCCTAATTTGAATGATTAGTTTTATTCAAAAATTTCTGTTAGTCCTGGGTTTTTAGAAAGGGTTGGATAGTGAATCGACGTTTGAGGTCGTTAGACACTAGCTAAGTGGGTGGTGGAGAACAAAATTGTTCTTTTTGATCCGAGGATAGGCCTTGATGATCAAGTTTTAAATGTAATTAAATAGAAAATAATTTAAGATCCAAGGATGAGCCTTGATGATCTGGTTTTAAATTTAAGTGAATTTAAGTTTAAAATAATTTAAATTTGTGTAGAGAAAAGATTTAGTGTTTTTATGATATTAGTGAGCTTATGAATGCTGTTATGTTTAGGTGATGAAGCTGGAACAACAGGATGATTTATGATTACTTAACCATTTATTGTCATGCTACTAATTTTCAAACATGTTTTGTATATTACTGCAGAATTTAGGAAAACGATCTGAGATCTTTTTATCAATCGTTATTGTATATTAATAATTTTGTTTAGCGCCTGAAATGATTTTGAAGATTGACTTCAATATTTTATGTTTGCAAATGAAAATCTAAATTCATTGCTAGTAGTATTCTAAATACAAGAGTTTGTGTTGGCTTTTGCCGAACTATCATATAACTATATGGTAAGTTTCTGCTTTGTCGTATGTCGTCTCTGGTTCGAGGTCTTCTTGCAATTCCGGGTAGTTCTCTTATCGTTCGGAATATTGGCTTTGATCTATTGAGTCGTAGAGACATTTCGATTAAATTATCGTCGTGTAACATTTTAAAAATGTTTTGTCTAAATTCTAATCTATTTTTTGGTTAATTCTAAGCTATTAAGGTCTTGTTCGAGACTTATGGTCGCACCAGATGAGTTAGGACCGAAGTGTATAACTCATAGAGTAATTTCGGATAGGGTACACCGTCTGCTCGTCACGCTATCTTATTTTCGGCCGGATAGATTCGTGCAACTTCTTAGTCTAATACCGATCCTAATCTTACTCTTATACTATCTAGTCTCAGGTTGTTTAACTAGTCTCTGCTAGGCTCAATAGATCTAGGGTATACTGGTTTATTGCGGCAGCTGAAGTCTTCTTGGAGAGTCAACTAATTTCTAAGTTAAATTCAAATCTCTCTGGTGCTGAAATTACAAGTAATTTCAGCACTTACAAATAAGTGGGTTGTTAGTTAGATGGATCATGATTGGTTAATATTAAATACTTTACAGTGGTAAAATATCTAATTTATCCAATCATAAAATGTAGTTTAGATCAGGTTCCAGCTTATTTGGGACAATGCTGCGCGAGATGTTTCGTACTTTTCACGCATAAGCGTTTATGTGAGACGCAAGAATATTGTTTAATGATATTTGAGGCAAGACATTTATCGAATCATGGGTGGAACCAAAACGACTCATGGGTCAAACAGGGTCGAATCAGAAATCGAGCAGCTTTGAATCAAGTTATTGATGAGCAGTTATTTGCTAATCATATATAACGCCGACCGCCACGAGAAGGTCTAAACATGGTCCCAACGCAAAACATAAGCTAGTTTTTGGGGGAAACGACAAACTCGGCAACACAAAAACTTGAAGCTCGAATAAAACGAACCAGGTATTAATTAATAATTAAGGTAATCAAACGTAATCAAATAAACAAGACTACTAAATGGCAAACTAACTACCTGTGAAGCTTAAGCTAGTAAACAAAGCTTTGTCGAATTTTTGAATTGCAAGAATGTATCAGATGCAAATTTCAAAATACTGAATATATAACGTTTTTATAATCCAGTTAGCTAGACCAGCATATTTGCTGATCGTATACCAGACAGTCACAAGAAAGCCTACACTAGCTTGATCCCAACGTCTGATGTAATCATGTTTTTTAGTATTTAACCATGTTTTCAAACTTCAGTTTTTAGACCGAATTATGCAATGGAGATGATGCTATGTTCTTTTGCCATCAACTGATTCTGATTTCCACTATAATGAACCATGGATAGAACGGGTTATTCATATTTCTTGTGATGAAATATTTGGATCTTTTTCTCATCCCCCAAGTGCGAGTTTTTTCTGGTAAATATTCTGTTCGCAATGTGTGATCGTTACCAAAAATGGCATGCAGACCAATTAGGCAACGGCAAACATATTTGGTACTCATATTTATCCGTGTAAAATTTCTCGTTAAACCGTTACAACGTAGAAAATGATCCTTATATGAGGTGTTGGGAAAAGGAAAAAGAGCCGAATGTTTGAGTCTTCTCCTTGTTAGATACCATATTTCCTTTAAGCATTTTTGTTCAGATCTCAGATTCAATATTGGCTGACCAAATTTTTATGCTTTGATTTTCCATTTCACCACCTTCCATAGCTGTCAATGCCGTACCATTGTCCTGTTTTAAAATTGTCTTAGAGACGAGATCCTAAATTTTCGCGAAAGTCAAAGATGGTTCGGTGAAATAATTAAAATCAAATCATTTCGAACAAAATTGACGAAAATTCAAAAGCATTGAAAAAAGTCGAAGAAGGTCAAACAAGGACGAACAAAGTCAAACAAGGAAAAACATAGTCAAAAAAGGACAAACAAAGTCAAACAACCTCCGAAAATCAAAAAAGTTATTACATGGTCAGGTTGAGACGAACAATGTCCCGTAAATTCGAACACATTCGACCAAAGTCGAACAAAAACTAACTGTTATATGCCAATTTGACAAATGACAACCATTTTTAGATTACTTCAACATTTCATATGCTATCAAAAAAACTCCGGGAAAAAATTGAAAACCAGAACTAAGCAAGTACAAAGTTGGGAAAAATGCAAAACTGAAATACCAAACACGTGCAACCAACTAATTTAAAATCAATTCAACGTCAAATTAAGAAGAAAAAGCTCAAATACACCGTGTAAACTCAAAACGATTGCAAGTTCGTTTTCTAAATGGCATTCATCTAAATTGCCAGAAACCACCTCCCTGCTCTACCCCTTGACCGACCTGGAAGCACAATTTACCTTTAGTGCCAAACAAGGAACACTCGTTTTGAAGTTGCTTAAGATTAAAAAAAAAACCGGTTGAACAATTCGCACCCCCATAGCTTAACATTGGTAAGGGATGTTAAGTTTACGTTTGGTTTATATCATTTCCCGCCTGTTTAAGTATCGGAACGAGCTGCTATCAAGTATTTGTATTTTTCAGTTGCTTATTTTGTTTCGTTATAATTATTTGAAAACATATTTACTGCACCATAGTTCTGTTGCTTCGTTCCTTCTAAGTCTAGGTCTAGCTACCTAGGACAGGAACTAAAAAAATCGGTCATAACTACGACTGGATACGACATCTACGACAACTGCAACGACAACAACGATCAGCTAGGACAAACTAGCCATGCCCAACAAAACCAGTCTCCCCCAGGAAAACTTTTCATCGCCCAATTAGAGCGCAACTTCAGACGAGCACGAAAAGATATCAATGACATCAGTATGAACAACAACAAAGCTGACTCAAAAACAGAGATGAAGGAAAATCTCAGCAATTGGGAAGACGCCACTACGTACTTTGCAGACCACCCGATAGAACACGCTATAGCGGAAGATCTCATCAAATACAAGATGAACACGACCACATCATGGATGTTTTTGGACAGATGCTACAAGAAAACAGAGCATTAACAACTCCACAACAACAGAACACTCACTCATGCCACCACAGTTCAAGCGCCCCACACAGCCGATTCAGGGCAACAAAAGCCAATACTAGATCAGGATTCTAGCCAGACGTCAACATTATACAGCAGCAGATATCAGCCAGGATCATCATCTTAGCAAACAATATAGGAACGAAACTCTTATGATAGCCGAACTACTCAGTAACAAATCCTCCACACATGTTTCGAAACCGCTTCATCGATAAACCTACCACCGCTTCAACAGCTAGAGCACGACACCACCAACGCAAGCCTCAGCTTCAACATAGTTACAGAACAGCAGTTCATTCCAGTAGAAGATTCTCAGACATCAAGTAACGGACAGTCGCGAACGAATTACAGTCTCATGACTAGGTCCCCCCCAAAATAGAGCTTTTTGATCAAAATTCCACAAAATGGAGCATGTGGTTCGGACTTTTTTGAAGCAACAATCCCCAATCAACTCATCTCGGACGCTGAAAAGATGACTCAGCTGCAGACTTTAACGACTGGAAAATCAAATCGAGCTATTCCCCCTTATTCCTGCAAAATCACTATGTACAACGCTGCCCTCCAAGAACTACGACGACAACATGTACGACAAGACATCATCATCAATGACTTCTTCAACAGACTACAAAGCTCCAAGCAGCCATCAAAGCATCGCAGGGACTCGAACATGGATTTCTCTACATTCATCAGTAACATGGTTGAAACGTTTTGGACGCCTGGGTTCAAAGAGGATTTGAACTCTTTAATATACGTACAATTCGCCGTCAGCAACACCTTCAGCAGCCTCAAGGGACACAGTACATCACCACTCAGAACTTCAACCAGCCTAATCTCAACCTCTTCAACGATTGGATAAGACAATTTGCATTAGCATGCGAACACTACCACCCATGCAACCGCAGCAAATGACCCTGGACTTGAGCGATAGACAACAAATAGCGCCAAGTCTTTGATACGCCAACGGATCTCGACCATCAACCAACCAGACTTCATAAAAGAATTCTCAAAACTGGGAAGCGAACGCCCGAACCCCATGTCCTTTCGACGGACAAATTCACCACCCAGCATACTGCAGCAGGTATCAGTATTCATCTTTGGAAGAGAAGAAGAGACTCGTTTTGGAAAATAAACTTTGTTACAAATGGCTTGGACAACATCAAGCAAAAGATCGGCCATCAAAGCACACATGCGGCAAATGCAGTCAGATTCATCACATAACTCTACACGACGAAAAACGAATACAAAGAAAACCAAATTATAACACAAATCAGCGAACAAATCAGGTCAGCCATCTTGCCAGCCAAAAGAAAATATCAAGGATCAACAGCTCACTGCTGCTACTTTTACCAGTAACATTACGACAGCGCAACATATACCCTAATGTATATGCCTTTCTTGATACAGGCAGTACAAACAGCTCCATTTTGCAACCCACAGCAGCATTTTTTCAACTGGAGGAAACTGACCATCAGTAAGTTCTCATATGAGGTTTCTTCAACTCGCAAACGAGAGACGCTAAGACAATGGATATTAGATTTCATTCGTTTGGAAAGAACACTTTAGCATTTGAACTAAATAAAGTTCTAATCAAAGAGCACATCAACTTGAATGCAGCTGAGCCCGAAAAATTGAACGACCTTGGCAGCCAATACAACAACCTTAAGTATATATGTTTTCCAGACTTCAACAACAATAACGATGTAGCCCTTGCCATTGGAATGGGCAATATTGACTTAATCAGCCCGAAGATAATCATCAAAGGAAATCAAAACGTTCATCGAGCAGTCCTTACAGCCCTAGGATGGACAGTAGCAGGACGAAACAACGACAATTCTCAAGCCATCAAGCAACAGCCACCCCAACACAGTCATCAACTGACGACACAATAATCTCGGATCTGGCGAATGGGAACCTACGCCACATCACCTGAAAAAAAACGATATTATCAGACGAGAGACACCCTATGCAAACACTTCGGAAAACCATATCATTATACGACAAACTCTGCCAACTCGGACGTCTGTGGAAACCAAATGCGAATCATCCCAACAACTATAGAGCAGCAATTGCCCCAATACCACTGGATCAAAACACAACTTCAAAAGAATTCAAAAAGCTTCCTCTCTACCAGGATACATTTGACAAGGATCTCAGCAAGCACTACATAAAGAAAATAAAGCCAGACGAAATACCTTCGACATGATTGATTTTACTTGAACATGGGGGGGTAATCAACCCAAACAAACCAGGAAAACTTCGCCGTGTTTCCAATGCCAAATCCAAGTTTAAAGGAACTTGCCTGGTTGACAGGCTTCTCACTGCACCTGACTTGCTCTGCAATCTACTAGGAGTAATTACCCGATTTCGCGAACGAGAGCATCCCATCGCAGCATCCCAAGGGGATGAAAATGCAGGTTTCTGTTAACCCCGAACACCAGAAAATTTCTTCACTTCCTCTGGGGAACGGAAGAACCCGTTTTTTTTAGTACACTCGAATCGTCTTTGGAGCCCAAATGTTCTCCTACTTGTGCAGTTTACCCATTTAAAACTTGCGCAGACGACAATGCTGAAACTACCCCCCCACATCTAAAAACTTGTCTACGAGAACTTCTACATGGACGACTTCTTCGAAGACACCGACGACATCGACACCGCAGTGAAAATCACGGAAGAACTTTGACACGTACAACAAGAAAAAAAACTTCAGCCTGACGAAGTGGATCACTACGGATCACAAAATTCCGCAAAAAATACTAGAAGAACATAGACCCATCACCGTAGACGAAATCAGTGACCCCAAAATCTTCAAGCGAAATCACGGAATATGATGGAGAGTAAGTTACACTCAGCTTCAACACTGACAATTTACACAACGATACACTCAACTTCAAGACTGACAAATTACACGAACTCGCCCCAGAAGAAACCGACATAACCGAAACTACTTCGGGCAGCCTCTTAAATCTTTGACCCAAATGGAGTACCAGCATCTATTACTATTCGACTACGAATAATCCAGCAAGCAAATTGGAGAAAAGCAATGAAGTGGGACATCCAAATTACAAGAGACTTGTTACCTGATCTTTTTGAGCTTCTCGACGAGAGACGCGATGTACAGACAGTGGAAAAAAAATTGAAACTACTTTGGATACAGCTACGACAACATCAATTTCATGTTTTTTTTTCAGATGCCCCCTACAGCGCCCTACGCTTAAGTTGTGTACAGCAACAGTGCCACTGCAAATCAGTTATTTGTGTACAGCCACGGCAAATCAACAGAGCATTTGTTCTAGGAAAAACTCGAGTGGTTCCTCTAAAACAGTGCTCAATAACTAAATTGGAACTACAAGCCGCAGTGTTTGGTGCTCGCCTCCTAAAGTTCAGTCGCAAAGAACAAAGGATTGACATCAACTCTACGCATAGTGGATCGGACAGCACAACAGGGCTTCAGTTGATACAGGGATCTGCTAAACGACAACAAATTTTTGTGGCTCACAGTGTTGCAGAACTTTTTGGAATGAACCCTAGCGAGTCAATGGAAACATTGACCAGGTCCCCTTACCCAGCAGACAACGGAACCCGTGGAAATCCCCTATCGAATTCAGTAACAAGTCAAGACGGTTCACCGGACCAAAACTTATATGTGAACGAGAATGCAACTGGCGAAAGCTAAGATTAAACGATGCCAATACGGATACTTAGCTACTCAACGATCGAATCGGACACATGGATGAAATAGAAACAACGTCAGTGCTAGCTTTCCAAGCCTTCCGCCGAAAGGACAGTACAAAATTTCATCGACTACAGTAGATTCTCCAAATGGTCAAAAGTCGTGCCGCCAGGATTTTTGAAGATAGAGAACTACACCGCAACAAATACTCGACCACCAAACTGACAAGCGACAACATAATTGCCGCTAAGAATTTTATCTTCAAGCAGATTCAACGAGACAGCTTCAACCAAGAGGTAATAAACCAATCAACACAGCTAGCAGACTTCGACATCTGTCACCATTTCCAGACGAAGACGGATTCTTGCAAGCACATGGACGCCTCGAGAAATCTCAATTGAACTAAAGCATAAAAAACCCGATGACCCTTGATGAGACCTTCCGCTGTTGACCTCTTTATACGACAAACCCGCATACAAGAATGAAGGAGTGGAAATAAATTGGCGGTTTAAAAGACTACGTATGACGAGGATTAGGAGAGCAACCAGCGTAAAGCCCATTAGGATTTGGCAGGAAGATTGAGAGATGTTTTAATTAGATGATAAATTCAATGAAATGTGATCGACTCACAACAGGAAAAATTCCTAAAATAGCCGGAAAAAGTTCCTAAAAACTAAAGTATGTGTCTGTGACGTAATTTCCTCTTCCGCTCTTAACCTATAATAATTTTGAGAATTGGAAAGGAAGTTATAGAAAAACGATGAATAAGCACCGTCCATTGGAGAAAAAAACAGAAGGTCCATTGGGGGTATTTTGTGTTTACAAAGATGTACTCCCCGGGTTGACCAAAATTTTTTATCATACAATTTCTTCTTTTTGAAAAACTTGTTAACAGAAAATTCTCTAGAATTCTATACGCACAGAAAAATGTACGAAATCACTATAACAAGCATTTTTTCATATATCAAAACTGTATAACAAGCTTTTTTCCATAACCCAAGATATTCGATGTTTTGTTAATCCAATTTCTGATAATTTCCGAAACCGAACACACGTGCCAAAGACTTTGGTCTAATCAAGTCTAGCATCAACAAAATTTGGTTAGACGTGCATAAACATTGCGTAGGAAACGACCTGAATTGTCTCAAGGGCTGCCAAAGACTGACAAATTACACGAACTCGCCCAGAAGAAACCAACATAAACGAATTTACTTCGGGCAGCCCTCTTAAATCTTTAACCCAATTGGAATATCAGCACTTCTTACTATTCGACTACGAATAATCTAGCAAGCAATTTGGAGAAAAGCAAAGAAGTGGGACAACCAAATTACAAGAGACTTGTTACCTGATCTTTTTGAGCTTCTCGACGAGAGACGCGATGTACAGACAGTGGAAATACATCGAAACTACTTTGGATACAGCTACGACAACATCAATTTCATGTTTTTTTTCAGATGCCCCCTACAGCGCCCTACGCTTAAGTTGTGTACAGCAACAGTGCCACTGCAAATCAGTTATTTGTGTACAGCCACGGCAAAATCAACAGAGCATTTGTTCTAGCAAAAACTCGAGTGGTTC
>NC_087070.1:38931449-39053045 GCF_963678635.1 Symsagittifera roscoffensis
CCTCCTTTTTTCTCTATATCTCTCTCTTCCTCTCTCTCTCTCTCTTTGTCTTGCTCGTTCTGTCTGGCTTTTGATGTATCTAGGTATCTATCTAATTAGGTAGCTACCTCTGGAGCAATGAAACTTAAATACAGCCAAAAAAAAAAACATTTTATGTAAAGACTGAATTTGTTTTCATCTTACACAAAAGAACCATTGGGGTTATTGCCATTGAAAGTTTCAGCTTGGGATCAATTGGTATAAAGTTTCTCAGTACGATCTTTTTGGGAAGAGAAAAATCACATTGAAATTGTTTAGTACAAAATTTTATTTTGAGATCTCTCTCCCTCTCTCTATCTTCTTCTTTCTCTCTCCGTCTCTCTCTCTCTCTCTCTCTCTCTCCATCTATCTCTCTATCTTCTTCTTTCTCTCTCCGTCTCTCTCTCTCTCTCTCCATCTCCTTCTCTTTTCTTCTCTTTCCATCTGTCTATCTATCTCTCTCTTTCCCTCTCCGTCTCTCTCTCTCTCTATCTATCTATCTGTCTGTCACTTCTCTCTCTCTCTCTCTCCTCTCTCTCTCTCTCTCTCTCTCTTTCTATCTATCTATCACTTCTCTATCTCTGTCTCTCTCTCTCTCTCTCTCTCTCTCTCTCTCTCTATCTCTTCTCTCTCCCTTCTCTGTCTATCTATCTATCTATCTATCTATCTATCTACCTATCTATATACCTAGCTATCTCTCTCTTTCTCTTTCTTCAATCTTTCTCTCTCCGTCTCTCTCTCTCTCTCTCTCTCTATCTATCTATCTATCTCTCTCTTTCCTCCTTCTCCTTTTTTCGCTTTCCATCTGTCTATCTATCTCTCTCTTTCCCTCTCCGTCTCTCTCTCTCTCTCTCTCTCTATCTATCTATCTATCTATCTCTCTATCTATCTATATATCTATCTATCTATATATCTATCTATTTATCTCTCTCTCTCTATCTATCTATCTATCTATCTATCACTTCTCTCTCTCTCTCTCTCTCTCATCTCTTTCTCTATCTCTTCTCTCTCCCTTCTCTGTCTATCCATCTATCTATCCATCTATCTATCTATCTAACTATCTATCTATCTATCTATCTATCTATCTATCTATCTATCTATCTATCTATCTATCTATCTATCTATCTATGTACCTATCTATATATCTAGCTATCTCTCCTCTCTCTCTCTCTCTTTCTTGCTTTCTCCCTCTCTTTTTTCTCTTTCTCTCTTCTTTCTTTCTCTCTCCGTCTCTCTCTCCCCTCTCTCTCTCTATCTACACTGTTTCTATCCCTTATCTAATTCTCTCTCCTTTTAACATGGGATCAAATGACACTTAGGGAGGATCAATTTGTATATTTTTGGATCATAAGTTATACTTAGGGATTAGTGGTTAAATAAATGAGCAATTTTTTACGCATAGGGACCATTAGATACACCAAATGGTCATAAATTTCGACTAGGGATCTTTAGATGTACCTAGGGATCATTGGTTAAACATAGAGATCATTGGTTATACGTGATATGAAAATATTTGGTTAAGCTATGAAAATTAAACATAGGGTAAATGATTATAAATATTTTACATAGGAACCATTAGGTATAAACATTTACATAGGGATCATAAGGTATAAATATTTACATAGGGATCATTAGATATAATCTATACCCAATGATCCCAGTGTCGTATATCTACACTTCTTAAGTTTTCACGAAAAGGCTTTATTTGTTTTTTGCAGGTATATTTTGTCAACCATTTGAACTGTCTGAGTAGTTTTAGAACACATTACCGTCAAAAACGCGAAAAAATTTTTGGACATTTTAAATAGATTATAATCACTCACTTGCATGCTCATAATAAAATGTTTTAAAGTAAAGATTAAAAAACAAGTTGAATGAAGCGCTCAAGCTTTGAAATAATTTACATCCGATTCAAAACCAAGAATTACCGAATCAATAACTGTTTGAAAGAAGTTATCCACTGGAACCAAAAAAAAATCCATTTTTTTGTATCCAGGACAACGTTATGCAGACCAAAAACTAAAAATTGCATGCAATTTTTTTAAAAAAATATTTGTTTGAATAAAAATTTCAATTTGCGGTCAAAACAAAAAAAAATTGGGCGATTTGAATTTTAATCAAAAAAATGCTAGTCGTAAAATTTTCATTTATGGAAATTGTATGATAACCATTTTTTCCAAAAAAAAAACAGTTTTGTTTTTCAAAATCGGACTGTCTTATTTGAATCAAATAGCCGCAGAAAATAGTTCGAAAAATGCTATGAGGGTTAGTTGTGTGTTGAAAAATTGAGACTTATTCTGGAGTAGGTCTGCGGAAAAAAATATATAACTCGCGTCGGTCTTCAAAAGGGTGTTTTGATAAAAAATTAATTTGATTTTTTATCAAAGTTAGTAATGTACCAAATAATGTAAGGGACTTTACTTCCTATTTTGAGGTAATTTCAAGATGAAACTATCAGTTTTATAATGTGGTAACATTGTTTTTTTTTCAAAGTTAAAATACTTCCGGTTTATATGAATTTTTCTTAGTTAATTGTTTTGAAATTGTTTAATATTAGCTTAGCTTATTTTTAATGAAAACAATTGTAGTTAAATGGACAAAATTTGGAATAATTGTAGCTAAAGTCTGCTTTTTTATACTTAATTGTTATTTTTTCAAGGAAACTTAGAAAAGTTTTAGGTTGAATTAGTTTTTATTTAGTGTAAGAGAGGCTATTTTGACAAACTTGGATAAAATTTTAACTTAGATAAGCTTTTAATAACTTTAAGTAAGGCTCATCTGACAAAAGTTGTTTTCTTTTCTAGTTTTTTATAAGCGTTGTGTCACCTTATTTTGGCAGCAATTTGGAACATATCTTTCGCAATAATCAGTTTTTGTTTGCCTTAATCGAGCTTAATACGACAAAAAGAGCCTAATACGACAAAATTGGATTAAGAAATACTACATTAAGCAACTATACATCAACACTACATAGGCAAAACTACATTTGCTCAAAAGATGAATTTGCAATGTCAAGGAATTGTGCTGGTGAAAAAGATTTTGTTTTGGTCCATTATCGCCTGATTAAGAGCGCCTAAAGATTGTGCTAGCGTTTTGGAGAAACATTTTTTCTAGTGTTTTGCAATTGCTCATGTTAACACACTACATTACATTTCCATACCTGCTAATCGATTTCTGCGAGGCCAAAAGTTCCTACTAAGTCTGTGAGTTTGCCTCAAAAAAGCTCGAAAACTAATCCAAAATTTTCGAAAATAATCCCGAGAATTTGTATGCTACAGTTTCTAGAAAGAGAACTCTTCTACTGTCAGGGGCTACAATATGTTCAGTTGTCAATCATCCTAGTTGTCAATCATCCTAGTTGCTATTCTTTATTTCTCATACTTTAATTAAGTGTGAGTTTGGTACCTGCCTGTCAATCAACTAAAAGCTGTCTAGCTGTTATGTGTTGACCTCTAGTTCACTCTCTTATTTATGCGAACTAGAATACAGTCAATTGAGTATTTAACAGCCATCTTTTTACAATCCCTTGTTATGGCACAGCCAGTGGATGGTGGGGGGAAAAACCCCCTCGGAATTGTGGCCTTCTGGCCTCCAACTCAGGCGGAACCGCAACTTTTATGGGAACACTGGAAACAACTATTTCATTGGGCGATGGTGGCGAAACATGGACTAGTCTCGTCAGACTACTACTTTGCATCGACATTAACTGAAGCACAGATCACAGACCTGGGTGACATTGGTGGAAAACCACGGGCAGAAGGTGAACGTACACTGATATCGAACCTGTATTTATGCCTGGGACATGAGGGACAGAGAGCCTTGCATAACCAGCATCCACATTTAGATATGGAAACAATAGGATACCCACGTTTTTTGGATACCTGTGTAGCTCTTTTTCAGAAAGAGCGGAACGAAACGTACGAGATGTACCAAATGTTGTCGAGGAAACAAAAGGAGGGTGAGAGTCTAGAATCGTTCTATGCAGAACTTAGCGGAATGGCGGCAAGATGCAATTTGGGCACCCAGGAGCGGAAAATGGTGAGAGACATATTTATTTTCAACATGAGGAACAGGGACGCACAGAACGAGCTGTGTCGGGAAACTAAAACCCCGGAAGAAGCATTGCGAATCGCAATGTCATATGAAAGAGGAGACAAGTACGCAAGGAGCTACAAGGGCGCCGTATCCGGTTCCACGGGAATGGCGCATCCATCGCCAGGGGGTTCCCTACAGATCAAAACGGAACCAGTCAGCAATATTCGCGGATCCAGGGGACGAGGAATGCCAAGGGGAAGGGGTCAATATCCAAATCGTGGAGGAGGTCGAACACACGATCGAATGCAAGAGCGCAGATGTTACAACTGCGATCAACCGAACTTCACCCCAGAACACCGACAACCATGCCCAGCAAGAGCCGTCACATGCAATTTCTGCAAAAAGATTGGGCACTTTGAGAGGACTTGCCGGGGAAAATGACAATCCAGGGGGGGACAACCGGTTAGATTGATCCAAGGGGATGAGCTCTTCGACGAAGAAGATACTCCCTCGGATGACGTGGAGCCCCAAGCTGCGGCAAATTCAGTAGGTTTCGTTAAACGAAAACACCACAGCTGGTCATCAAAAAGTTCTGACGATTACATGGTTATGGCAATTCGACGGAAGAAGGAAACGGTGTTGAAAGTTGCTGGGCTTGAACTCAAAATATTCATTAATGGGCACCCGATGAACATTTGGATCGACAGTGGATCGCCGATATCCATTCTAACACTAGAAGATTTGAGAAGAACAGTGGGAAGAGCGGGAATAAACTTGAAGCAGGATAACACTGACAATGGCGAATTTCGAGACTACAGTAACAATCGGATCAAGATGTTGGGCAGAATGGAACTCGAGTTAGCATCAAACGGCTGGAAGACGACAGCAGAAGTCCGAGTCATTGGGGGGACCAGACCATCCATCGTGGGACGTGATTTGATGGGTAAACTTGGACTCCAGTTGATGCAAGCAGATCCAAGGGGGAAAGTCATGAACATCCAGGGGGCGGAGGACAATTCATGCAAGGAGGGGCACGATGAACCGGAGGATGAGCAGATGGATCAATGGCAATCATACTTCAGTAAGCTATTCCCAAAACTTTTTACTAGACTTGGAAAAATTAGGAACTACAAAGTTCAAGCAGAATTTTTCAAAAATCTTGTACCAGTGCAGCAGAAGGGACGGAGAGTGCCGGTAACGCTACAAGAAAAAGTGGACAAAGAAATTGATAAGCTATTAACCCAGGGACATATAGAAAAATTGAAAGAGTGTTCGGATCGACATTTTGTTTCTCCGATCGTCATCACCGTGAAAAAAGACGGGTCCGTAAAATTAGCATTGGAATCACAAGAGCTTAATAAACAAGTGCATAAAAACAAATACCAGATGCCAAATATAGAAAAACTTGTAGATACAATAGGACAACTCATATCCGAGAAAAAACAAGGGGAGGTGTACTTTACTACGATGGACCTCACGTACGCGTATGGGCAACTACCGCTTAGTGAAGAAACAAGCGTGCACTGTAATTTTTCTTTGGTGGGCGGACGGTCGACAGGAACTTACCGTTTCCGAACAGGGTTTTACGGGTTAACGTCAATGCCGGCAGAGTTCCAGCGAGTAATGGACTCAATTTTAAACGAATTTCCACAAGCGAACGCGTTTATTGATGATATTTTGGTTACAACCAAGGGAACGGAAGTAGAGCATATCTCCTTGGTTGAAAAGATCCTCCGGAAACTAAACCACGAAAACATATCCTTGAAGTTACCAAAATGCGAGTTTGCGAAACGCGAATGCGAGTGGCTTGGCCATCGTATAACCGACACGGGGGTTACGCCTCTTAAACGAAAAACATCGCCGATAGACGCACTAAAAGCTCCTAAGACAGTCACGCAATTAAAGTCATTTATGGGCTCAATCCACAGCTTACATAAATATTTACCGGCGATAGCGGAGATGTCAGCTCCATTAAGGCCACTCCTCAGCAAGAAAAACGAATATAATTGGACCGCGGAATGTGAAAATGCTTTCCAAAACATTAAAATGGGGGTAGCGAACATAGTCGAATTAAAACACTTTGATATTCATAAAGACATTAGAGTTGTTTGCGATGCAAGTCACAATGGCCTTGGAGCGGTTTTAGAGCAATTGGGTACAGAAGGGTGGCGCCCTATATCTTTTGCATCACGATTCTTAAACGCAGCCGAGAAAAAATATTCCACTAACGAGCTTGAAATGCTGGCGGTGGTATGGGGGGCCGAGTATTTCAGAAATTACATCCTAGGAAGATCATTTACAGTCATTACCGATCATAAGGCTTTAATTTCATTACTTAACAGGAATAACAAGAAAAACAAAACACTTTTTTCAAGACTGACACGTTGGCTGGACAGACTGATTCCTTTTGACTTTGTAAAAGAACACAAACCGGGCGCCAAGATTGGATTGGCAGATTATTTGTCAAGGCATCCTAGCGAATCCCTAAACCGATAAATCAATATGATAATTTGTTCATCGTGGCAAAAATCGCTTCGATTAGAAAATCCCTTGGTTTTACAAATGAATTAAAACCCCTTGGTAAACGAAACTATCAGAATATTGGAAAAACTGGTTCTAAACAGTCTAGACGGTGTTCATCCAATCACAAGCGAGAACGAGTAACATGCATACAACCAGCGACGGTTGAGGGCGGAAAGTCATGCGTGAAGAAAACGACCAATAGGAAACGATCAATTTGCATAACGCGTAAATCAAAGAAATCCAAGGGACATTCAGTGTGCTCTATATATTGTTCCCTTGGAAGACGGTTGAATTTGCCTACATCAAAACACTCAAACAAAATGGATAGCGACTCTAATTGTTCTTTCCCAGTATTTGAAATTGAAAATGTTGAAAATGTTACAACTGATTCCCAAACTAACAATCCGAATATACTACAACCTCAGATCAACTCTCCGCTTAGATTAGATGAAAATTTATTGAGTAGCAATGAAATAACTGTCATTAACCCTGAAATTGTTGCAATTACTAAAAACACACGGGAATCAAAAATTAATACAGTACTTTCCATACCTTCGAAATTTCAGGCGAGCTTTTTCCTACTGTTAATCCGAATCAGCAAATTATGTCCATCATTCCCCGTGATTGCAAGGTTGTCAAGAAGTCCCAATCGTTACCAGAACTTTTTAATTTAGAATTTGTTGCCTCGAACATACCAGCGGATGTGAACTTAGTACGAGTAAAAGAAGCATTGGAGAAGAAGACTAACTTGAAAGAAGAACTCCTGAAGATTGGGAAGTACTGGGCTCAATACGCTAACGATCTGTCGTTACGGGACGATTGTGTGTGGTTGGATGGACGGTTGGTCATCCCTTTACCTTTACAAATCCCAGTTGAACCGCGGATACACTATTACCATCACGGTAAAAGAAATATGTTCGAAGCAGCGCGTGACGTCTGGTATCCTTACATGTACCGCAGTTTGGCAGCAAAGGCCACGTACTGTCAGCAATGCACGGAAGCGGGTAAGAATCTACAATCGTTATTACCCAAGGGAGACATGGGTAAGGTCCCAGAACCAAGGGAACCCAATGAATGTTTACAGTTGGATTTCTGGGGGCCGATAAATTACTTGAATGAAAGTAAGAAATATGTTTTGGTTGCTACGGACCGATTCTCAAGGTGGCCGTCAGCAATGGTTACTACCACTAATACGTCTGATAAGGTCTTAAAATTCCTTGAAAAGTACATATCGCATCATGGAGTACCTCGGAAGATCCACGTTGATCAGGGATCATGTTTTACATCTAATAAAATTAAAAGCTTCTGTAACGAAGAAGGCATCGAGCTAATGTACTCCCCAGTGAATGATCATCGAGGCACGGGGTCCGTTGAACGGACAATAGGAAGTTTGAAGAATTTTGTCCTAACATATGCGACGGAAAAAGAACATAAGTCTCTAGAATCTATGGTCGATAAAGCGCTAGGCGCCCTACGATTCTCCAAAAATGCAACTACTAAATTAACACCTTTCGAAGCTCACCACGGCAGGAAGGCCAATACCGTTTTACGAAACCTTACGAAAAAACCAAGTTTGAAAAATTTGAATTGGAAGAACGTCTTAAAACAAAAATGTTTGTGTTTAGACGAAACTGATCCTGAGATGAGTACAGTTGCATTCCCCCAGCATTCGAATTGGGAGGAGAGGTCTGATCTTACATACGCTCCAGCTTTGCGAAGGGCCCCTATCACGCTGGATAGTGACCAACAAATGGACGCATGTCCAAGGGAGGTATCGGAAGTTGCCCCACAAATCCAAGGGAGTGGAGACACTGGCCCTAACATCCAGGGGAGTGGAGGAGGACGCAACCTATACCAGCGTACTACCAGCAAGACCCTAAATCGGTATAAATTACTAAAATCCAATGTAATCTCTGAATCCGAACATACTTCAAAACTTAAAAACGGATCCGTTCTTAGGAAAAGTGCAGTGGCATCAAAACCGATGCTACGCTCAAGGATATGCTAGCGAGCGCAAAGAAAGGGGCAGTCGTGAGCCCGAAATCAAAAAGAGACCACGCAGACGGTTCCAGTAGCCACCTTCGAGTCCGACAGTTCGGATACTGAAGACTATCAGCCATTGAACATTCCGGTAAGACTACCGGTAGAAATGCTAGCGAGACGCGAAGCAATTGCGGCGGGACAAGGCGCAAGCGGCAGTACGACAATAGTGGAAGGAGGAACGGGAGCTAAAGCCAAATCCAGAGTGACAAGAGCTATGCGAGGAAAAGGGGGCCAAAGAAAACAAGTGAAGGAAAGCCAGGAACGTCCAGCGCTGGTGGCGCGAGAGTGCCTTGTAAATAGCAGTCAAGAAGAAGACGTTGAATCAGGCAGTCAAAGTGAAAGCTCGGGAACCAGAAGGAGTACTAGAAGGAGAAAGCCAGTAGACAAAATGGGAGGATTTATGATCGAAACTATCCAGGGGGCGGAACAAACAGGAAAACATCCAGGGGAGAAGGAAAATGAATCTTATTCTACATTTATTCAAAAACTCGTTAACTCAGGGAGAGGGATGGCCATAAGCCTAAAACTCAAGTTTGTTAAAACTCAAGTGTTTGTTGTATTATAGTTGAGGCGGCAAGTTGAAGGTGTAGTTATTATATTTAAATTTAAATTACTATGTATTTAAATTTTACATCCATACGGAAATGTCAGGGGCTACAATATGTTCAGTTGTCAATCATCCTAGTTGTCAATCATCCTAGTTGCTATTCTTTATTTCTCATACTTTAATTAAGTATGAGTTTGGTACCTGCCTGTCAATCAACTAAAAGCTGTCTAGCTGTTATGTGTTGACCTCTAGTTCACTCTCTTATTTATGCGAACTAGAATACAGTCAATTGAGTATTTAACAGCCATCTTTTTACAATCCCTTGTTACTACCTTCCGAACAAAAGACTACGTTTTAAAGTTTCTGTCCGCTTCTTTTGTCTCATGTCATTAAACTGTTTCTTCTTGTCAGAGAATCTTCGATCTTCAACGCCAATCTTATCATCGTCGCCAATTTTTTTAATAGGTTTATATAGATCAAAAAGACCTTTTTACTCAGTGGTCTGAGCACGAATTTTTCGACAGGGAACCTTTCCCACAACTTTTGAAGGCGCAAGAGAATGTTTTTATTGCGAACTATCTCTCTAAGCATTAGTATTTTTCGGCACTTCAGGGAATCTTTCAGAAACTAGGTTTCGCCAGCAAGAATTGAAAAGCTATTGTAAACTAATACCACAGAGGGTACCCTTCGGAAAAATTTGCCAACTGGTTCTACATTTTACGGGGAGCGGTGTTTAATTGGTTACGTCTGCGTCTCTCAACCGAAAGGTGGAATTTTTGATCTTCCTCTGACTGGCTTCCTCAGGACTTCCTTCTGATGCAAAGAGCCGTGCTTGCTATTCTGGCTTTCATGGCGGCGCGGAGGTTTTCTTTAACCAGAAAAAGATTTACTTGATCTAGCATTTTTGTGATAAATCTTGCATTTTTGTGATTTGGAGATGAGATAATCACTATCCAGTGAGGGTGGGGGGTGTGTAATAGGTGACATGGTGGTCGTGAATCGTGATTATGGGGATGAACGTGTTCGTTCGCGTTCGAGTTTTGAAGAGAACTGCGATAATTAGAATAAAAATCTGCAACAAAAAATTGGTTATATTGAAAACAAAAATGGATTTTATTCCATCCGTCGAGAAAGTCGAAAAACTAAAAAAAAATAACGAGTTTTTAAAATTGTCGGTCGAGAAAGTCGAAAAAGTCAAAACATATCGAATTTTGGTCGAGAAAGTCGAAACATATCTGAACTGGGTCGGACACTTTTTTGTTGGTTCGAGAAAGTCGAAACATGCAAAAGTTTGGTCGATACGGTCGAAACATACCAATTTTTGGTCGTGAAAGTCGAAACATAAATCGAGCACCTCGACCCGGATACTTATCCGCGTCCCAGTCGAAAGATAGCTGGTTCGAGGCCCACCATGGTTTAAGCAGTCTATGCTTGTTTCAAGGTGTAAAGGTAACACTACCCAGCAAAAAATAATTGCAGTTAGGTCTGTATTAAAAACGCAGCCGCGGCTATTATTAAAACGCCTCCACCCCCCACCCCACCCTCAGGGATTGGACCCCCTGAACAATCAGAGGATACCCCTTTGTATACTTTTTATGATAACCATTTTCGGCGGCCAACCCTAAAAAATTTTTAAAAGCGCTTTTGGCGCCTATGGATACTTAGTGTAAAAAGGACTGCGCGATTAAAAAACACCATTTTTTGGTTTAAAAAATTCCAACACAGTGCCCAAAACGTTCGATTTGGTCGACATAATTCTCGAAACTTTTTTGAAAATCCCCCCTACCCTCCCGCACAAAAATCCTTCCACAATGATAAAAAGTCTGATACGCCGAGAGTAATTTGAAGTTTTTCTGAAGCGTTTAAAAAACTATCTAACTAGCTCCCTTGCAATCTTTTGTTTTATTTCAAAAAATCTTCACATTCTCTTAAGTTAAGAAGCCAAGACAAACCTCGTTTTTTGCACGCGTTTTTTCTTCATGCTATATTTTGAGCTCGGGAAATTTCTTTTTCTGGTCGGCTTCCAAGTTTACCTCAACTTCTATTTAGTTCATAATTCTAACCAAATTTCACAATCCTCAAGTATTTATATCCCGCGAAGTTTAGAAGGGCCTTGGGGTGAAAATCGGTGCCTTTTACACGGTGAACGTATCTCAAACTCGATTTATATACCTATTGGGACCATACTAAATGGCCTACTTTTGACTACAAACTTGGTGGTTTGTAAATAAATTAGACTCGTGTATTACTTGTAATGCTGTTCCACGTAGTTTAAATCGATTGTGTTCATTTGACAAGTCTTAAACGCGTCTGCCAAAGAATCCAAGTTCATGCTTGCTTGAACCATTGAATATTTCGATTTGACTGCCTCTTTTTTGATTTCAAAATGGCATGTTTATAATTTTGTTTGGTGTCTTCAAGATCTCTCGTACGCGCCAACGTTTCTCGCTTCAAAAAAGATCGAGTTTACGAATAGCTCAAACTCACAATAAATTGAAGTATTTACACTTTCATTCAAATTTTTTATCCATTTTACCCGTCCCAAGAAAGTATTAACAAAATCTGTAATCAGTAATAACAGCTATTATTTGCTTTTTGAACCTAAATCCGCGAACCCGAAACATTTTAGCGGCCAAAGGAATCCTTGTCGAGATAAGAAATTTAGTCTCACTGGGAAACCTTTAAGTGATCACACTTAGATTCTTATCAAATTTAAAATGTCTGTGATTTGAAATATAATTTCAGAATAATTGTGCCTGCCTCATTTTGACAATTATAATTCAAATTGAGGTATAAAATAATTTCAATTCACAGCCTTGTTGCTTACGTTTGACAGTACAAGGTGTAATTGCCTTTGATTAGTTAATGAGAAAAATTGCTACATTAGAAACGCAAGTCTGGGGTTCGATTCCTGCAGAGAAAACAAATTAATTTATATTTTAGCCGAAAAGTTTAAAATCATATATCAATTTTTATCATGACTGCTGCCGAAATCATCTTTTCGGAACTGGATAGACCCGAATATAAGTCGGGTAAAAGTGATTTGTTTGTTCCGTGGGGGCATAGAAAAAGGGAGCCGACAATTAAACCGACTGCACTGAAATGGAGAAGTCTTTCATCCCAATTGATTGTACAGAAGAGTTATTCGTCATTGTTGGGGGGAGCAAAACAGAACAGCAATGGCGACGATGATGCGTCAGCTTCGAGTGGTAAGTTCAAAGAGTATACTCATCCATGCTGTTTGATTGGTTTTTTGAAAGTAACCGGTAAGAGTGCTGGAAACTATTTCGAGCAGGGGCGGATCTAGGATTTTCTCGAGGGGGGCGGATTTTCAAAAAGTTTTCGAAAAAATTGTCGACTTCTTTTAGTTCGACAAAATTGATTTTTCGAGATCTCCCAAAGCACTGTTTTGTCCCTATTTTGGACAAAATTTCTGCGCCGCAGGCAAAATTTTAAAAATTTTGACCGAAAAATTGCGTTTTTTCGGCGCGCGCTCCCCCTCAAAATTAGTATATATTGGCGCCTAAGGCGCTTTTAGAAAAACTTTAAGGTTGGTCGCCCAAAGCTGGATTTCTTAAAAATACCAAAGGGGAGACCCTTTGGGTCGGCAGGGGGTCGAATCCCTGAAAAGGGACATCCGCCCCCCCCCCCCCCCCCCAGCCCCATCTCCCCCCTAAATCCGCCCCTGATTTCGAGGGTCGGGTAGGTTTTAAGGTCCTTATTTTATGCTTAAGCCAAGGTGACCACATTTCATTTCAACTCCTCAGAATTGAGGGCCAAAAATTGGCGGACGCGGAACCGAAAAAAAAGGAACCCTGGGCAGTTGCTGTTCCTTTCGGATGTTTTTTTTTTTTTTCAGGATTCCAATTGGAGAAATTTCTAACACTTTATTCCAAAGCCACCTGTTTCATTTGGAATGCTAAATTTTAAATTTTCAACTGAGTGTTTACTGAACTTAGTTTATTTTCGATTTCTAAAGTATTATAACTAAAGCATCCTGGTATCATAAATCAAATAAATCTACCATATTTTATTTCTTTTCGGGCTTTTCTCACAAATGTTGTCTAGTTTTCCCAGACTTTCTTTAGGATTATACTAAGTCTTTTTTAGGGTCTATGTCCAGAACTGGTTTGTAACAACTTTTAGGCTTGGTTCAGACTTTGTTTGGGTTTGTTCAAACTTGGTTCAAACTATGAAAGTGTGTTCAAACTTTGTTTGGATATGTCCCTGAGACTGCTCACACTATAATTGAGACTTCAATCCTTGTTATAAAAACTTTGATTGCAGGAAAGACTCGGGCCGCTTTTGACATTGAATAAAAATCATTTCTCCATTCTTCATTTAAATGATACTAGATCAATAAGTTAAACTTTTATTTCGCTGGGAAATCTGATAATTAATTTTCCATTTTCGAAATCAGAAGTCGATCACGGTTTTCGTGACCTTTACACTTTAGCTGTCCGATAGTGGAGGTTGCCTTCCTTTTAACAATGGAAATGCACTGAACTAAAAAAAAGAAATTACAAGTCAAACTGCGAAAAATCAAAACTGAGCGTGATGAAATTTCAAGACTTTCCTGAAAGAAAAAAAAACAACAAGAACTATATAAGAGTACTCACTACATTCACTACTCTTAATAATGAAACTGTCAAAACACAATATCAATAATTGTTTTTCGAATATTGCAATTAAATGTTTATTAGAAGCTTTTGAGCATTCATATTTGGAGGCAAGATTTTTAACCCCTGAAAGTTCCCTGGCAGCACCCTACTACAGGGAAGAACTTCAAAATTAAAAAAAAAGTCATACCTCGAAAACTATAAGGATTTGAGCCATCACGTTTGAAGGCAAGATTGGCAAACCCTGAAAGTAGCTTGACAGCACCCTACTACAGGTTAAAGAAATTTAAATTTTGAAAAAAATATATTTTTTTTTGATTTTTTTTTTGAAAAAATCACTAAAAATGTCGTATCACAAAAACTACAAGGATTTGAGCATTCATATTTAAAGGCAAGATTAACAACCCCTGAGAGTACCCTGACAGCATCCAACTGCAGGGTAAGAAATTTTGAATTTGAAAATTAATTAAAATAATTTTCGAAAATTTTTTGAAAAAATCACAAAAAACGTAACATCTCGAAAACTACAAGGATTTGAGCAGTCATAATTAGAGGCAAGGCTCGGAACTCCTTGGAGTACTCTGATAGTCCCCAAATACATTGTTGGGATTTTCAAATTTTGAAGAAAAAGATGTCGTTTAGTTTTTGTAAAAAAAATTTTGAAAAAATCACAAAAAGCGTTATATCTCGAAAACTACAAGAATTTGAGCATTCATATTTGGAGGCAAGATTTTCAACCCCTTAAAGTACACTGAAAGCATCCTACTACAGGGTAAAGAATTTCAAATTTTGAAAAAAAAAATGATTTTTTTTGAAAACTTTTTGAAAAAATCACAAAAAACGTCATATCTCGAAAACTACAAGGATCTGAGCCGTCACATTTGGAGGAAAGATTCGCAATCCTTGATAGTACTCTGACAGCACCCAACAACAGGGTAAGGGGAAGTTTGGTAAATTATGTTGGAAATGAAATTTTCTGAAAATTTTTGAAAAAAATCACGAAAATCGTCGTATCTCTGACACTAAGGATTTAAGTATTTTTAAATGGAGGCCAAATTCGCAAACTTTTGGGGAATCCTGACAGCATCCCACTATTGGGCTGCTATTGTTAAACTCGGTGGAATAACACTGAATTCAAACTGGAAAATCGAAAAACTCTTAACCATTGCAATATGCGAAATAGCTTAAACATGCAAAGATATTAAGTTGAAAAAGCTTAAACGTGGCGAGATAGTGAAGCCTGCATTCAAATATATAATAGATAATAGATTAAATAGTTTTATCTGGAAGAGTTGAACGAAGTTTTTAGGATCTTTTCAACTATCCCCATACGGAAAGAATATGCCCCTTTCAAAAAACTGATGTATCATTTTAGCTTATGTGAATTTTCTACCTAGTAATGAACATTCTCCCCCCCCGCCATTTTTCAAGCGGGGATTTGAAGAGATTCCAGTTTCAAAGTGGTCGTCGTTGGGGTAAAACTTGGTGCCAAAATAGTAACAAATGGAAAGAAGGCGAGGGATTGACAAAGAGGAAGAGGTTGTTATAAATTCCTTCCTCTCTTAACAGTTGTTAAGTTTCTCTCAAAATATCACCCCTAATTTTAGCCAAATTCGCCGACTTCAAATTCAAATTCCATTCTTTTGTTACCAAAATAAACAAAGCTTGTTATCTGAAATCAGATATATAGATCTCAGCAGACAAAAATTAAGTGCATTCATCAAATTCGAAGTTTCGTCTAATTAGAATGATCGCCAAGGAAATTTAAAAAAAACGCCAAAAGGCTTTTCGGAACTGTCTTTAACTGTATACTTGTATTTTTCCGCTCTGCCAAATGGTTTTTACACATTTAACTTGATGTACGCTTGGATAGTTTTTGCTATACACTTGCTAAAGGGCATTTAGCTTAAAAAAGGACCCGCGTCTTATTTTTTCATCCGACTGTGTTTGACGGTATAGATAGGAAACGTTGACAAAAGTTCCATTTTTATCTGAAGCGCATCCGCGCATCAATACAGTGACATTTTTAATTTTCCACATTTTCATATTTTTGTCTATTTAACTCAGAAACGTTAAACCTACACTCGCTAAAAAAAACGCTTGCTAAATCGACCAAATTCCCAGTTTTGTTCTATTTTTGACCTTTAAACTAACTTATTATAAATTACATCCGAAAAATAGGCGACATCAATATTAGCAAGAATTGAGCCGCCATTTCAAAATTATTGATAACAGTATAAACAAAAACAATCAGCAACAAAAATATTTTAAAAAAAACAACAAATTGTTGGTGAGAAAATGGGAGACGAAAGAAGACGACGCAATTCGAGGTTATTGGCCAAAACTTTCCTCTGGTTTTTAGGCGCCTCGGACGAAGAAGGAAGGATTCGATTGGAGTCGGCCTCCGATTTGAGTCGGAGGGGATCGGCGGCACTGGCGTGTAAAAACCTCAGCGCCAGCATGGACCACATTAACATACGCAACTTCAAACAGAGCAGAGTTAGTAACACAAATTATCTACTCTTTATTTTTTTTTCAAAAACAGCCAAAACATGGACAAACTGAAAAAAAAATCGGTTTGCGTATGTTTTTCTACCCTGTGTTTTCATGACAAACACAAAGCACCAGATGTTTCGAACGAATTTCGGTTACTTCATTTGCTTATATTACATTTCTTTTGCGGGGGTTTTTCAAAACTTTCGATAACTCTATCGAACTTTTTTCGTCTATGAACGAAATAACTTTCTATTCAGACTCATTTTGGCTTCCAAATTAGTTTTTCATGAAGGTTTTTTTTTTCGTTATGAAGGTTTTAAAAATTGCAATTCAGCATATTTTGAGTAAATTATTCGCGCTATACACTGCTGCTATGTTAAATTTTGAGTTGTGTAATAGGCTTCTTCGTTTTTTTCCTTATGAAGGTTAATAATAAAAATTGCCATTCAGCATATTCTGCCGTATACAATTTGCGCTATACACTGCTGCTATGTTAAATTTCGAGTTGTTTAATAGGCTTCTTTTGGTATAAATTTCTAACCATTACTTAAAAAGTTTTACCATAGTTATTGATCAACTAAAAAAAACCAAAATGACCCTTTTTGGGGCAAATTTAGGTTTCCGAAAATCGCAAACTAAATTGCACCAAATCAATTCTGCTAAGAAAACTGAGCAATTTTTATTCTCTTTTAAATCAATTTGCGCTTTTCTTGCATTTGGTTAACATTTGACAAAAATTGATGCCTTCCTTCGAAAATTTTGTCACTAAAATTTATGGTGCAATTTTGGTTAGGAAGTTAGAACCATTAATTTTATTTTTAAAATTGAAATAATTTAGTGTTTTTTAGTTTACGCAGAAATAACCCTTAAACATCAGTTGCCCAGCAAATTTCATAAAAAATGAGCATCTTCTAAAATTAAACTACATTTCAGAAGAGTACAATCTCCGAACAATTGCGTTAATTGTTCAAACATTGATTCTAAAGGACGAACATTGGTGTTAAATATAAAAAAAATTGACATTTTTGGCTCTCAACAAAACTATTTGTGTTTATACAGAGTTCAGAAGATTATACCATTCTTCAACATTTTTTGGCGTTATGAGATATTCATTTTGATGAACTTTGCTCGGCTACGGACCTGGTAGTTATAGGTTAATTTCTGATTGTGCCCGCTCTAAACTCCAAACGAAAATAATTGAATCCAAATTCGTAAATTAATAAGAGATATTTTTCGGTAGCGCAAGCTAGCCACAAGAACCGGTCGGTAATGTCCTTGAGACAAATTGCTCTTTTTTGCGATCAGCCTTAATCAAGGCTGAACCGAATTAGGACCAAAAACAGTTAAAATAGGATGTAGCCCCCGTTTTTAGTATATTAATACTTGGGCAGGTAGGGGACTCGAACCTACGTCAACTGGCAAGTTTGTATAGTCGGTGCGTTAGCTTAGTCAACTCGGCCAACTGTGATTGTTTATATATGCATTTATACTTTTTTATTCGCATCTATACTCTACATTTGCGTTACAACACTGATGAAGTAAAAAGACTGAAAAATGAACAATTTGTATGGAAAAATGTAGGATAAATTTTTGCAAAAAAAATCGCCTCATTTTTTATCCGGCAAAAATTTAGATAAATCCTGTTTGTATTTTTTTGTCTTATCCTAGCCCTAAAAATATTTAACTTTTTGAATTTTTTTAATTTGTCCGAAAAATTTAAATTAGCTTTGGAGCTTGCCTGGATTCATTTTGAAGCAAATTTATAGTGCAGAATAGTTCATAAACTTGCGTTACGCATTCAGCATCATGAATAAAATTTTCATTGTGCGCATGAATTAGTCATGACCAAAGTGACAATTTTCCATCTCACAGAACTTCATGATTTGAATCGGTTGTAAAATATCTTTTTATGTTAAAACTATAGGAGTCGCTATCTTTATTGTGGTGCGGCATAAAACTTTTTGTTAGAAAAAATTATTTGGATTGTCGAAACTGGACTGAAACTAAAAACAACCTCCGGAAGCTCATATGTATCGCATCTCCTAAACCTTTGCAACAATAAAACACTAAAAAGGAATTCTCAGGCTTCATTCTGAAGTTTTTTTGTTTAGTAAAAAGAGAAATTATTTAGTTTCAGCGACTATACAATGACGACTCCTTTCCACTGTGGCAGCGAAAAGGTTAACAACTAAGTGCGGTTAATAAAAATGCGGTCTAATTTTTGTTGATTCGCAGTCTGCTAGAGCAAATAGTACACAAAGATTGCTAAGAAAAAACTTTCTGTAGAGCACTTGATAATGAAATTTTGCAACAAGGCCAATTTAATGCCAATATTTTTTTTTACTGTTTTGAAAACATGTTCAGATGTTTTATTCTGATTTCAAATTACTGGGATGAATCTTAGTTGTGTTACTTATCCAATATAAATGTTTGATCATATCATAAAATTTTCCCTGCTAAAAGTTGCCAAAAATGCTCGTCATACAAGTCCATACTTGGAGAAAATGCTTCCTATGCAATTCAATCAGTTTGAAAATGTCATGAAAAGCATCTTTCAAAACCCTGAACTTTTATGACCAGCATTTTCCCTAGTTTCGAATGTCTTCATTTTATGAAACTGTATAAAAAAGGTTTTCCTAGGATTGAAAAATGACATATTAGCATAGCTTCTATTTATGGTAAAACTGGTAATTTTAACAACTAAAATCTACCCATAAAGGGTGTTTTTTACAGATGAAAATAGTGAAAAAGTGCAATAAGTTAAAACCTCTGTAATTGGGTTCCCGAAACTCCAGAAGTTTTAGATTGCTAAAAACTGATTAGTTAAATCCTAATGTTATTATGCCATGTGGGAGTTGGCTCACAGAAAAAAGAAGTCTGAAAAAACCAGTCAAAAGTTTATGTCACGATAGTTGTCAAAAAATGGGTAGGGAAGGCAAACATATAATCAGCTGTTACCAAGACAAGGATTCCCCATCACTTAAGCAAAAAATCAACTTGTTAATAAATTGTGTTTTGTTTCTCGCTAAAATGATGGGGAAGGCTTGCAAACAGCATACTTGTGCGTTTCAGGGTTTTCCTATGAAACGCACATGAATGCTGGATGGACAAAACAAATGGATGGAGAAAACAAATCTCGAAATCAAGGCCGTTGTCAATTCATGGATTGGGAAGGCCCCGAAACGCACATATTGCTTTTCTATGTCTTTAACATCTTTTTTATCAAAAAAAGTCCAACCATGAACTAAGGGGAGGTTTGAGAGCACCAGATAAGTGCGTTATGAGCAGATTTGTTCAAAAAAATTTGCTGATTTGTTACATTTTTATTTAGATCATTAAATTTGAGATCGACGATGAATCAGTCACCATATGCGTCATGATAACATCAGAAAAAAAAGACGAGAACGAGCTATTGAGCATAAATTGCCATGCGCATAGTGTTACAAAAAAACACAAAAAATAAATAAAAAACAACTTTTTCTATTCTTTTCCAAAAAACGGTTTTTATTGGAATTTGCTATGATATTCCCATGTAAACTAGCTGTCCTTTTTCTATCATATCAGAAAAAAAATCCAACCAAAATTATTACAAGTGCATATAAACCAATAAAGACTTTTAATTTAACACTATTAAACGTGTATAAAAAAGTACAATTTAATTGTGTAAATTTAAAAATTGGATTGATCTGATAAGAAAACCAACCCTGGAATTTTCAAAAATCTTTGGGACTTGGTGAAATCCAGAATTTTCCGTTTGCTTTTTAAGATCGATGTAATATTTTTGTAAAGCTGGTTTAACAAAAACTGCATTTTTGAAAATTTTCTTTGTTTCATCCCACACAGGCTATTGAATATACGAAGCGAAAAATACCAGAGTAAATTGCATCTGGTAACATACAAATCATAACAAATTTTTTGCTTTATTGTTCAGACAATTTGAAAAATGTGGAGGAAATTTGGATTCGAGAGTGTCTTAGTTTTTTCTTTCAGGTAACACAAATAATTATAGGAACGGGTCGAGTCATATATCATATTAAATCCCTTTCAGTCATAATTCATTGCGAGAAAAACCAGTTAAAAGTTTTTGTTTTTGGTCTTATTTCAAGGTAATAAGCTGAAACATTATTTCACTTGAGTAAAGAGTAAAGTAAGTTTTTGGAGTTTTTTAAGTGCCAATTTGGGAATAAAAAAATTCAAAAATCAAAAATTTCATGGAAAAAAATTGAAAAATGTTTTGTAACGATTTTTTTTGTGTTTCTTTTGTCATTTTCAACAAAAACTAATTTCTATTTAGCCTATTTCACTATGAATATCGAAAATGCTCCAAAACTTAATTTTTCGTTCAGATCTCTTAATCACGCCACGCAGAAAAACGACACTCATTTGAAAAAAACAACACTTTTTTTGTTTTTAAGACTATGGCCGGAACATTCTGTGCTACATGCACAGTAACCGGCTATCCTTGTTTGAATTTGAATTAATTTAAGCCGCCAATATGGCTTTGGTAGGACTATGAGTGTAAACTATCCCAAACTGGGCTCATTGGCAATTTTCAACCCTCCATAGCTTTACAAAAAGGTCAGTTGAAACATTTTGTGCGCTAAAGTTATTGATAGTTTTGATAGTTCAATTTTGGTTGATTTCTGAGTCTATGGTTTATTACCCCAAATAGAGCATCAACCACATTTTCGTCACTTTATTTGAAAAAAATGCAATTACTTTTCAATCGCTATCTTCGAAAGTCGAAACACAAAACCAAAACTTCTTCCGAGTCAGACAGTGATTTTGATACTGAATACGCGCCATTCAAGCTGAAACGGCTCCGCAAAATTTGAACTGAATTCAACAATGGAATTTTTGATTATTTTCATAACTTCTGTAAATAATTCGATTCAAGATAGAACCATTTAACTGTTGTGCATGGCTCTTTAGTTTAACGCTTAAAACGACTTGAAAGCGAGTTTAAACAAAATCTAATTTTGCGGTTAAGTGCATTTTCATCCAAGTTTATTCTTGCGATAATGGAAAACTTATTGTCAATATCTGATAACTTAGCAGAAGATAAAAAACAATTCGTTTCGGAAATTAAAGTTTTTGTTAGTGAAAATAGACTCTTTTCTTACAGGCGGCTTTCGAAAAGGGTATCTGAAAAAACAGAGCTAGAAACTGGCCTGATTTACATAATGGATGTTCATGTGAGTTGCTGTCAATTTTCCAACTTTTCTTTTGATCATTTGATAGTCGAGAAATACGATTAAGACCGAAATTTTCTTGGCTGAGAAATGTTCCCTCACTCTCCTACAAAAATCGTCTGGGCTCGACCTCCCAACCTCTGCGTTGAGAGGAAAAGGAACCAATCACTCCATGTTTAAACGCTATTTGGGATCAAATTAAACGTGCTATTCACAACAAAATGGTTGGTTTTTTTTTTCACATGTCTGGATTTTCATATTTGCCATTTTAGAGGTCTGCGCCATTTGCAATCAAAAGAAGATCCATCGTCAATCAGCTCGGAGGAGGTTTTTTAGTAGCATCGAACCATCTCGAAGTTATTCAACAGTCACCGGAGAGATCCAGTGGTTCCGGGGATGAAGGCTCCTCCTGCGACCGGAGTCCAGTAATCGGATTGCGTAGCGGTGGCACGCTCGAGAATAGCAACACAGTTCTAAACGCGTCGCTAGGTTCACTCGAGGAACACCATGACAGGTCACTGAATGCAGAACGACATGAGAGCGACGAAAATATCGGCTACACGGACATCGGCTACGATAGCTTCCACAATGCAACTGTCCATCATTTTCCAGATAGCTTCGACATTGAAGATCAGCCTGACGAAGGCCATGTAACCGAATATAGAGGAGTGTCACGCTTAGCCGAACAAAACAAGGAGTCAGATGTAGCTAATGGGTCGCCTACTGTGTCGGTTTTCAGTCGCCAGGATGTATTAAGACGAAGTTTCCCGCTGTGCAACAAGAAACGATTCGTTTTGGGTGACATGAAAACTCATCTCAAACTGGTAAGTAAATCAATCTTAGGCAAATTTTCAATGAAGCGGAAACTACATAAGAATTATGTAACAATTGCATTACAACAGTGACAATCTATTGTTATGTTGTACAACAACCTTAATTATCGGCTTCCTGGTAAGATATTTTTGTTTTCGGCTTGTTGGCCCTTCGGCTTACATAGAACCCAGTCTTACGAAGAACTGTTTTGGCCAACCGATAATCCATTTTTTAAAGGCACCAATAAAAACAAGTTAAGCATCGGGTACTGGAACTCATTTTTTTTTTCAAAAAAGTCAATTTTTGCAGTGTTTGGTTCCGTGTTTTTTTTTGCATCAAGACCAGAACTCAATTTGGTTGACCGGAAGACAAGTCTCAGATCGGCTCTTATGTTAAGTTTCAACAACGAAAAAAAAGATGAAAAATTAGGTTTTTCGGGAGGTTTAAGTTAACCTGATTATTAAGATATCTAATTCAATAAATGAATTCGATAATCTGCGATGATGGTTTCGAATAGAAAATTTCGTTTCTTTGAGGTAGAGTGAGAGAGAGAGCATTGAATGTATTTGAGGTAACTACCGAAGTCGAAACCACAAATTCATTTATCTATTTAAATGTATGCTGTAAGCGTCAATGTATAATCAAGTTACCATAGCGAATATATTAACGCAAAGCTTCAAAATAGAACTACACCTCAAGTTTGTTTTTCTCAGACGAAAATGGCCTCAAGTTTTGTTAATGTCTAAGCCTCGAATTTATGAACTTTCATAATTTTTTATGAACTTCATTATTAAATGATCAGAAACTGATCCGTACAACTTTTTTTACAGCCGTCAAAATTATTGACCAGAACTTGGTAGTTATCCCTGCATAATTAAAAAGCTACAATTATAAACTCAAAAACGGAATTTCACATGAAGAAGATGGGCAATTTGAAAAAGTTAATGCGTTGTTTTCAAACACCGAAACTTTTGGACTGTTTCAAGCAGCGGAATGCATCGTCGAAAAACTCAAAAAACGCACAAACCGATCAAAAAAGTTGCAAAAGTGAACGAAAACGATCGAGAATGAACAAAAGTCACTTCCTGGCAACACAACGCGGAAACACTTGCATTGCCATTTGGGACCACGTGACGTGCGAACAAGACGAGCTGCAGTTCCGCTGTGGTGACGTCATCGAAATTTTGGACCAGTCAAATCGCAACTGGTGGCTGGGCAAAATGTTCACCCGTGACGACCTCGGAGATCAAACCAGAAATGAGACCAAAAATGCGGGGCAATCAGAGCACGGGTGGTTTCCCAGCATTTTTGTACAAGTAAGTCCAATTATCATTTTAAGTTGTCACTGCTGATTAATAACTACTTGGATGACTAATGATGATTTTAGCAAGCTTAGGAGTTTCAGACCTATCATTGGTCAAAAACTTTCACGGTGGCCTGGGAATCATGTCCATAAGCTAAGGAATAAAATTCAGGGTAGAAAGCAAGATAAAAAAAGCACTGAGGGATATGCCATAATGGCGCGTTTTTCTCTGCGGTAAAAAGAGGCTGCCCGCTGAAAAGATGTTAACCATACATACCATTTTGTCTACCTTTTTTAAGGTCGATCAAATTGATTTTCCGAGCACTCCAAGAGCACTATAAAGACCTTATTTTGACTAAAAATTTTGCGTCGCAGGAAATTTTTTGAAAAAACAGGTCAAAAAAGCCGTTTTCAGGCATTTTTTGGAAAATTTCGACCAAAAAATCTTTGGCGAGCGCTCTCTCCTCAAATTTAGCATATATTGGCGCCTGAGGCGCCTATAGAAAATCTTTAGGGCCCGTCACCAAAAATGGATATATCAAAATAGTACAAGGGGGGCCCTTTGGGTCGGCAGGGGGTCGAATCGCTGAGAGGGAGGCAGCGTCCGCCCCCCCCCCCCCCCCTCAATAGCTGGTGTTTTGAATCATATCAGTGTAAATGATTGACTAGATACACGCTCAAACTGGATTACACGCAATTTTTAGACGAACTTATGCCGTAATTTTATTAAGAGGCTTAAAAAGATCTGAAGAAATTGTTTTGAATTCTATAACGGCGGATGTCTCATCTCGTATGTAGTTAAATGGCTGTTTTAGGACCTGAACGAGACTTGTCGTAGTGTTCAGCAGGATGAGAACATGAACACGATTAGGAAGTACCACAGGAGAGCTTTGTGTGTGAGGGAACTTCTATCTAGCGAGAGAAGCTATGTCAACAGTCTCAAAAACGTCTTAGAGGTAAGAATAAGACAGAGATTAAGGACACCACGACACGCAGTGAATGAATAATTGAGGACCAAGTGAAATAAAACAGCCCGCACCCTCTTTTTTCCCTAGCAAATTGACTCTTATTTTGGTTTTTGATAGCAACCAAAAACTAGTTCTGACTTTCGTTATAAATGCGTAGTTTTGCTATATTTCTGGCGTGGATATCTTTGCTGATATGAAGCGTCGCTCGTTTTTCATGTTCAGATCTACCAAGACTCATTCAAACACAGCAAGTCTATTAAAATAGACGAAGTGAACCGGATCTTCTGCAACATGGAAGAGATCTTCGAGTTCCACAAACGACTCCTCGTCAACCTCGAGAAGTGTGCGGTGGATCCGAGCAGACGAGAGACGAGACTGCACGAGTGGTGTGTGTCTGAAGTATTCATTGGGTCGATCGCCGAGTTCGTCGAAATATACTCCACCTATTGCAATCAGTATCAGTCGGCTATTTCGACACTGAAGCAGGTTCAACGAAAAAAGTCAGTCGACTGCTTAATTGAGGTGAGATTTTAGTTAAAGAATGAACCATATTGCTAAAAATTTTTTATTAAAATGGATTGAGATCTATGAAAAAATTTCTGTGTTGAGAAAAACTGGTCATATAAAGACATGTTTTTGGCTTGTGAGTCGATATTACAGGAGAGTCGATTGAATTACTCGCAAGTAAGCTTTTATCGACGGTTTGAAAGCATGCTTGGTGCCCAAAAAAACAGAGTTATGCTTTTTTTCTGCATATTTTTAGATTATTTTTTGTTTTGTTACCGCGGTCGTGGTTTGAAATTGGTTATACTTGCACAGCAACCGGAGGTTATTGCTTTTTTTGGTTTTTTTCAATTGACTTTTAATGCTATTCATTTATTATTGTTTAGTTTAACGGAAAATTTGATTCCATTTTGCTGCCCAAAACCTGACAAAAATTTTTAAATTTCTTTTTTTGTTTTGTTATTTGCTGTTGTTTATTTGTTTGTTTGTTTGTGTTTTGATCGGCGACAGAATTGCAGACGGAGACATGGGGAGACTTTATCTTTGCAGCACTTTCTGCTGACTCCAATCCAGAAGATCTGCAGGTACCAGATGCAACTCACAGAACTCGTCAACAACACCCAGGAGGACCACCCTGACTACTCGTGAGTATATCATCCACCCCCCCCCCCACCCCCACCCTTTCCTGAAAAACACTTCTTTACAACACTGATGTACGCATAATCGTTTTTAGATGATTTAAAAATCCAATCTTCAGAAAAAAGTTCTCAGCAAAATGGAATCAAAAATGGAATCAAAAAATGGATTATAATTTTTGCGGTTAGAAATCGAACTTATAAATTGATTGAAGCGGCAATTGTTTAAATACTGAAATCAATTATAACAGATTTTTTTTACGACACACTTATCAGTCCCTCCGTCAAAGCCGAAACAGAAACTAGATATAGAAGTGGACATCTGCCAAGTTCGTTTCGAGCTATAGATCGGTATCTGGAACCCCCATCAAGTATTCAGATCATATATCTAAATTTAATCTAAACTTGGCAGATGTCCACTTTTGAAAACTTTTTATCTTATTTATGGGTTCTTTAATTTCAAACCTTACATCTTAATTCAACGCGTTGAGCCATAGTTACACGTAAAACAACAACAAAAAAATTGAAAATTGGGGGGATTGGAAAAGACAAGACATCAATGAGTTTGTGACGTCATGTTTCAGTGAGCTGAAGTTAGCAACTGAGGAAATGAGGCGAGCTGCTTTTGAAATCAACGAGAGGAGAAGAGCATACGAAGCAGCTGCCATTAGTGCAACTAGCAGTCGGTCAAGGTCAGCTGGCGTGAAGAAAACGTCCACTTCTTTTCTCTTTCCAAGCCAGCAGTCGGCTAAGCTCACAAAAACTGCTACTGTAGCAACCACAGATGTTTTAGAAGAAAAAGGTATGCTTCATTCGATTGGAAAAAATCTCAGCGCATATATCGACCCCCTCACCAACCAAAGAATCCCTTTGGTATTATTTTATCACATCCTTTGTCGGCGACCAGCCCTAAAATGTTTCTAAAGGCGAGCCTTTGACACTCGACTCATGTATACTAACTTTGAATGATAGCGCCTTAAAGACGGGATGGATTTTTGTCCTTTTTTTTAGGTCGACCAAAATGATTTTGTAAACACTTCCAGATAACTATAAAGGCCTTATTTTGACCCTAAGTTTTGCGTCTCAGGTAAATTTTTTGAAAAAAAAACTGGTCAAAAAGCAGTTTTTGTGCATTTTTCGGAAAATTTTGACAAAAAAATTGCGTTTTTTCGGCGCGCTTGCCTTCAAATTTAATATATATTGGCGCCGGAGACGCCTTTAGACAAATTTTAGGGTTCGTCGGCCTAACATGGATGTCATTAAATAATACCAAAGGGTCGAATACCTGAAAGCAAAGCGCCCCCCCCCCCCAACCCCCCTCCGCCTTGTATGATCTCATAAATCGCTTGTAACGAGAAAAGTAACATTTCATTTGCTTCCAAAAAAATAAGCATTGTCACATTTATTTCACGCCAAAAATTCCAGTACTATAAAATTCCAAGTGATTTAAAATTACCAAAAAATGCTAGAGAGCAAAATTCAAAGATGTTTATCTCAGAAATGGATTCACTTGACCACCAGCGGATTTAGGGGGGGGGGGGGAGGCTTGCCCTTAGGGATTCGACCACATGCCGACCCGAAGGGTCCCCACTTTGTACTATTTTGAAATATCCATTTTTGGCTGACTGACCCTAATTTTTTTCTAAAGGAGCCTTTGGCGCCAACATATACTAATTTTGAGGGGGGACCCTGTGCCAAAAAAACGTGATTTTTTTGGTCAAAATTTTCCAAAAAGTGCGTAAAAACTCCTTTTTTGGCTCGTTTTTTTCCAAATTTTCAAAAAATGACAAGAATAGAGTGTTCCCTTGAAAAGAACCAGACCAGAACCGGATATGCTTTTGTTTTAATCAAATTAAACCTTTTATCAAGATATGGTACTTTTTTGAATTGAAGATTTTTGAAAATGAAGATATATTTTATTTTTTTATATTTACATATAATATATATTTTGTTTTTATATAATTTATTTTAATGAAGATGATATATCATATTTTTTTAAAATTTCATTCATATTCTGCAATAAATTCAACCGTGTGGTAGCTTGTTTTAGATGCAGCATCCTATCAACGCTCTTGACTGCTTAAATCTTATTATAAGTCCAACGAGAAAAGACAATTTGACAACTTTTTTCCGAATTGATTTTCCGAGCTCTCCCATAGCATTAAAAAGAGACCCTGTTTTGGTCAAATTTTTTGCGCCGCAGGCACAATTTTCAAAAACAGGCCAAAAAACGCGTTTTTAGGCAATTTTTAGAAAACTTTGACCAACAAAATTGCGTTTTTTTGGCGCGCGCTCCCCCCTCAAAGTATGTATATATTGGCGCCAAAGGCGCCTTTAGAAAATTTTTAGGGTCCGTCTCCAAATATGGGTATCTCAAAATAGTAAAAAGGGAGGGACCTTTTAGGTCGGCAGGGGGTCCAATCCCTGAGGGGAAGGGGCGTCCGCCCCCCCCCCCCCTAAATCCACCCCTGATTCATCGTATGCAGGGGCGGATTTAGGTCCTCCTTTGGTACTTTTTAAGAAATCAATTTGCGGCCGACAGACCCTAGATTTTTTCTAAAAGCGCCAAAGGCGCCAAGATATGCTAACTTGAGGGGGGAGCGCGCGCCGAAAAAACGCAACTCCAAAAAGTGTCTTTAAATGCCTTTTTTGGCCTGAGCTCCAAAAAATCAATTTGGTCGACCTAACAAAAAAGTTTTTGAAAATCCGCCCCTCGAGAAAATCCTAGATCCGCCCCTGCACTTGACTTGAAAACCCTGTGAATTCAATTTTTTTATATAAATGTTTAAATTTTCAATTTAATTTTCGTAGCTTGATTTCGATCAAAGTTTGAAATGTGTGATGAATTTTCAGATAGTCTCTCATCCCCTCCGCCCACGAACTCTGCCAAGCAGAACACAAACAACAGCAGTAAAGAGAAGTCAGCGGGGGGAGGGCCTGCAGGGGCGGGGGTGAGTGTGTTGAAAAGAATCCCCTCCAAGAGGTGCTCCAAAAGACTACTCCGCCTATTCAGCCACCCATCTGCCTGACACTAACACCCCGTCAACCCTCCCCCTCCACACCTTCACTAAAATCTCCCCCTCCTCGGCCTGACAGAAGCCAATAAAACCCGAGCCTGATCCGTAATCAAAACTCGGAATTGAGAAAAACTTATAATTGATGTAACGGTACCAGCTACAAACTCTTCCGTTAGTAATCTCTCTTCTCATTGTGAATTAGAATAATTTGAAATTTAAATTTATAATTCAACAAAACAAAACTGCTCAATTCTTAATTGTTACTTAATGTTTTATGTGTCTTAGATGTTGACGCTGCTATTAGTTCTGATATCATTAATTTAATTATTTTTCTGAAGTTTTGTAGTATAACAAAAAATTTTCATACAGTAGGGGGCAGTGAAAATGAAAGAGACCGATGGTTGGAGCTTACCAGAACTAGTTAGTGTTGCTAAAGTGTTTCAAACTTTTCCATAGAAAAAAAATTGTTAACGAATTGCAATTATCTGAAAAAAAAACGCAAAATGATACGAAAATCATGATTTGACAACAATTGGCCTATGAATGCCCGAGTTGATCTCGATAGACCAAAACTGCAAATCGTAGAAGTCGCAATACAAAAAGTCTATGAACAAATGCTAGTCAAACAAGTTTTTTGCTGAAGTGATGTAATCGAAATTTGAAAGAATTTCTATTATTTGAGCTTAAAAGTCGGTGTATCATCATGAATACAAAAAATTTTTCTTTGGCTCAGAGAAAGTAAATGAACTAAAACAACTAAAAAAAACTAATATTTTAAGAAAACTAAATAAAAAACAACTTTGTTTTCCGGAAAAAGGCTAGTAAAATCCATTTATGCAAAATTAAGAATCATTGACAGTTCTAGCTGTTTCCTGTACTGATCGTACTGCAGTAATTGTGTATGGCTACCAATTGTCCGAATATAGAAGTTGCATGATTAGCATTTTAGGTAAAACCAAGAGAAAAAAAGAAAGTGAATGCGAAAAAATTGTCAAATGATAGGCTGAAATTTTTTTAAAAAATGTCGAATGATAGGCTGAAAATCACATGTTTTCAAATCAGACTTCTGTTGCATATGTAACAAAATTGATTGTTTTAGAATGACGCACTGACTGCCTTTTACCTTCTATGGACTACTGTTTGGATTGAAACTTTGATCAAGATTTATAAACTTCTTATTGCTTTTTTATTGCATTTCTTCATTGCATAACTGTCTTTTTTCATGTCATTACTGCTTCATAGACCTTAAAAGGCAGTCGCAACATTCAGGTCTTTGCCCTGATACAAACAGTCTCGTTTAAATTATCTGGACAAAACTTTTCTAATTTTAACTTCAAACGCGTTTTTCTCAAATTGGGTTAAATTTATACAAACAGTAAAATAGAAAGTTGCTTAGAACTTCACAAGAAATAAAATGATGCAATTTTTGTTACAAAAATCGCAAGCAAAAATTTACCCCAAATGTGGGTCAGTTTAGTTTTTTTAATTTATTCAAGAAATCCTATCGAAACACGTAAGTTGATGACAAATATAAATCAAAGAAGCCTCCTACGCAGTCGAACAAATTTTTAGAATTGTAAAACCTCCAAACATCTGCATAAGAGGACAAAGCAAGAAGTTTAAACTAAAAAAGCCAAAATTACCCAATTTTTGGTTGCATTTTTGTGAAAAACTGCATCAAATTAATTTTGAGCACTCTTTACTCTTCAATTTTTGTATAATTTTAATCCAATTTGATAAAAACGCTTTAAAGTTTTCAATATTTTTCGTTTCGTCCCTGTTAACTTAAATCATCACTATAAGGCTTATTAGAATGGGAGGGAATAAATTGAAGAGAGCGAAACGTTGTTTTTGAGTATTTCGTCAATTATTCCACCAAAAAAAATTAATTGACCCTATAAGCCAGTCGTAACACTCATAGCGTCCGGCTAGTAACACGTTAGCGGATATTTAATCCCCATTAGAAATTGTTCTAAAATAGTTCGAGTATTGCCATTTAGACAAAAAAATTTTTGCTTTATGCCGAATAAACAACTCTGTGTTTACCTAAAAAAACATGTGAGGGGTGAGTTTCAAAAAATAACTTTAAAAAGCTTTCTGAATTTTTTTTGTTTTTTTTTTCTTAGGCAAACGATACTTCAAATACAATTAGAAAAATACTTCAAATACAATTGGAAAAATCAGGTTTTTAACCTGATACCCTGATACGACTATTATTGTTTGTTTTCCGATCAAATTGTTTAATTTCATGCGTAAATTGTTTCTTTTTTTTGCAGTTTTAGATTTTTTTGAAGTTGATTGTTTTGTTGAAATGAAATTATTTTTCAGTTCCCGTTTGTTCGACCTCTGAACATTTTTCAAAATTAGTTCAGTTTTCAAGGAATTAGCAACATTTTGGCACCATATACGCTTATTCTCCCTGGCACTTCAAATGTAAATTACCATTACAAAGGTTCGCTATAGATAAGGTATCTAAATATTTATAGATAATTAATTATCAGAAAAGCTTTTCGTCGGCTGAGAATGCGATGAAAGTTTTTTTATGGATGGAAGAGAACACATCAGATAAAGCAACTAGAGTGACAAAGCTCAACGCAAATCCCTGTTTATTAAAGACTCTCAAAGAAAGTGACGGAAAATTTGTGTTTTTTTATTTGGTGCTTTTTTCTTCAGTAAGTTTTAATTTTTTTGGCTATTTTTGTCGTTAATTCTGTATATCATTTAAAAAAATTATAAGACTTTGAGCTCAAACTCAAAAATTGTTGTATAAATTGTCCATAATTGAACTGAAGAGTGCTACTTGATCGTTTTAGGTGCGTATAAAGAACATTTCCGCACAAAAACGTCTTTTATAGCTGTCCAAAAAATTACAAAAAATTCGATAACGAACAAAAAAACTGTCCATTACCAAAAATTTTGATTTTTTTAAACGGTTGAAGACAGCTGAGTCGACTTTTGGTTTGAGTTGACCAGAGGGCGCGCATGGCGGCGATAATTAGTTGTAATTATCGTATAGTCGAATTATAGTTGTCGTATTATCGTATTTCGTAGAGTCCCAAGCTCGCAACACGTTGACGAGACTTTACCGGTCATAACTTTGTTGAAATAAACACAATTCTCGACATACTTGTTTTTAACAATAATCACTTTAGACTGTTTTTTGAACTGGTTTTCATCGGACTGTTTTTTGTTCATTTTCATAACTTCCGGACTGTTTTCTTATGGATTGCTTTGTATGAGCTTGTTTGGTACAGCAATATCTAATCAATTTTTTACTATAGGCAAAATAATTGACTTTGTACTTTGCAAAGCGAGTAGTGGTGGCTTTCAGGAAAAAAGTTCAATGCTAGTACTGCAACCTTCTGAATGCAATAAAAAATGAAAAAAAAATAAATTTGAGATTTTTTTTGTTAACAAGCCATATTAGGAACAAAGTCATAGATTTTGCTTCTAGTAACAAAATTCTCTCAACCAATTTGGAACGATTTCCAAGATGGATTAAAACTACGCTTACGCATTGAAAGCGTGAAATATATCGCGCGTTAATTTTCCTGTCCCCGATTGGCCAAAAATAGCAATTTTAAAAACTTATGAATTTACGAAAAATCATCAAAAGTGAAATATATATTTTTTAAAATTTGAGCTCAGGACAACAATACATTTTGAATGATAAAATTTTCCCGTCAAAAATGGCTACTTGAAAAGCCGAATATTGTCTGGAGAAAAAAAACTACCCCGGGTACAAATAAACCGTTACTTTCGTTGCGAAAGTCTGAACAATCAGCGCGATCCAATTTAGCGCCCCATGTCCTAATACAGCGACCAAAATACTTGCCGCGATTTAATTTTGAACATATAAACCCTACGCTTAAGCCTGTTATAAAATCGCGCGTAAATCAACCCAAAATGTCCAAATTAGCAATTTTGAAACTCGCATAATTTTACCAAAATTGATCATAGATGAATTTTCTTTTATTTTCGATTTTAAGTTAAAGTTGATTGAGACAGTTTCGCAGTTCATGAATGTCTATTGTAAAATTGTTGATCCTTTGTAATTGAAACGTTCACTGCTTACAAAAACAGTTTTGGGATCTTGTTAAGTAAAAAAAATTGAAAAATGCCAAAACTTTGAATTAGTTCTTTTTAGGGGGAGGGGGGCAGTTAACAAGATCCCAAAAGTGTATTGTAAACAGTGAGTTTTTGCTCTTAAATGTGGATCTTGACAATACTTTGGCCAAAAAAATTTAGGTCGGCTTTTAATAGCTTGACAACAGATAATTTCACGTTGAGTTAATCTGTTTTTTTTCCAAATCGAGCGATTGATTAGGCTTCAAAAAATAGGCTAGAAAATTGCGATTGAATAAAACTATGGGTTTTGCCGCTCCCAATTTTTCTAATTGATTTTTTTTGTCTTATCTTTTATTTCCTTTCACACCCATCAATCAAGAATTCTAGTATCTGCACAAAAAAAAAATAAGATAAAAGTTTCAGACTTTAAAGAAAGATAAATAAAATTAGCATTCAACCTTGACACCGAACATATCAAGTAAATGACAAGTGGTGAATCAGCCGACATAATCGCTGGTCCACAGAAGACAGAAGGCAACAATATTCGGCCTTACTCGCTCGAAGTAAGATTTACTCTCAAAATATATAAACCAGTTTTTCCGATACTGGGACAACTTTGTCAACATTTTCTATTTTCGTTCGAATCACGGTGAGAAGTGCTTTAATATGATATATCACTCGAAAAAAAAGAGAAAAACTAAAACACCCGAATACAAAGTTTCTCCCCATTTTTCAAATAGTTGGAACAAAATCTTTTTACCCATCCCCCTTTGCAAAAGTGGAAGTGGGTAAAAAGATTCCTTTCTCATTGCTTCTTGAATGTGGAGTGTTATGAGTTCATGGGCTACATGACTTTTTCGGATCTCCGCATTGCCTGATTTAAGGCAATTATTATACTAGTTTTATTTAACAACGTTGCAAACACTGCCAAGGTTGAATTCTGTCTATTTCGAAAAGTTTGGTGAACTTAGACCAGAAATAAATCAGACTAAGACAAAACAGCAGAATTCAGACATACAAAATCATCTTGAAACGGAGAAATTGTACGAATTAGGTGTGAATTTTTCACAAATGCAAAAGAAGCGAATAAATGTAATGATATGCAGTGCTGATTTAAATTATTCGGACAAAACGAACAAAACTTGAAACTTCAAACGCGTTTTTCTCAATTTGAGTTAAGATTAGACAAAAAGTGAAGAGAACAAAAATGCTTAAAATTTCACCAGAATTAGTATGGTACAATTTCTCCGAAATTTTCAACCCAAATTTTATCCCAAAATAGGTAATTTTGGCTTTTTTCAAATAATCAAAAATTACGCTGAAATTACTTTGTTAATTGATATGAAATCTATATCACAAGAAGCCTCTTACTCAGCCCAACAGAGTCTTAGAAGTGTTGAATCTCCAAAAACTTGCGCAAATAGTTTAAAATTTGTTTTTAAGCAAAAGTTTTGGGTTTTTATATATTTTCTCTTCTACAAGTTTTGTAAGATTCAACCCTTTTAGAACTTTGTTGGGCTGTGTAAGAGGCTTCTTGTGAGATATATTTCTTATCAATTAACAAAGTAATTTCAGAGTAATTCTTGATTAATTGAAAAAAGCCGAAATGACCCATTTTTGGGGTAAAATTTTGTTTGAGACTTTCGGAGAAAAATAGCACGACATCAACTCTGCTGAAACTCTAAGCAACTTTTGTTCTCTTCACTTTTTGTCTGATCTTTACTCAAATTGAGAAAAACGCGTTTGAAGTTTGAAGTTTTGTCCGGATAATTTAAATCAGCACTGTAAGTACTGGACGATTGAGTTGTGAATTGAAAGCCGTATAAAAGACAAATTTTGGGTACAGACTCAGAGCATTTAGTTTTAGGTGTACTTTGAAAATGAAAAGTGAGCTATTTGTCCACTTTTTGTTCCAACTCTCAGATAAAAAGAGGAATATATAAGCGTGAGTTGGTTTTTTTCAGGAATCTTTGAGGTCCCAAGGTTGTCTCGCACTGTCCTAATTGATCCAACTTTTGTAACAAAAGTAACGCAGTATTTGTGCTCGGGGTGGTTTTTTTCTTCAAGCAAAACTCGGCTTTTTATCTAGACATTTTTGACGGAAATTTTTATATCATTCTAAAGGTATTGTTGTCCTGAGCTTAAATTTAAAAAAATATTTCACCTGTTTGTAAAGTTATGGGGGTTTAAAGATTGCCAAGTTGGCACAATTAGCGCGCGATATACTTCGCGCTATTGACGGGTCAGAGGAGATTTAATCCGTCTTAAAAATTGTTCCAAATAGGCTGAAGGAAGCTTATTTGCTACAATTGATTTTTTACTAGGTGCGAAGTTTATCACTTTGTACTTAACCTGGCGTGGAGGGAGGGGATATTTTTTAAAAAACCTCAAAATTTTTTTAAAATTTTTTGATTTAATTTTATTAAACTTATTTTTTCATGCTATCACTGCTCCATAGACCTTAAAAGGCAGTCGGAATATTCAAGGCTTCGCCTTTATCCGAGCAGTTTTGTTTCTCTTTAAGTGTGAAGAAACTGCTCGTTGCGTTCTTAGAAAATGCGTAAGCATAGAATTAAGTCGCTCCAAATTTATTTGATGCAACTGAGTGGATCTTATTTTTTTAGCAAACAAAACGCTAAATAAAACCCTTTGTACTTTTCACAGCGTGTGAAGTGATAAAACGAAGAAAAAAATTGGGAAAGAGAGTTTTTCATTTTAATTTTTTTTTTTCAATTTATTTTTTATGACCCTAAAGTGCAGTTGGATTCTTCAAATCTTCGCCCCTTTTTTGCGAGCAGCTTTTTTGTTCCGACTGTCGAAAAAAGTGAGGAATATTTATTCTGTGGGTGGTTTTTTATTGATACTAGTTTCACAAAACTCTGGTCCTTTGTGTCATCAATCTCTTCAGCTGCATGTGGCCGGCCAAGTGTTACACCACTATAGTAACCTGCCAAGAGTATGGCTAAATCTGTTTTTTTTTGTCGCACACTGCAAAATCGTATCAAATTTAATTGAGGCAGCTAATTGGTTTTAATAAATCCATACACGACTCAAACTTCAACACTTGATTTTTGATATTATCAAGCTGAAATTCAATGCTTTGCCGATATTTAATTGACCAAAAAATATCCGAGACCATATAAAAGGGCAGACAGAACATTCAGGGTTTTACCTTGATACAAGCAGTTTTGTTTTTATAATAGCTCAATTTTTAAACGTGATAATTTTCGATATTGACCAACTATTGTAAGAATTTTCAATTACCGTTACCCTCAACTATTGGAGAACAATTAAAGGGCGGTCTAAATACTCAGGGATATGCCCTGATGTACGAGTAGACTTGTTAGACGATAGATTTTCAAATAAATAGAGTTGTCAAATAAAAGCAAAGCGTCGTCCTCAATTTAAGGGCGAGGATTTTTTTTGTCGCCAAAAACCTTTGAGAACAAAAATGGAAGAAATTTTTTTGTGTAGTCAGGCAAATAGCCGTCTCCTCCCTTCAATTTGAATTTTGGTGGCACGATTGAAAAAAAAATTGAAACAAAAAAATATCGAATCATTTTCAAAAAACATGAGCAAGAAGACCCCTCACCCTGACGAAAAAGTTTCAAAAAAATAAACGCCAAAATAGAGCTACTGAAGCCAACGTTCGAAGCTGTAGAACTTGATCAAAATGTTCATTTGTTAAAAAATCACACCATCTGACAAAATTTATGGAAAAGAAGTATTTATGCCGTTTGCTGTTTGACTCATTATCAACTCACTTTTTGATCCTTTTATTGTTATATTTTGCATTTATTGATTGAAATTTTTGTTTTATAGCCTGTCTTGATGTAAGATGAAAAAAAGTGATTTTTTTTTATTTTAACACTTCACTTTTCTCGTCTAATTTTGCTTTCGACTATTTCACACAAACTGGATTCAAGCTATGACGCAGTTGAGATTAAAGGACATTATGACGCAGTTTTTGATGGAATTAGTTATCTCTCGCTTTTCTGGTGAGAACAATGACGGCTATAGCCGCTGGTGTTTTCCTCTGCATCCAATTCACGAATATGGTAAGACTCTTAAAACCATTACATGGAGAGATTAGCAAAAACTATGAAGGATTGTTCCAAGCGGTTGGATGACGCCACTACGTTCTATGTTTGAAACGCTGCCATTGCAACATATGTCGCGCCTTTTCAAAACATGTCTAGAAAATTTAGCGAAAATCAGAAAACTTTCAGAAAACAATTATCAAGTCTTATCTCTTATACGGCCCAAAAATGATCTTAATGCTATTCTGAAAGTTTGATCATACTACTCGAATCTGATTGGTGGAAATTATTACCATCAAAAAAATTAAGGGTGTCCAATGAAAATGTGCTCTGCTGAAAGTCTTGATAAGTTTGGGCCGCATACCAGAAAAGACCTAAAATATCTATATAGCAGCCCAGACCGAGATCGGGACTTAAGCTGCGACAATTGTGACTCAAAATGAGTTTGTCGTGACTTATACGCGACCCAAAAAAGGTATGTTGCGACTTTGCGCGACCAGAAGCACTTTGCAATACTGCGCGATCATGCAGTTTTTTCGCCACTATTGAATTTTTTTGGAGGCTGATTTTTTATGATTTGACTGTTTTCCTGCTTTTTGTTTTGTGGTGGCGACCAAAAGTTTGCTTGTGTTGCATCAAAAGTTTGCTTGTGTTTTACTTTAGGACTACATCTAGCCATTCTCGTGGTGGTCTTGTGTATGGCCAGCAAATATAAAACTACCTATATACAACATATATTACATTATTTAACATGAAAAGTTACTGTACACTTCCGAAAAATTGACGGATTATTTGTGCTCGGGTGACATTTTCTCCAGTCAATTTTTTTCTATTCATTTGGCATTTTTCACAAAATTTTTTGCAGTCTAAATGATATTGATTTCCTGGACATAGACTTCAGGTTTTTGCTTGAGTGGCTTAATGCTAATATAATTATTTAATTAAAGGGAATGATGATTGCTTGAAGGAAATTGTTTACATAGGCCCTAATGTTCCAGCTGCTGGATTTATGCCCATCGGAGCAACCGAAGTAAGAAGCGAGTTTTAAACTACTTAGCGCACATTGCAATTTTTTTGTTTCCTTCTAAGTTGCGCGTTGTTTTTTTGCGAGGTTTTTTTCGTTAAAAGTTGTCACGGTACTGAGTTTTTGTCCGGGGTGTCTCATAGAGTAATTTCGTTTGTTTGTGTCACGCTATCTCATTTTCGGCCGGACAAATTCGTGCAATTTTTTGTCTGAAACCGATCTTAATCTTACCCTTATATTTCCTAGTCTCAATAGATCTAGAATATACTGGTATTCTTGCGAGGCTAAAGGAGAGAAGGAAGCAACTGAATTCAATTTGAATCAAGTTTTCTCTGGCTGACATTAAGAATAGTTTCAGCTTTACAATTCATTTTACGTTTTAGTAATGGATCCTGATTGGTTATTACTAAAAATTTTAAAGTGATAAATTTCAAACTATATAAAAAATCTAATTCATACTTTTTTTGAACTGGTTCCAGTACAACCAAAGGACGGCCATCCTGTGCAGAGCTGGACTCAAATCTATCTAGTTTCATCAAGCGAAGCTATCTTTGCTGACCAAACGAATAAGGTTTTAGCTAACAGATAATAATAATGCGACAACTCGCAAATAGTGGAAAAAAAATCGTCATATATAACAACGCGCAAATTAGAAAGAAATGACAAACTGCAATGCGGACAATTATCCTTCTAAAATGACAAAGAGCACAATCTTCTCCTAAAAATAAATGGTAAAACTAAATATTGAAGCACCTATGCGAAATCTTCAAAAACGAGCCTACTAAATCAATATAAGTTAGCCTGCAATAGAGTTTTTTTCAAAACGTACACAAACCTCAAAATCACTGATTGCAGGAGTAGTTTTTTTTCAAAATTGATTCAAGATTTTCAAATTTTTTGAACACGTTAAAAATATTGCACAAGATGTGGCCTTACGAACAAACAAAATGGCTCCCATAAAAGTGCAGCTATCCAGATAATCCATATCAACCATGACAAGACTGCCCCGTAAATTGTTAGGAAAAATTTATCTTCTGAAAAAAACTTAAAAATAAAGAAAGCGCACAAAAGTATGGTAAAAGCTTGATTTATTACAAGTTAAATTTTAAACAACCCGCCGAGCACAAATATTCCAAAGTTGTCACAGTGGAACAAAATTTGGCAAACATTACGCGGGAATTACTCTGACTCTTACAAATTTAGAATATAGCTTCTCACTAAAAAATGAGCAAACCGTCATCATTCATTTTAATCAATCATCTCCACAGGTTTTTTAAATACACAAAGGTAGATTGAGCATACAGTAGACTGTCACTAATAACTACTAGCATGCATTTATTCACTGAAGAATTCTTCCTAAGCCGAATTAAAGAGCAACTTAATTGAGTAGAATTGGCCCAACTTGGAAACATTTAATTCCACAATATTTTGACAAAATTGATCAGAAAAAAAACCATGTTTTTTGAAAACTTAACCTTTAGACATCAATAATTTTAGATGAAAGAAAAAAATTTTTAAGGTGTATGAAAAAAATGTAGTTTTTTTCCAGACAAAATTTGACTTTTTAACCAGCAACTTGTGTCGGATTTTTTTATCAGTCAAAAAATTTTGTTCTACTGAGCTCAAATTCAAACAAATATAGTCATATGGTCGTTTTTAGTAAAATTATAATGTTCTAAAGACTCGGCTATTTTAGAACATCTAAGACTTGAAATAGTTCGCGCTATTAACGCGTCAGCTGCGAAATTATCCGATTAAAAATCATTCCAAGTTGAATTGGGGCATTTTTTTATCCTTTCGAATCTATAATAGTAGACAAATAAATCGCTTTGTATTTCACATAGCGTGTGGGATGGTATTCAAAAAAACCAAGAAAAAATTTTAAGTTTTTTAGTTCTCTTTGAAAATTTCCTCACTTATTTTTTAACTACTCGACAGTCGGAATATTCAGGGTTTTGCCCTGATACAGTCAGTTTTGTTTTTCTTTGATTTTTATAGGATGTTTTTTCTTCAAATTTCGAACTCAAGTTAAATTTTTTCTTCCTACTTTAACAATCACATCCTATGGTATCAACTAAAGAATTACAACCCCTATAAACAAAAGCAGTAAAATAGCAGCACTAGATGGTTCTGTTTATAATTCAAAATCTGATTGACTAGAAATTCAACATTCAACATTCTCTTAGTTATATAGCGTATGGGGATATTTAAAAAATTGCATAAAAAATTTCAAAAATTTAAAAATTTTTTTTATTTTCGACTTTTTCATAAGCAAACACTAACCATAAGGCCTACAAAAGCAGTTCAAATATTCAGCTTTTTGCTCCCCGTTACGAGCAGTCTTATTTTGTCCTATGTTAGCTCATGCTTTTTCAAACTAAATCAAAAGAAACTTAACTGTGAAAGACAAATGCAGACAAATTGCGCAAACTCAAAACGCAAACTAAGGTTTTCCGTTTTCATTTGTCGAGCTAGTATTGACAAAATCTACAATTTGTAACTTTAAAAAACAGATAGCAAAGGAAGAAAAATGGAACTAAAACATCTTTAACTAATCAGCTACTTTTGCAAATTTGACTTTTTCAGACATCATTATATTTGTAAAAGTCATCACAAAAAAAACTATTCAACTTTGACACTGAAGTCATGATATAATCAATTTTTTGAGAAATTTTACAACTTTTTTGAGAACTGAAAAAAATCTGGACAAAAAAACGCAGCTTCCGTTGCCTTATTGAAAACCTATTTTTAAAATATGGGAGTTTTAATTGGACTTTCTTAGAAAAAGGACGGGTTTCGACCGCTTTTTAAGTACATAGAGCAACAAAAGTAGCCTTGATACGCAACAAGAAAAAGAGATACAAACAAAACTGCTCCAATCATAGCCAATCCAGTTAATAATTACCACATGCCCTTATTTACTGAAGACCTCTTTTTGAGGCGGATTAAATTGCTGCTCACACGTTGAAATCACGAAGAATTCGCAAAGTAGGTATCTCATATTGGCAACATTTAAACCCTCATAATTTTGCCAAAATCGATTAACAAAACCATTTTTTTAAGAACTTTAAACTCTACAAAACAATAATTTTAGATGTAAGAAATGAATCCCGTTAATAAAAAAGTTTTAAATTGTTGGATTTTGTTAGGAAAAACCACCCCGAGCTAAAAATTGCATATTGGCCAGAATGCCAAACTTTAAACTCCCATAGTCTTACAAAAAATGATCACAGATGAAATATGTTCCCAAATTTAAGCTCAGGACAACAATATTTTTTGAATGATTCAAAAAAAAATCCGTTGAAAATGACTAGCTAAAAAGTGAAAAAATGTCTGAAGAAAAAAAACTCACCCTGAGCACAAATATTCCGTTACTAACGATTCAACCGACCGCCTGCCGACCCAAAGGTTAAGCATATTCCAAGATAATCATTTTTGGCTGACAAATCCTAGAATTTTTGTTAATGCGCCATTGATGCCAAAATATACTAATTTTGAAGGTGGAACGCGCGCCGAAAAAACACAATTTTTTTGGTTTAAATTTTCCCAACTGCCTTAAAATGCCTTTTTTGGCCTGTTTTTTTTTTCAAATATTGCCTGTGGCGCAGAAAATTTTGCCAAAACAGGGTCTTTTAGTGCTTTGGCAGAGCTCAGAAAATCTATTTAATCGACTTGGAAAAAAGTAGAAAATATTCGAAAATTTTTTGAAAATCCGCCCCGCCCTCGACAAAACTCCTAAATCCGCTCCTGGTTATAAAAATTCTTACTTAATATAGCTTCTGCGCACGTTCGATTGACAGCTTACATGTCGCCAACTTTCTGATCAAGGATATTAACAGAATTATTTGCGCGAAAATAAAATTCTATCCTGCAAAAGGAAAAACACTTGAGAACCGAAAATTTGGTTTTAAGTAAATTTCATTGCCCATGTGAACAATCTACCCGCTTAATAGACCAAGTGAACAATCTCCCCCTTAAATTAAATGGCAAATTCGAGACGTAAGGCCTGTATGTACTATACTCAAAACTGATAGGTTGAAAAATATTACTTTTAACCACGTGAATTTTCTCCACCCTAATTTGATCTACGGGAGTGATTGTTCACATGTTCTTATCTCATTTCCTGTTTAGTGCAGTTGTTCTGTACTTTGTTTCATAATTTTTTTACCTTCCTCATTTTATTTTCATAGATTTTTTGGATTTTTATTTTTTTTTTTCAAATTTTTTCAACTCTTAAATCACGGCAGTTTAAAATTTTAGTTAATTTTTTTTCAACACAAACTATTCGCCCTATCCTCTCACCTCAAATTCAAGAAAAGGGGGGGTAGCGGTTGAAAACAGTGGGGCTAGTATAAGAGTTGGTTCCAGCTGTTGAGCTCCGTCTCTTTTACCAACCCCCCCCCCCCCCCCTCAGTTCACACACCCACCGCTTACCCCCCATCTATCTAGTTTGTTACCTTCTCCCACGTTTACTGTAAGTGGATTGGAGGATTAAGAACTTAGGACTTGGGGGTTTGCACAGGAGATAAACATACAAATTCCATCTGTTGAACGTATTTCAATTTTCACCTTTTTTGCTTGTTATAACTAAAAAATGCATTACTCAGAATTTCTTGGACCATTTCTGCAAAACAATTAAATTTAATTCTAAAAGAAAATAGATTATAATCGACTTTAATCGATTATATTGTTTTTTTTTTGTTTCGAAAATCTATTATATTGGATGATCTTGACAAAAAAAAATTGATTATAAGGCCAAAAATAATGAATTTTATTCTATTATAATGGATTTTTTTTCTCAAAAATAATCGGTTATATTAGCAACATAATCAGTTTCGTGTTGTAACAGAATATTTTTGTCTAGGAAATCCATTAAAATCGATCAAAATCCACGGGCTCTCGGTGCGGGTAAATTGGTAAACTTGAATTATAGTTTAAACAGTTTAAAAAAATAAGTTCAAAAAATTAATTCTTCCACTTAATTTTGATAAAAATATAAAACCAGAATATATATTTATCATTTATAACAGACAAATTTTAAGTTTAACTATTTAATTGGTTGGATATGAGCTAAAAACTTCTGACACTTATTTTAGACGGAACTTTTTAACAGGGTAAATTACTAACTTTTCTGTAACGAACACTTGAAGTTTTGCTGATATTTTGATTTTGAGAATTTACTAAATCATGTTTTTTCGCCCAAAATGGCAGCAACTAACAATAGCAAATATTTATAGCCAACTCAACCAATTATAACAAACAGCATCAGCCTTAAGTGTATAACTGCGCCAAAAAGTTCTGCAAATTTTACATGCATCTCAATGATACCAACTTACCTAACCTAAGATTTATGAACTAAAAATTCAGTTCACACCAAAGTTTTATGTTGGCAGATAACTTTGTTAGCCGATAATTCATTGAGTAGATGGTTTATTTGGCCGAAGTTGCCTGTTGGTAATATTGCTTCCAGGCAGGGTGCAATTTGTCGGGTGGCTTCTCCAAGGCAGTTCTCAATTTGACCTAAAAAATAAGATATATGTGGAACCGATAAGCTTCAAAATTGATAGGAGACAAATTGATTATCACCCACGATAAGCGTCGGGTGGGTATGCAAGTAATACAGAAATTTCTTATCACAGCCATACTTTCAAAAAATGGGGAAGAAATGGATTCCTTTTTTGATGGGAGGGAGCTGGCTTAGTCGTTAATTGTGGTTTCTGCAATTCGCAGAGGATCTATGAAAGACTCTCAAGCATGTCTGAGGATCAACTATTTTTCTTATTTCCTCACTTTCCAAGCTGATTTGTTTTTGCTGAGCGGAGCTTTTTTTCAACTCAAGGACGTTTTTTTTTGCGTCTAGAACTTGATACCACTATAGCAGCCAAAATCAGTCAGGCTGTGGTACAGCGGAAGCTAGAGGTCAAAAGAGAAAATCTACAGTTAAGTACAGAGTCCTGGAAAAATACTAAAAGCTTAAATTACATGAAAGCTTTGCTGTGCAAATCCCAGTGATGATAATTTTTATCAACACCGAAAACTTTTTCAATTTGTTTTTCAAATTGCAGTCTGCGGGTCTTTTAACTTTTTCCTGTTCAACAAGAAATCGAAATTTTTGATACTTTGACACCAAAAATCGATACTTCGGCTTGTTTATAAGTCGACTTAAAATTGAGAACAAAACACTTTGAGATAGTTCTAAAATTTGATTTGTTAATTCTGGCCAATCAGATTGAAAAACAATAGTTTCAGTCAAGATATTGAAATAATGGTCAAGATATTGAAAATGTGGTCCCAATCCGCTTCACAACTCAAAGGAACTCAAGATGATACTTAATTAGAACTTGAATGATGTTTTTTTAAAGGTGTTAGGCAAATCGGTTCTTATGCGTTGAACGGCCCAAAATTAGGAAAATAGTCAAAAATTTCATTTCAAATTGAAAACACGTAATAAACATACAATTACTTCAGTTATTACATATTAAACAAGCCAATTAGGATTAATCTCAGTATCAATCAAAATGGCTGACATAGTTGCTCGAATTTGATTGGCTAATATTAGCCAATCAGGATCAGTTTCAGTTTTAGTTTTCATTTTGCTTCAATTTTGATTTTTGGGCCGTTTAACGCATAAGACCCGGCAAATCAGACGACAACAGCTCTTTTATGGATATTAAGACGACGCTACACACAAATATAATTTGCTTAAACTTGAACAGTTCAATTTACACGTTTTAACTTTCATATGTCGTCTTAATGTCAAGTCGTCTTAAACTCTTGGCGTCTGATCTCCTAAGCACCGTTTGTAAAATCGCTCAAATCGGACGAAAATCAATTCAATTGACACGATTGTGAGTGCAACGCATATATAATTCGCCAATCGGAACAATCAAAGTGTTCTCCGAGCAGAGATGCTATTCACAGTTTAGCCCAGTGCAATCCTAAGATTTCTGGAGCGATACCCATACGCTGTCAACTTTTGTAAAATCGGTCTGAATTAAAAAAAACACTCCATGCAATTATATTCCTCGCTTTCTTCGAAATTCGGAACAACAAAATTGACAACACTTGGTCACGGTCGCTACATTTATAATAAAAAGCGGTGCTAAGTAAATAAGACAAGACATTAAAACGACATGGCATTAAGACGACAAGAGACGACGCTACACACAAACATATTTTGCTTAAACTTGAACAGTTCAATTTACACGTTCAAACTTTCATCTGTCGTCTTAATGTCACGTCGTCTTAAATTCTTGGCGTCTGATCTCCTTAGCACCCTTTGTAAAATCCACCAAACTGGACGAAAATCAAACACGCAAAACCAACACTTGGGTATCAAACAAAGTTTTATAATAAATGAATAAAAACCATAATAGTAACAAAATTTCTCGTATCAGGGCGAAGCCCTGAATGTTCCGACTGCCTCTTAAGGTCTATGGAGCAATAATAACATGAAAAAATTTAACATAAACTAAATAAAAATGAATTTTTTTTTTCAATTTGAGTTTTTGTGAAAATCATTCCTCGCCATCATGCACGCCATATAAAGTACAAAGTGATAGATTTCCCTTCAAGTTTTATGCACAAAACGGCCCAAAATCAATGTTTATATGTAGAGTTGAAACTTATGCGGTCGAATCTGATTGGCTAATATTAGCCATTCAAATACAAGCAACATGTTCAGGCAATTCAATCAAAACTTTCAGCAGCTAAAATATTAGCCAAAAATACCAAAATGTGAAACTGTAACTAAAATCATATTTTTTTCAAGTAGCTGCAATTTGGCCCGGGCCAAAAACATTTCGTAAAATGGCTTCAGCAAAAAATTTTTTTTAATTTTGGTAATTTCGGCAGCAATTTCATCGTCTTGAAATTTTAATTGAAATGCCGAACCATGTTGTTTGAATTTGAGTGTCTGATTAGCCAATCAGATTCAACCGTCTTACTTTGAGTTCAAGAAAGATGTAGATATACCGATTTTGGGCCGTTTAGTGCATAAGACCCTTCGCTTCTAGTAACAAATCTATTATGGCAAATAAGCTTCCGGGTCTTATGCACAAAACGGCCCAAAATCAATACTTTTACATCTTGAGCCAAAATTTATGCAGTCAAATCCGATTGGCTAATATTAGCCAATTAAATTCAACCAACATGTATGGGCAATTCAATCAAAACTTCTAGAAGATAAAAATTATTAGCCGAAAATGCCAAAATTGTTACACTTTGCACTATAAAAAAATTATTTTCCAGTCACAAGGTAAGTTTTTCTCCGAGAGAAAAACTCAAAAAAATGGCTTCAGCAGATTAAAAACTTAATAGTTTTGGTCATGTCGGCCAACAATTTTATCTGTTAGAAATTTCAATGCAAGACCATGTTATTTGAACTTGAGCGTATAAATTGCCGATCAGTTCACGAAAGATGACGAAATACCGATTTTGGGCCGTTTAGTGCATACGACCCAAGCTTCCTCAATCAATTTGGAACGATTTTTAAGACGAATTAAAACTCCGCTTAAGCGTAAATATCGCGACATATATTGCGCTTTAATTTTCACAAATTGGCCAAAATGGCGATCTTTAAATCCCCATAACTTTACGAAAAATGATCACAGGTGAGATGTCTTTTCAATTTTAAGCTCAGGACAACAATGAGTGATATTTGAAAAAATTCCGTCAAAAATGGCAAGTTAAAAAGTCGAAATTTGTCTGAAGAAAAAAACCACCTCGAGCACAAATGTTCCGTAACTTTCGTTACAAAGTTCGGAATAATAACAAGACTGCTCGTATATCATAGCAAAACCCTGAATTTTTTGACTGCTCCTTAAATGATCTCGAATAATTTTTGTTATAAATTTTCTTGAAAAACTATAAATTTTGTTCTGCCGATATCAAATGCAAGTGCTAAAATTTGAGTAGAATCAATAAAACCAATTATAGTTGGCCTCTATTCAATTGACACGACTGTGAGTGCAACGCATATATAATTCGCCAATCGGAACAATCAAAGTGTTCTCCGAGCAGAGATGCTATTCACAGTTTAGCCCAGTGCAATCCTAAGATTTCTGGAGCGATACCCATACGCTGTCAACTTTTGTAAAATCGGTCTGAATTAAAAAAAAAACACTCCATGCAATTATATTCCTCGCTTTCTTCGAAATTCGGAACAACAAAATTGACAACACTTGGTCACGGTCGCTACATTTATAATAAAAAGCGGTGCTAAGTAAATAAGACAAGACATTAAAACGACATGGCACTAAGACGACAAATGAGATTTGAAACATATAATTTAACTGTTTGAGTTCAAGCGAATTATACTTCTGAGAAAGTAGCATCTCAGCGTCGTTTTAAAATCCCACCAAAAGCAGTTATCGTCTTAACAGCTGTCGTGTAATTTGCTGGACAGCATTAAAAGCATACCTGGTAGTCGGCCTCTGCCTCGTATTGTCGCAACTGGGTCCGGTACTCTTCCTCGTGAGCCAGGGCCTGCAGTCTGTTTCTGAAGTCCATCTGGCCCTTCAATTGACTCTGGAACTCCTTCGCTTTCTTCACGCTAGCTTGTCTCTCCGCCTCCTCTATGGCCTTGTGTTCGGCCAGTGCTTTCAGAGTGTTCTCCTTGTCGATTACAGCTTGCTTCTTTTCTTCCTCAATTTCAAGCACTAAAAATATCATGCGTTTTTTTACATATTCCACGAAAAAAAAATAGCAGCTCGACATTTACTAAATGAACGCTTGTTCAAACTGTATTTATTTCGAAGTTATATTGAATTTCAACCAATTAAAAAAACCGTAATAATTAAGGTTCTTGCTAATCGCAGAGGGAGCTATCAGTAGGCCTTAACAGGCCTGTCGAAGGATAGTCCATTTGTATTATCTCACCATATTCCAGACTTCTTTTTGTTGAGTGAAGATCTGTTTTTGCAACTCAAGCATTAAGCATTTTGTTTCTGATTTCATTCTTTAGGTTTGAAAGTTATGGATTTGGGCGAATAAGTCCAAAAATCCATAACCATCCATACTGTCCAAAATCTCGTTAGTTACTCATGTACCCTTATTGCAAAGCGTAGAAGTATTCTTTACGGGGTACATAACTCACTGCAAAAAAGATCTCCGATTGATTTTAAATTTTCATGTCCATTTGTGCATATCCAAATTGAATTTGAGAGATTTAAATTTAGGTTAGAAACACAGTCGATGAGAAAAGAAAAGCAAAACTAATGATAGTCGAATATCAATCAAAAATTTGAAAGAAAATAAAATCTCTTTAACAATTTTGTTTTTGAAGAAAATGGGCGGTAATTGTTAAGTAGATTAAGTTAGTCGAATTTTCGCCCAATCGGAATGCAGCAAAATTCGAATCATAAATAGAAAGCTCTAGTGCTAGTTAACTGCTTTTATTTATAGAGGTGGCAATTCTTAAGTTGATGCCGGGGGATAGTTAAGTACATCCAAAGAAATAGAGGAATTGTATTGACCAGAATGGTTCAAGGGCAAAAAGAATCATTTGATCGAAGCTACAGTGCTGTATCTTATCCAGATATAATGAACAAAACTTGAAACCTTGAACGCATTTTTTTTTCTCAACTTGGGTTGAAATTAGACAAAAAAGAAGAGAACAAAAGTTGTTTAGTTACTAGACATAATATGGTGCAAATAATTTTGCAATTTTTGGAAAAAATTTTTACCCTAAAACTGGGCCATGTTAGCTTTGTTAAGATAATCGAGAAATAAAATGATACATATGGTGAATTGATGAGTAAATTATATCAAGAGCGTAATACACAGCCCAACAAATATCTAAAAAAATTTCTCTTATACAGGTTTTGGATATTTTACTTGCCTAGAACTTTGTTGGGCTGTGTAGGAGGCTGTTTTGAATTAACTTTTTTAATCCATTCAGTTGGTAATTTCATCGTAAATCTTGATTAAATTTAAAAAATCAAACTGACCAATTTTTGGGGTAAAATTTTGGTTCTGAAACTCGCAAAGCAAATTGCACCATAATAATTCTCGTAAAATTCTAAGCAGCTTTGACTCTTACTAGTTTTTTGTTTTGTCTTAAGTTGAGAAAAACGAGACCAAAAAATCAAATTTTGTTCATTTTGCCCGGCGAATTCAAATCAGCACTGTATAATGAGTAGACTAAAATTTATCTCGCTATTAAACAATTGTCCTGAATGCTAGTTATGTGAAACATTTCATGTAAAATTCACCCCCACTAAGGTATGGTCATTAGGTTGCTACGGAAAGATCAAAGCATGACGGAAAAAAAACTTGCCACATCAAAAAAAAATTAATCGCTGAAAATGTTAAATAAATTATCATAGATAAAAAAAGTTTTTTTTTCCATTATGGCCGCCGCCCACCCATCCCAAGTTATTTATAGATCCTCAGAATAGAAAAATTTTATGATGGGGGAAAGGATTGCTTCAGAAAATTGAAAATTCTATCGAGCTTTATTTCTGGGTCGGCAAAACTTGAAAACTCCGAAACGCTATATAGATCTGTTTTGTGACAAAACTTTACGACGGAGGCACACATTTAAAAAATTTGCTCTTATTTGTTTATTTACTGGATAGCCGAAAAACTTTTTAATCCCTGATAATCAAAAATAAAATTTATTGGAGAGTCACAAAAATGTTGTTCCTGGCTAGCCGAAAAAAGTTTCTTCCCAGATAGCCAACACATTTTTGCGTTATCAAATTAGTCGCACTTTAATAGTTTTATAATTCCATGAAATCAAAGCTATTACGCACAGAAAAAATTTTGAGTCTATTGGATTTTTTGTTAGTTAAGTTCCGAAAAAAAAACAAGATAGTTTAATTGTCCAAATAAACTTGGACCAAATTTTGCGATGAACTTACCTTTTAGTCAATTTTTTGTTACTAATTAGCTTAACCAGAAACTTTTAGTTTTTTTTGCTATCCGGGAATGCGGCTCTGTGGGTTCGCACTCTTGTTTCTTACTATTTACTTTTTCTTTTCTAATTCCGGAAAAGACACGAAGGATCTATGTAATAACCCCAAAAAGATTTTAAAAAAACTGGTTGCTTTAGAAAAAGCCCTGAAACTTCCGACTGCCGTTTAAAGTATTGTAGCTAGTTATGGGAGAAAAATGACAAAAAATTTCAAATCGAGTTTTGAAAATTTTCAATTTTTCAAGTATTGTTCTACCCACGCACCATGTTAAACACAAACTGATACTTTTTTATTAAGCTGGTACTCCTCGAGCGACCAAGCAGGCAAAACTTGGAAGAAGAGCAATACCGAAAGAGCAATACCGAAATTATTCGGCAAAAAATAATAATTTCAAAACTCTAACGCGATATACACTGGTGATAACCCATTTAAGGGGGATTAAACTCGGCTTTTGAAAAAATCAGCGCGGTATCTAAATCGTCAGCATAGCATAAAATAAATATGTTCTCGCAAGAATTTTAGCTAGAAAAAATCAAGGTCGTAACTAATGATTTTTCTGGTGAACGAAGAACAGTGTGTGAGAAAAGTAAAAAAAAAACTGAAAGGTCGAAACAAAAGTTGACTAGTTTTTGAGGCGCTGTTTAAAATTTGATTTACCAATTTGTTCATTCTGCGTTTTTTATGACGTTGAATTCTGCTTTTAAATATGGAAAATTATTGCAGTTCGTTATTCTCTGTTGACTTGTGATTTCCGATAATTACGGTTAATGTACATATGAAATGAAATGTTTTCAACCAACCAGCTATCCGAAACCGATCTACCTCAGAACCGAAACGAGGCAGAAATAGAACAAGACTGCTCGTATCAGGGCGAAGCCCTGAATGTTCTGACTGCCTTTTAAGGTTTTTGGAGCAGTAATAAAATTAAAAAATTAAATGTAAGAAAAAAGAAAATGAAAAACTTTTTTTTTTCCAAAATTTGAAATTTTTTATGAAAATCATCCCCCCACACGCCATACAAAGTACAAAAGGAGAGATTTTGCTCCTTGTAACAAACCAATTATGGCGAATAAGCTTCTTTTAACCAATTTGGAACGATTTCTAAGACGGATTAACTCTCCGCTTACGCGTTAATAGCGCGAAATATATCGCGCGTTAATTGTCCCAAATTGACCAAAATGGCAATCTTTAAACCCCCATAACTTTACAAAAAATAATCACAGGTGAAATATCTTTTCAAATTTGAGCTCAGGACAACAATACCTTTCGAATGATATAAAAAAATTCCGTCAAAAATGGCTAGTTAAAAAGTCGAAATTTGTCTGAAGAAAAAAAAAACCACCCGAGCACAAATATTCCGTTACTTTCGTATCGAAAGTCGGAACAATAAGTCTACTAGAATAAGTACATCTTAATAGGTAACACTTTTGGTACGTCTTAATAGGTCACACTTAATGTCTTGCATGTTTGTAAGAAAAGCTGTTTATGAGAGAAAACGTCTAGTTTCCGATTCACACTTTGCGGCTAAAGGTCCACGCGAGTAAAGAAAAGACTTTGGTGTGGTAACATCAAAAAAATTGCGGCGGTTCGACTAAAAAAAAGACTGGCGGCGCAAAAAAAAGACTTTGGCGGTGGGACTCAAATGGAACTTTGGGTTTTTTGTTTCCTCGCGCCGGTCGCGGCGTTTTTTTGGTCGAACCGGTCCGTAATTGGCGATTATCAGTCGCGCTGGTCCCGCCATTTTCTTCTATCAGTTGCGCTGGTCGCGCGGTGGTTTTTTTTGCGGCCCTCGACGGGTTGTTTTCGAAAGTGCAGTAAACATGGTCACAGGTGATATATCTTTTCAACTTTGAGCTCAAGGCATCAATGTCTTTGCGAAGATATGAAAGCAGTTCCATCAAAACTTAGACAATACCTGCTGTACTCATCATGCTTGCTATTAAAAATTACAGCCCCCCTAACACACTGAGATTTTTGTGCAGTGAGGGGAGTAATGTGCGATGGAAGAGGATTATTGGAAAAGGAAAACAAAACTTAATTGAAAAGTCATATGCTACCAGCAGTTTTCGACTGAAAGCATGATTCGAATTATTTTCCACAATTTCTTTTATTTAATTGGGAACCGTAACTTAAGCATAAAGATAAAACAGCATAAAAATAAAAAATTTCGCAAAGATGTTCAATTACGTATTAGCCAACCACATTTCATGATACTAACACTATCCACCAGGGGCGGATCTAGAATTTTTTCGAGGGGGGAAGGCGGGTTTTCAAAAAAATTCAAAACTTTTGTCGACTTTTTTTAAGTTCGACCAAATTGATTTTCTGAGCTCTCCCAAAACACTACAAAGACCCCATTTTGAGCAAATTTTCTGCGTGGCAGGCAAATTTTTGAAACGGTTTTTTGGGCGCGCGATCCGCCTTCAAAATTAGCATATTTTGGCGCCCAAGGCACCTTTAAAAAATTTTTAGGGTCAGTAACAGGGGCGGATTTAGGGGGGAGCGGAGGGGGGGGGGAGATATTCATCAGTAAGCCAAAAATGAATATCTCAAAATAGCACAAAGGGGGGACTCTTTGGGTCTGTAGGTGGTCGAAGTCCTGAGGGGGGTGCTATCCACAACATTAAACATTCCGGCTATCAATCTCAATATTTTCTTTTAAAAATTTGGTTTTGAATGAGCACAACAAAAGAATTGACTTAGCTTTTATTCAGTTTTTGTTGCGATTTATGTTTCGACCGACGCGGGTCAAACACATGTCAGAGGTCGACCGAAAACCCGTAGTCTAGAAGGCCCTATAGTCGAACTCAAATTCGAAACATAAAGTCGAGTCGGTCGAAACATAAAGTCGAACACAAATTCGAAACTTAAATCGAATAAATAAATAGTCATGCAACTACTACTAAATGGCCTTGCCCATATATCCAACACAAACCCACTCGTTCAAAAAGGAAGTTTAGACTCAAAAGAGGGATAAAAGTTCGTTCTAAATTGGAGTTTTCAGCCGAGTATTCTAAAAACAAAGCTGTGAATTTGAACTAGTTTTAATAGAGGTGAAAAAGGTTAATTAGGTCTATTGAGAGGCAGGGTTTGGAAGAAGTTAATTTGATCCTTCCTTATAATCCGGATGCTTGACAGTAATATTAGTTTAATTAAGTAATTTGACTATCCATCCGTGAAAATGATGTAAAAAAATGGTCGACTAGCAAAAATGCTAACTCCCAATAAAAGGAAGCTTGCGATCATGCATATGTGGCTTGGTGAATTCGCAATGCGAACAGAAAACGAAATGCATGCATAACCCAAAGCAACGCTGAAAAATCATTCTTTCAACGCTGAATCACTCTTTTAACAGTTCGGTTTTGTAGAATTCAAATTGGTCTTTTTAATTCAACTTCATGTTTAGTACAAACTTTGGGGCCAGACAAAGAAAAACAAATTTTTGAATCTTTTCATTATACAAATCAGCTTTTTGAGTTTTTAAGAAAAACACGAAACTTTTAATTCCACTTTCAAAAAAAGAACGAAACACGCATGTTTAGGGTAATTTTTTCTTCAGATTTTTTTCACGTCAGTTACTGTATCATACTGAACTTTGACATTCAGCTTATTCAGCGTAAGCAATGAACTTTAATAAAATGCTTGATAAACAATTAATCAGAGGCGTTATTTAAGCAAAGTTCTTGTATGCTGATTATACTTTTACCAAAAGTATTCGCTCAGCTAAATTCTACCATCGACACCGGGTGGATTAATTCTATTTAAAAAAACACTTTGCAATCCCCGTTTTCAATAACGTCAATGACGTCGGAAGAACTAACAATAAGCATTCGAAAGTTATTTAAAAATAAGCTCAATTTAAATGCAATATGTATGATATGTGAGATGGTGACAGAACAACCGACAACGAGCTACAAACAGGGATTTGCAAATCACAAAACTATTTGACGCCAGTATTATTGGAGACGCGAAGTTTCTTTTATGGTTATGTGGATAACTCTGAAGATATGCCAGGACGATAGATAACTTGCAGATACAAAAAAAATCCACAATGAAGACTCCGGCTGGTTTTCTACGGAAATTGACTGTGTCAACAGCAAGATGATATTTCCAGATGCCACAAACTGCTTGCGAGGAATATTCATATCTACTTTATTGTTCAAAGTCAAATCGAAAAAAAAAAACTAGAGGGAAAGAATACAGAAGAGTGGTTGTGTACCATACTGAATTTTGACATTCAACTTTTCCAGCGTAAACATTAAGCTCTAATAATTTGCTTGATAATCATTTTAATCAGTGGCGTGATTTAAGCAAAATTGTTGCATGCTGATTATACTTTTGCTAGAAATATTCACTGAGCTAAAATCTGCCAACGACACCAGGTGGATTAACTCTATAATGAAAATTTTTGCAATCCCCGTTTTCAATAACATCATGGGACGTCGGACGAAGTAACCATACGCATTCAAAAGTTATATAAAAAATAAGCTCAACTAAAGTGCAACATCTATGATATGCCAGAATTAACTAGTCACGTAATATTTAATTTTTCTTGCGGAGGCGGTAAATCAAAAAAAAAATTTTAAACAGTCTAAAAGATATTGATTTTTTGAGCTAAGAATTAAGACTACAATTCACCGGTGACCATTTTTTCAAAGTTACGGATATTTAAAAAATAACAAATTGGTATAAGTAATGCGCGAAAAAAAAATCAGATTTTCTCTTAGCGCGTAACGCAGGCGGCTACTGACTCCGGCTCAGAAGTCCATCCAAATTAGATTGAGGCTAGCTAATTGGTTCCAAGTTTTGAATTACTTATACGTGATTAGACTTTTGAAAAGATTTCACTTCGGCCTGGCATTTGTGTGGGGTGAAACATTTAAAAAAACTAATGAAATTTAAGCCATTTTCACCAAAAACCCCATCAAACACGAAGAGTCTCGGTTGTCTAAAAGGAAAAATTGCTTTAAATGGCGAATTTCCCAATAAATAAAGATTATCTCAAAAAAAATCGAGAAACACGATCTTCATTAATTTTTAAGTCCAAGGCGAGCAGTGTGGTTTGAAAATATCAATTTTATTGACCCAAATCAGAGAACTTCAATAGATAATTATCATAATTATTTTTGTAGTTCTGATTTTTGTCGTTAAAATAAGATATTTTCAAATCATAGATACTGCTCGAATTTGATATTGAAATTAATGAAAACCGTTTTTATCGTTTCTATATCTCTTTCCTTAAAGTACACAACCCAAGCTAGAATAAAGCTAGCCAAATTATTTGTGAGTTGAAATGGAAAGCTCAATGGTTAAATTTGGAGATTAGACATTTAAATTTAAGACATACAAGCTATCTACAACTCTCTCCGACAACTACAACTTTTGAGACGTTTTTTCCTCGCAAACTTAGGCGCTAAAAAGACTCGGTCGAGGAATATATTATTAAACAGCCCTTTCAATCCTAATCCGATCAATAAACAAAAATTTTGAAAAAGTTATTTCGATTGACGAGAATCATTAGGCTGATTAGCTTTGGTTTTACGACCAGATTAGATAGTTCATCAAGCGTGTCTTGGAGCCTCTACACTCCGAATCGATTCTATTTTTCAATATTTTGTCAAGATAAATTTGGTCGGAACAATCTGTGCGTTTTGAACAGCAACGGGCTGCTCTTGTTGAAATAGCTGCTACATAAGAAACAGCAATATCATACCGACCAAGAGAAATTTTGCAGCGAAAATATCGTTCTCTGAGAAATAAACCCTTCTGTCAACCGGGGCGGATCTACGATTTTCTCGAGGGGGGGGCGGATTTTTAAAAAAAAATGTCAAAATTTGTGTCGACTTTTTTTAGGATCGGCTAAATTGATTTTCCAAGCGCTCCCAAAACACTTAAAAGACCCTATTTTGGCCAAAAATTTTGCGTCTCAGGCAAATGTTTAAAAAAAACAGATCAAAAAGCCGTTTTTAGGCATTTTTTGGAAAATTTTGTGAAGAAGTCTCGTTTTTTTGGCGCGCACACCCCCCTCAAAATTAGTTTTTATATATCAAGGTAAGTAGTATATAAAATTCCCCCCTTTGTACGATTTTGGGATATCCATTTTTGGCTGACTGACCTTAAAAATTTTCTAAAAGCGCCTTCGCACACTAATTTGAGGGGGGAGCGCTCGCCGAAAAAACGCCTTTTTTGTCTGCGGTGCAAAATTTCCCAAAATAGAGTTTTCATTAGTCTTCTGGGAACACTCGGAAAATCAATTCGGTCAACCTAAAAAAAGGTCACAGAATGTACTTGCTGTGCAAGTAGGGCCGATTGTTCCGAATTTAAGTGAAGCTATTATAAAAACATTCCCAAAAATTTTCCGCTGTTATTTTAGGTAGTGGGATTAGATAACAAATTGAAAAATTGAGATAATATAGCTAAGATAACATATAAAATGCATGATGGGACAAAAAATTAACAATAAAAATATCATCCCCGTTCCTCCATCATAAGTCTTAGGTTCAAATTTAATTTAAATAAGTCTGAAAAACTGAAAAGTTCCACAAGACTTTTTTTTCGTTACAGAGAACTTGATTCCCTGTTGTACTTAAAATTTGCCGGACAAAAACACACCCTCAGCTATACAGCTATAGCTCTTTGAAGTTTTTGAATGCTCAATTCTGATTGGCTAAATTTGAAATTCTACCAAAAGAAAATAAATCTTGGTCGGTCCTTCCCCGGTCGGTCCCTCTATCATTCGGTACCCAACTGTCAACAGCAGCTGACAATTTATTTGTCATAGACCCGTAACCCTTATTTAGAATACTCACTTCTAGCATGTATCTGTGCCTTTCTGCTGGCGATGACCTCTTGTAGCAACTTCTGTCGAGCGGCCCTCTCACGGTAAAACTGCTGCCTCTGTTTCTCCAACACCTTCTTTTGCTCCACCTCCAACATCGCCTCCAGTTCCTTCTCCTGCTTACTCTCCTCCGCCTTCAGCTGGGCCAGGTAGTCCCGGTATCGCTGGAACTCCGCCCGCAGACGCGCCTGCAACAAAACAATCCAATCACATCAGTTTAGAACCAACAGTTAAGTCCAAAATCAGCTCAAAAACTTCATCAATCGAGGCCCCCCGGCAACCAATTGTAGTTATTTGACCATATTCAAATTATCCACTTATCGGATGGATTGGGTGGCCATGATGGGCCATGACATCATAAAGCAGTAGCAAGGAGTCCCATTTCGTGATCAAAATATGGTTAATAAACAATACATATCTTCCAAAAGTGACATCAATATTTTTGAAAATATGGTTAACAAACAATAAAAATATTCCAAATAAGCCAATGTGCATAAAATTTGAGCAGTTTCCACGAGGCATTCGGTGCAAGCCTGGCCTGTCTTAGAGAATTCCTTGATCAATACGACGATTCTAGAACTCAGAGAAGCCCAGAGTCTTAACATCCTGATTCAAAAGTGAAAGGGCGTCGCAAACATTCGGAGTATTCCTCCTTTTTTCAAAAAAATATAGACACAAGACTCAGACTGATTATGGCGCTTTTTGTCATTTAAGTCATGTCCTCTATGGCTTGTGTTATTGTGTAGTGTACCTTTTTCATGGCCTGTTCTACGGCTTCGTTCTTCGTCTCCTCGATGAGACTCTCGAGGATCTTCATGTCCAAGGCCAGTTCCTCCTGCTCCTCTTTCGCCTGCCTCTTCATCCTAGAAAACAAACAAACACTCAACATACTACTGACGGTATAACTTCAATAGTATGAATAATTATGAATAATATGAAACAGTAGTCAGTTTCATGGCTCGAATGTTCATTTTGTGAAACAGTTTCATAGTATCGCGAAGATAATAGTCGTCGATTTTACTTTACAATTTTCTAGAAGTATGATTCATAGTATGAAACTTGTACGAATAGCATTTTTTGTCAACCCGGGAGTGTATTGTCGTATAAAGTTTTCAAACTATAACTTATAATCGTATAACTGCTGCGTAAAGAATAAAAGTAAAACCGTATAAAACGTGATGTATAACTTGCAGAAAAACTCCCTTGAATGATTTTCAAATAAGTCTTCAAATAGGCTCAATTGAAAGAAATTCAGATGAAAACCCAAACTCCAAATAGTCCCGTTGTGGCGCAACGTTTAAGTTGTCTGGTACTAACTAAATATGAATAACAACAAGACTGCTCGGATCAAGGCGAAGCCCTGAATCTTCAAATTGCATTTTAAGGTCTAAGGAGTAGTGTTCGCTTAAAAAGAACTCGCTAAAGTACAAAGAATTCTTCGCATACAGTATTTTTAGCATACAGATTGGTAACAAGACTGCTCGTATCAGAACAAAGCCCTGAATGTTCCGAGTGCCTTTTAAGGTCTATGGAGCAGTAATGACATGAAAAAAATTAAATGTAAAAATGTATTGAAAACTTTTTTTAAATTGGGATTTCTTAAGAAAATCAAAAATTATCCCCCACACGCCATATAACGTACAAAGAGATAGATTTTGCGCCTAGTAAAAAATCAATTTTGGCAAATAAGCTTCCTTCAGCCAATTTGGAACGATTTCTAAGAGATTAAACCCCCTCTTACACGTTAATAGCACGAAAAATATCGCGCGTTAATTGTACCAAATTGCCCAACATGGCAACCTTTTAACCCCCATAACTTTACCAAAAAGAACACAGGTGATATACCTTTTCAAATTTAAGCGCAAGACAACAATACCTTTTGAACGACTAAAAAATTCCGTCAAAAATCGCTGGTTAAAAAGTCGAAATTTGTCTGGAGAAAAACCACCAGAGCACAAATATTCTGTCATTTACTTTAAAAATTGTCAGAACAAAAAGCGTCGCTCAATTCTCTGGGCACAATTCAAATTGTAAAACCTTATCACAGGTGAATAACTTAGCAAAACCTGATCACACCTTTGATAGCAAAACCTAATCTCAGGTGAACATGGTTTTTAAATTTGAGCTCAAGACATCAACAGCTTTTGATGCTATTTAAAATTCCGTCAAAAACTGCTTGTTAAAAAGTCAAAACTTTTCTACGGAAAAAAACCCAGAGCACAAAAATTCCGTCAATTTCTTCGCAAGTTGAAAAAACAAGAATTGCCGGTTGCTCTGCAAACAGTATAGAAGGGTTTGACCAGTTATTTTTCAAATGCCATTTTTCTTCAATTCTTTCAAATTGGAGTCGTTTTTAGTGCGCGATGTAGGGATAGGAATATTTAGCTTAATTAAGAATTTTTGCTCTTCTTGCTCATTTTAATCATTCTAAATTGGAATACAGCGCAAAATTTTCGAACCCATTTTTCTCGACACAGAGATTTTTTTCAAATAATTTTTATTTAAATGGAATTATGACTGACTGGGTTTTAATATGGTATAATACTTGACTTCGTCTGCGATTTCATTGAGGAACCTGATTTATGTTGAAAAGTAATAGCCGAAAAAGAACAAAAACTCGAAAATGCGTCCAATTTCGTGCCATAACCTTGAATGTTTCACTTGCCCTAAAGATTGATCAAAAGTTTTTTGTTTAGAAAAATTCTTGAAAAAATCAAACAAAAAAGAAAACGGATGTTTTTTATTTAACTTTATCACCCCACACGCTGTCTTAAGTGCAGAGTGAAACATTTTGGTCTAGTAACTAATTAATAAAAACAAATTGATTGCCTCAATTCAATTTGGAATGATTACGCTTTCATAGGACCAAGTATCCCATTTGAGTTATAGAGGTCAAACTAGTCCCTATTTCAATATCCTATAACTTTCTCAAAATTATCGCATAAGAAATGTTTTTCAATTTTGAGCTTTGGTTTTGAAAATTAAAAATTAAAGACTAGACGCGAATAAACTTATTGTTCCTATAAATTGTGCCAAGAAATTTCAGGTTCCGTTTTTTTTTCACTCAAATAACTTAAAGAGTACCAATTTTTTCTCCTGCAATCAAATAACCGCCTTTCTACCCCATGTGTGTGGGTGTGTATGTATGTTCAAATGTACCTTTGTTTGATGGAGAGTGCATACATGTTCCTGGTAGCCTCTTGCTGTCTCATTTTGTTCAGCCTCTCCTGTTCCTCTTCATACGCCCTCAGTTTACCCTCTTGCACCTGAAACAGGTCAAACTCAAACTCAAACCCCAAACAGTCCCACACCATTTTCAATGAATTTAACACAAAGCACCATTTTTAAACAATATCAACTGATTGTAAGATCAAATGTAAGATTAAATTTAAAAATTAACAGATGAAATGGTAAATGAAGTAAGTCGCAACAAAGTTTAATTAAATCACAAGAGCTGTGCAATAGCTTTTTTTGATATATTAGAAGAAGTAAGTAGCACAATCTGTTCACTAAGTCCGATTGGTTTTTTAATCCTAAGAAAAAGAAGAAAAATAATTGTCATCAGAACGAGTTATGAATATACGCTCTTGTTTATTTAAAAAAAGACTCTTGAGTGAATGTAAGATGACTTTGAAATTTCTCTGTTATTATAATTAATTCTACTCACGAGCAGTTCGTGTTCCTCCTGTTTGATTTTGGTCTCCTCGTCTCTCGCCTTCTCGTGAGCCGCCATTTGTTCGCGCAGCACACTCAACATGTCCCTGTCTCGTTCCAGCTTCGCCTGTGCGTCTAGAGTCTGAAAACAACACCCTGCAGTAGGTAAACAACAATTCTTCTAAGGGAAAACGGTAAATACTGCAGCTAGCACAAAAAAAAAATGAAAAAGTACCTAAGCCCTGTCGTTTTCATCCCAAAAAAACTCTGTTTTGCCTAAAACCCATTCGTGCAAACTTAAATTTGCACATTTTTAACTATGAAAACCGAAGAAATTTTTTTCTGAAAAAGTATCAAACAAACTGATCTAATAAAAAAAACTTCGTACATTTGTCTTGATTTAGTCTTGAATAAAAACTCCATTAAAAACATGCCAAGATGTAAGACAATTGAATTTTAAACAAGCACCGATACAAAACTTACAAAGCGGTAACAAAGCCGATATTTTTTTAGCAAACGCACATTGCGCCGAAAAATTAATACAGATACGATGCTTCGCATCGCAAACACTAGCGAGAACACGACAACAAGCAACTCTAGAAAGTGCAATAAAAATTAAAATAAACCTCGAATTAGTATTAATTCGGCTAGGTCTAGGTTACGATCTGGGGCCTACTGCAATATAGAGATTTTGAGTCTCACGCACTACCCACTCAGCCACGCACGCTTAACCATCGACAAACACTATTCACGAATGGAGCAGCTACATATGCTAATAAATTGTCAGCGCGCTTCAGCAAAAGTGGCACCAAATTGAAATAGACACAATTTTGCAAGTAATAATTTGGAATACAACAAACTGAAGCATTTAACACTAACTTTGCATTTAACAAATCGGAAAGCATAAAGCCAAATTATGTATAAATTATGGATTTCAAAAAAATGCAAGATATATTCAGTTAGAAAGTTTCTTAGATCGAGTTATTATTTATTGTTGTTGTTTGAAACAAAAAGCTTTTTTCGGTTCATTTGATGAATTTAAAATGCCTCAACTGTGTTAATTCATTCTTATTCGAATTTCAAAGCACAGGCTATCAAAAAAATGTAAAAGTTTCCCAAAAAAGGCACCAATACTTGCGACTTAGGTTAGAAAAAAAGAAGGCTTTAGGCCAATATAATATCAGCCAAAAACCTTTTAAGACTAATGCACAGAAAAAAGAGAAAACAAAAAACGTAAAGTAAAAAAACTTATACAGGAAACAGAGATGTGGCTATTTTGAAACAGGAAAAAAATTATCATCATTTTTCAAGTATGCTCTCTAGATAAATGCTATCTAGATAAATTGTTCAAGGAAAATAAGTATAATTTTTTTTAAGCTACTACCATGCAGATTGCACTCTGCACAACAAAAGATTTCTGCTGCAATGACAAAAAAATGTTCAAAAAATATTTTTTTTTAAAAAAAAACTTAAGAAAAAAGATAGTAATTGAAGCGCAATATGTATAACTAAACACAAAATTTTTGAAATACTAACAACTATTTCTCGTTATTTGCTCAAATCAAAATTTTAAGTTAGGACTTTATTTTACTGTTTGAAAATCATTTTTAAACATAAAAAACGTTTTTCAGGCGAAACAACCTATTTGAAATATATTCCTTCTGTAACAAAATGTGCTAAATGGAATCGCTCAAAATAATCGTAAGCAGGCTTTATGAAAAGCAATTAACTTTTAGAAATTAAAAAAAAATAGGAAATAAATATCTATTTTCAGTAACTTTTGAAAGAATTAATGTGAAAAACAATGAGTTTATCTGGCTAATTGAGAAGTTATTTGATCCAAATATCGCGTTACTAGACGAGACTAAAATTCAAACACTCTGCCATCACGACTTAAAAAAACGGATATTAAAAGAAATTTTCAAACAACTAAATTGGATTCCTAAAGGGCAGCCATAGCATTGATAGCTTTGCCCTAATAAGTGAAGCTTTGTGTGATTTTTGTTTTGACGCGATTTTGTGTTGTTCGAAAATGTGTGATGGAATAGAAAAATTGTTCACAAAAAAATTTGAACTATAATAGGAAATAATTATTCCGACCATTGAACATAGGCAGAAATTTTGTCTTCGAATGTTTTAGTTTTTTTTCCAAGCAAAACCAGGACCAAAATTATCGGAATGAGTTGAGTGATATGAAATTTTAAAGCCCTTGCGGTCGTGAGTCCTGATTTTAAAACCTTGTCAGTCGTGGTTCGATTTTCTCAGTGTTGAGAAAAATCTGTTTGGAGTGTTTGATTTTTAGTCTAACTTTGAGTGATTAAAACGATCGAGCAAGCCTATAAGTCTGATTTTTAGATTTATCTTAATGCAGTGAAATTTTTGTTTTACTCCAGAAAAATTAGTTTCCGGATTTTCTTGTAGCGCCTTAAAAACATGAAAAATCAATATTGCGATTGTTAATACTGTGGTCGGAAATTTCTGTGGTCGGAAATTGAATCATCCAATCTTCAATACTTCAATGAGTTATATGGAATTATTAAACTGCAAAAGCTATCCAGGGTAAAAATATTCACGCGGAATTCAACCATTGATTCTGTAAAAACCACTTGGAATAAAAAAAAACATTATAATCAAAAGTGGAAACTTTAAACTTCAAAATTCTTTCGACAAAAAGTGTTAATTAAGTCTATAATTTCAGACGCATTTGACCTTCTTAGTGTTTCTGTTGACTTTTACTGACCTCTCTGTCCGCTTTTCTGTCGATTTCTGTCTTCCACAAGTCCATGAAGAACTCCTCGTCCAACATGTTCTGCCGTTCCCTCTCCTGCTTCACCAGCAACTGCTTCTCCCGCTCCGCATTCAGACTCTTCGCAGACCTCTTCGACAACACAGTCCGCAACTCCTCACAATTCTCCCTAACACATACAAACCCTTTTATCCTCTTCTTTCTTAACTTCAGTTCCGATTCAAGCTGCGAGTTTATTGAAATCATCCAAGTGTCAATATTTATAAGAGTTATAGACTATCATTAAAGTGCAAAAACTATACCAGTGTGGGGACGTTTTAATCGGAGGAGCCACCGAATGAAACTCTCATACCGATTTCTCGCAAGCGGTTTTCGATTGCAGTGGCAAATCAAGAAAATACCGAGTTTTAAATGGTGTGAATTTAAGAAAACTCCAGCTATACAAAGTAGTTTTTTTTCCAAAAGAATTGAGGAAATAGTTGACCGTGACCTCTATCACGAGCTGATGCAAACATGTCGGTCATCAATACTTCTCGTCTTTATGTTTTATCAATATTTGCTTTATGAAAACCTATGAGCTTGCATCAAAATCGGACATCAAGTTCATCACATCGATTCTGCTCTTAAACTCACAATATTTTTTTCGAATGACAATAACTTTAAATAGTGAAATTACACTTCTAACTAAAGTATGACATACGTGAAGCTATCTGTGGTTTTCTCTACTGTCAACCGTACAAATTTGTTCAAGGACATAAAAAATCATTTTTAACCAAAACTAACCCAAAATCAATTAACCAAACAATCCATTAACCAAATATTTTGATTAAGCGTTTGATTTTAATTATTAAACTGATTTTGATTATTCGAATAACTTCGATTATTAAACTGATTTTGATTATTCGAGTAATTTCGATTATTTCACTGATTTTGATCACTCGATTAAATTTGATCAACTTAAAGATCAGTTAGCATAATTGGAGCACCAGACCTCCATCTTTGGTCTTCTAAAGTGGCCACCAGCTCCTCCCTCTCCCGTTCCCTCTGCTGTCGGAGGTCCTTGGCCCTCTGCCTCATCTTCAGCTGTCGCTCAATCGGAGTCTCCACACTCTCCTCCATCTCAACCACAAACATCTGCTGTTCAGACGACAGAAGTGCTTTCAGCCTAAACCACCACTCAGGATCAAGCAAAAACAGTCCACTTAGAATAAATTTCATATATTAAGCCACTTACTCTATTCGATTTAATGCGCCATTTGTTTTGCACATACTTGTCTTTTAAAGCTAATCACGGCTATTCACAGAATAAAATGTCTTCAAGTGTTTCAAAAATGCATGTAATTTGTTTGAAGCGGCGATTTTCGCCGAAAATATAATGCGACAGGGGGATTTGTCAGCCAATCAGAATTCATTATTTATAAAATAGATGCACATGAGCGATAAAAACGGTCAGTTTTGGACAGTTTAAATTGGATTGATTGGTTGAGAATTTTTGGACGTTTGGTCCGCGCATGAGAATAGCCCCATAATGCGACGCTTACCCAGAGAATTCAAGCGCGGCAGTTTGATATTATGAGCGTTCCCAATTATGGGCGCTCCCAAGCGTTGTTTTAATATTATGAAAGCGTTCCATATTTTTGGGATGACATCCTTAATTATTTTCCTTTCGATGGTATGAAGAGCCTAGATAAAAAAGATGAAAGTTAAAACTTTAAATCCGATTTTTTTTGAAATCCAAATCAAAACGGCTCCCATAAAAAAGAAAAGCTCTAAGGTTTTAGAAGCACGTGAAATCATCAAACACCAACAAAGTTTCTTCCAAATACGTTAGAGAACAAATTTGGGATCATGTTAACTATTCCCCCCCCCCCCCCCCCTATTGCAAAAGGGGGTAGATAGTTAACAAGGTTTGGATAAAATTTATTGAAAAAACGTCAACCAATAGGAATGCGAATTAAAATAACGTCAACCAATAGGAATGCGACAGAACACATTTCTGAGAAATAAAAAACCAATCCAGTTGAGCATAAATGAAATGTGTTTTTATAGGGGGAAATTCTTTACAAGGTACCATAGGGGGGGGGGGGGAATAGTAAACATGATCCAAAGTTTGTCCAAACGTTGTATTTTCCTAGGGAAAAGAGCGGGAGGGCTAGTATGCACAGGGCTTTTCAAAAATTAATTGAGATCAAAACAATTAAATTGCAGTTAATTGGATGTTCAGCAATTAATTATCAAATAACTGAAAAAAAACAAAAGTTAAACTGCAATTAATTGCAATTATCAATGAAAAGTTCAGATGTCGCTATCGAGACTGTCCACGGTTGACTCGTTCCAGAATCTGTGATTGACTTTGAGGAAAAGTTGCATTTCGAGATTTATTTGGTAGTAGACTTTTGCGAAGATCGTTGTAGGCGTATCCAGCTACGCTAAAAAAACGTTCTATGAGATCTGAAGTTGGAAGAAGAAATGTCGGATCCATGTATTCACTTCGTGAATTTTTCTTCTCTAACTTGCGAATTTTCAGAAGACCCGACGAACTTGCTTCTGTTCAACAACAATTAATTGCAATTAATTGCAGTTAACTGGGCATGAGAAAATTTTAATTGAAATAATTGCATGCCCAACAATTAGTTAAAAATTCAATTAATTGCAATTAATTTAAAATTCAATTAATTTTTGAAAAGCCCTGAGTATGCATGCAGTGATCTTTTCTCAGATACTTGAAATTCAATTTTTCATTCACGACTGAAACAGCTTTAGTATGATACATCGCGCATCCCGGTCTGTAGTTTCTTTGTGGCACCTAAAATTTCGTTAAATACACAAATTCAAAGCTCCTCTTCACCTTCGGTAATCGGAACAAAACTAAAGAACATGAATAAAACATTCAATAACAACAGGATTAGATGGTTGATTTGATAGTCGCCCTTATTGTTCTGACTTGTAAAGCAACCAATGTAGAGCAATCATTCCAGAAAAACATGGCAAATACATCAACAGTGAGAACCAGATAAATAAAACTATAAAAAGTGAAAAAAACACGTCATTCAATTGAATGCATCTGATTTCGGGAAACTTTATTAAAATTTTAACCAATTCCTACTCATTTGGTTGTGCTCCAATAATTGAAACCTAGCAACAAGAGAAAAAAGTGAACCGAATTTCAAAAACTCGAAAATTGTCTTTTCTTGTTGGACTTATAATTAGATTAAAGCAGCCAAGAGCGTTGATAGAATGCTACATTTGAAACAAGCTACCACAAAGTTGAATTTATTGCAGAATATAAACGCAACTTAAAAAAAATGTGAAGAAAATTTATTATAAGAACCAAATCAAAATCTTTCATTTTCAAAAATCTTCAACTCAAAAAAAGTTCCAAAACTTGGTGCAAAAATGAATATGATTAAAACGGAAGCATATCCTGAAAAATTTTAACAAAAATTAGATTTTTGGTAGACGAGAAAATTATGAATTAGGAACCAGCAGCGGCGGAATTAGGGGATCTGAACTAGTTTAGGCGATCAAACAGTGGTAACAAAAATCAAGTGGAAACTTATAGCACGCAATTACTCTTGAAAAACAGAGATCAACGCTTCACACAGTAGCGGATTTAGGGGGGGGGGGGGGGAGGGCGGACGCCCCTTCTCAGGGATTCGACCCCCTGCCGACCCAAAGGATCCCCCTTTGTACTATTTTGAGATATCCATTTTTGGCGACGGACCCTAAAATTTTTCTAAAGGCGCCTCAGGCGCCAATATATACTAGTTTTGATGGGGGAGCGCGCGCTGAAAAAACGCAACTTTTTGGTCAACATTTTTCAAAAAGTGCCTAAAAATGCCTTTTCTGGCCTTTTTTTCAAAATTTTGGTTGCGGCGCAGAAAATTTGGCCAAAATAAATAGGGACAAAACTACTTTGGGAGAGCTAAAAAAAATCAATTTGGTCGACCTAAAAAATAAAGGTCGACAAAATTTTCGAAAATTTTTTGAAAATCCGCCCCCCCCTCGAGAAAATTTTAGATCCGCCCCTGGGAACCAGGCTTTATTTTGTACACATTTCGTACAAAGAGTTAACACGGAGGCGAACTGCAATCGCAACCAGAAGCGAGAAAAATAGCTCTAATGAAGTAAAAAAAAACTTTTTAAAAAATGAAAGAAAAATTAGGACTAATTTGAATTTTTTATGTGCCAAAATCGAACCTCCACCTTCGAGAAAAAAGGAAAAAAAAGTAAACTTATTTTAAATTTTTCTATGTACCGGAATCAAATCTCCGCCCTGCGCTATGTCCGCTTGACAAACTTAAAACACTAGCCACCAATAAACCAGATAAAACGATATAATGCTAATGCAGCAAAAACAAACCAGATATAATACAAGCGCAGCAAAATTAAAACCAGATATAATGCCTTGGTGCAAAATTGCCACCAAATGAGCACTTTTTTTTAGCGACTTGGGTTAGAAAAAAATGGACTTCCTTATATGACAATACTCTCCATTTGCGCAAATAATCGGTAAAAAGTATCGTTCCTGATTGCAAGACACTTGCTCTCACAAATGCAAGCATTTAACAGAAGAACTTAGCCACTTTCTAACTGCCGAGAAGAAACCGGAAAAATTCAAGCAAATATTTCCCGAAACTAAGAGTTGAAATGTCTCTGACTAAATCTGAACCACGACTGAAAGTGTTTAATGAAAAAAATTTCTAGTCAAAGCCAAATTGTTGGCAATACTCTTGTCGGTCAGCGAATCTGACCGAGGTTAATTAACCTAAAATGGCCCATTTCCACGTGGTTTTCAGTTTATCGCCAATTTAACATAAAACCGACTCCAAAAAATCTAATTAACCCAAATTGCGTTAGTAGTTTTTGACCAATAAAACCGATAGAACACCACTAACGTAACTCTCAAAGACTTGTGGCTTCAAACGACCGAAATTGTAAAATTTCTGAAACTCGGTTTGAGCATGGCGGACCCACCGCCGATATCGCCAACAATTTGGCATTAACTACATTAAAAATATACAAGAGGGCATCTTACTTTTCTCTGCGGTCCTCGAGTGAGAACTGGTTCTGCATGAGGATGTCATTCACCCTCCTTCTGATCGCATTCCTTTCTATCGTCTTATTCGTCTTGTTCTCCCAGTCGCTCCTCAAGTCCTTCTTCTTCGCCTCCGCGACCCTCGCCTGTGTCTCTGCCAGTGCATCTGCCTTGGCTCTGTTCTCTAGAATCAGGTTGTCCAAAGGCTTCGCGCTCGGATTCTTTGCTATCTATAATCACAACTTGGATGTTAGAAATTAGTTTCCTCAAGTCGCAGACGAAGAGTGGAACAAGCTTAGGTTTTATTGAGTGAAGCTTTTTTGGCTATTTATTGTCATTTTCATGTCATGGACTCAATATGGTATCTGAAAATCAAACTCTTGAACTGTTGCGATTAATTTAATTATTTTTGCTGAGCTTTTAATCCAACTTTTCAGAAATAAGAATATCCAATGTTTTTATTCGTTAAGAATTATCGATTAATTTCTAAAGATAGGCGTGTATAATGACAGATTGACAGGAAAGATTTACAAACCAAACATTTTCTTTTACAAAACGCACGGCGAGCCTAGAACAAAAAATTTCTTGATACTTCGAAACTATTGTCTCGGTATAAAGCAGCATTCTGCTTTAATTAAAGGTCTTTTTGAATTTGATTTTATAGTTAACCAATTGGTTTAACATCATAACTATGCAACAGTGTAGGATTATTAGTTTAACTTTGTGAGACTTTTGCGGAGTATGCAAACCTCTCAGCGGTAGAATTCACTGACATTGATGTCATTCGAATCCCTGGATGTCGAACTCCTTACCAAATATTTCACTCTGCATTGGAATGCACAACCTTACATAACATTCCATATAAGAATCCAGCCCGTTATATTGGATCTATATTTAAACTGCGTGGTTGAAACTTAGAAAAGTTAAATTTTCAATGTTTTTTATTAAATAAAAATAAACAGTCCTATATTCGCAACTTCAGCCTTATGGATTTTTCCGCTTCTATGACTCCATTCGATTTCACCACATTTTTACCTTGTAATGACATGTTTAGAAAATGTTAAAATTTGCTATCATTTTCGGTTATAGAAAGCTTAGACTTATTTCTTCGACGTTTCGCGTTTGTTGGACTTGTCGTCGTTTTCTTATTTAAAAATTCGAAAATTCAATTGCAATGCCACTTTGACTTAATTATATTTTCAATTCAAATCAAAAGTATAGAAAAAAATTGCCCATTAAGTTTGTCACTAGCGTTAGCCAGAAATAAAAACTTACAACTCCAACCAGACTTGGCAAATTTCCACGCACATATCTGTCTTTTTTCTGATCTATCATAGCCATAGCTGTCTGAAAAGAATAAATTAAGCAGGTAACTTTCAGAAACAATAGTCTAAAGCTATCCTACATTTCCACTTGAAAGGCTTTTAATTCAGATTATCTCTAATGATTAGAATGCTATTTAAAGCCAACTAGTCTAAAAACCTAATCTCTCGAAATCAATAAAAATTAATGAACTCTTATTTACAAAGAAAGAGACGGTTTAAAAATCATATTTCATGCCAGATATGTCTTTATCATTTTTATTGTTCCGACTTTCGATACGAAAGTAACGGAATATTTGTGCTCGGGTGGGTTTTTTTTCTTCAGACAGATTTCGACTTTTTAACGAAATTTTTTCTATATCATTCGAAAGGAATTGTTGTCTTGAGCCTAAATTTGAAAAGATATTTCACCTGTGATCATTTTTCGTAAAGTTATGAGGGTTTAAAGGTTGCCATTTTGACCAATTTGGGACAATTAAGCGCGACAAAAAATTCGAGCTATTAACGCGTAAGCGGAGATTTAATCCGTCTTAGAAATTGTTCCAAATTGGTTGAACGAAGCTTATTTGCCATAATTGATTTGTTACAAGGAACAAAATTTGTCATTTTGACTTTATATGGCGTGTGGGGGAATGATATTTTCTTTTTTAAAAAAAAAATCAAATTTTAGAAAAAAAAATTTCATTTTATTTTGTTCCATTTAATTTGTTTATGTTATTACTGCTCCATAAACCTTAAAAGGCAGTCGGAACATTCAAGGCTTGGCCCTGATACGAGCAGTCTTGTTCTATTTTAGACCTTTTTTTCATTGCGGTTTCAGGGGATATTTATAGGGTAGCAATTAACTTTGCGCGGAAGAAAAACTTCGATTTAGTATGAAATCACAGATAATTCCCGGCAAAAGATAGTGATCTAAGGAAAACTTCTGTAGAATTATACAAACATGTTCATTGCAAATAAAACAAGACTGCTCGTATCAGGGCGAAGCCCTGAATGTTCCGACTGCCTTTTAAGGTTTATGGAGCAGCAGTAATAGCATAAAAAAATTAAATGAAATAAAATAAAATGAAATTTTTTTTCTTCTAAAATTTGAATTTTTTATGAAAATCATCTCCCCACACGCCATAAAAAGTACAAAAAGAGAGATTTCGTTCCTTGTAACAAATCAATTAGGGCAAATAAGCTTCGTTCAACCAATTTGGATCGATTTATAAGACGGATTAAATCTCCGCTTACACGTTAATAGCGCGAATTATATCGCGCGTTAATTGTCCCAAATTGCTCAAAATGACCAAAATGGCAATCTTTAAACCCTCATAACTCTACGAAAAATGATCACAGGTGAAATATATTTTCAAATTTAAGCTCAGGACAACAATGGCTTTCGAATGATATAAAAAAATTCCGTCAAAAATGGCTAGTTAAAAAGTCGAAATTTGTCTGAAGAAAAAAAAAAACCCACCCCGAGCACAAATATTCCGTTACTTTCGTACCGAAAGTCGGAACAACAAGGATGACCGTTTGCAGTGCAAGTAGCACAGAATGTTCCAACCATATTATAAAAATTACATTCAATCTTTTTTTTTCAAATTAGTGTCGTTTTTTGTGTGTGGTATGAAAAAAGGATAAGACGAAAGCCTAAAACTTAGACAAATCTGTCAGCCACATTAGCACAGGCAAAATGGGCAACAGTTTCTGTCAAAAAATGACACGAAAAACGAAAAAAAAAAATTAGACAACTTTTTTAATTTTCGAAATTTTTTATCCCAAGACCGATTTTGTTTGACACGTTTTGAAATTTTTGAATGTCGTTCCAATCTCGACTGAGAGGAATTGTCAATGATATATCACTCAGCCCATTCCTATAATTCTTGGTGGTACCAAATTTTGCGAGAAGCAAAAAAAACTAAAATACACCTGAATGCGAAGTTCCTCCCCATTTTTAATAGTCGGAACAATACACTAAGAAAAAAATGTCAATTTCGTAAAACTATGGTACATGTATTTAACAATTCTAATCCTGGCCAAAAAGCTGATGGGTCATAAAACTAACCCTTCAAACAATTTCAGAAAAATTAGTGGTCTAAATAAACACACCACTAATATTATATAAAGCTTTAAAAATTGGGACAGAAAAGGCTTAAAATTGATTGAATATATCAAATTTTAAGAATCATTCACGAAAAAATAGCTAAATACAGTTAATTTATGACTATCTAGAGTTGGAGTTCTACAACAGACTTAAGGTCCAGCCTATTAACCAAGTATTTATAAAGTATATGTTCAAGATTAAAGTTCATTGAGCTACAACCAATTGTTAAATATCACAGTTGACATGCAAGAAGTACAGAAGTACTAATAAAATAGTAGCTGGTAGCTACTAGTATAATCGTTACTAGTATCAATACTAGAAACCAGTTTGCAGAAAAGATGAAACATGGGAAAAACTCAATAGACTATTTTCTATATATCAAAACGTTTTTGAAATTAATTATCATTGATATATTAATCTATCATAGGTGACTCCTTTCGGTTTAATGCCTGGACCCATTTAAGAGAAAAACCTTTTATAGACCCCATTTTTAAAAGTCCCAACACTCCTCAGTTCTCTTGAAACTTCATCCAGTACATCTCCGAATAAGGCGTGACAAAAATACCAAGTGTCCGCCGAATAAAACGACAATTTTGAACATGACAACTATTTTTGATGGGACTTCAAGACGACAGTTCAATACTTTTCTGGCAAATCGAAAACGCTGAAAACAATTCTCCATGGGCATCACTAAAAACAGCGTAAAATCAACGTTACCTCAATTTTTTTATGCACAATTTCGACTTTTTTTAATTTTTTTTTTCATTCCGCTCCGAAAATAGCATATCAACTATTGAACTTCTGGATCTAATTTACATCACGCGTAGTTTGTGGTACAATCAATTAAAACCTTTAGAAATTATATGAAAAAGGAATATATAACAAGGATAGCCAGTTGCTGTGTAAGTAGCACAGTTTATTTCGGCAATCTTCATAAAAAATTACAAAAATGTTTACATAAATGTTTCTTTATTTTTCTTCATTTTAAACTCGTTTTTTGTCATGGTGTGATGAGAAAATTAAACAAACGTGTAAAAATTAGACCAATTAGGCATAATTGTGAGCAGTTGGCTTCAAAAAACGATTAACAGACAAAAAATTATTTCGAAAAAATTTCGAAAATTATCACACATTTTTTAAAGCTTTTTTGCACAATAGTTTTTTGAATTTTGGAGAAAACTTTAATGGCCAACGAAGCGCTAAAGTGTTTTAAATGAAGTTGAAACAAAATTTTGAAAACTTTAATTTTGTTTGAATCACGACCAAAAGTGTTTTAATTTGATATAACATTCGACCCAATCTGATGATTACTTGTGGTACCAAGTTTTGAGTGGAAAGCAAAAGAAAAGAAGAAAAAACTAAAACTCACCCAAATATAAAGTGCCTTCAATAGTCGGAACAAAAATAACATAAACGAAAAACGCTGTGATGATGATTTAAACAAGAGATACACAATTTAGTTCGAATCTTTTCAATTACGGGTCCAAAAAAAAACGTCCCAAGACGTTTCATCTTTTATTTTGTCGAGTATACATGCGGAATCTGCAATCTGTGTTGCAAGGGATATTCTCTTATATATAAAAGAATCTGTCCTGGGTTGCTCGGTACATGTACTTAAAATCCTACAAAATTTGCCCAAAAACTCTCGTTGCTATGGCCATCATCAGCTCAATCTCTATATGAAGAAATTTCTGTCTGCCACTTCAGAAGCAGCAGTTCGAGGGTTACAGACCGAGCATGCACTAACTATACTTAGGCGCTCGGAAGTCTACTACCGCTACATCCCACAAAAGCTACCTAGCAACAGCTGCGTTAAGTAGTCTTGTTGCTTCTGATCTGCCATATTAGTGTGGTGGCTCTAAAACTGAAGAAATGTGAGTAGTAGCCAAGATTTTTTTTAAGTAACCTTGTGCTGTTCAATTTTTTGTTTTGTTCAATTTGTTCGGGTGACCTTTTTTTTCTATTTTTGTGTCAGAGAAGTAGCCTATCAACCTGACGCACAGAAGCAACATGATTTCTAATCTCATTCGGCAATTGATGTGTTTGTTTGTTATTTCCATGACTTTTGTACATGAACAGTCATCATGCGTTCAAAACAAAGAATGGAAACTAAGTACTGCATTTGTGAGCATAAATCATTATTAGCAAACTACGCAAAACAAATAAATATCGAGTCACAGAACCGTCAATGTTTGACCGAAAACTATATGGATCGAGTATGCTAAAATTGTAATGTGAAAAGCTTTTTTCGCATATTTTAAGAAAATTACAAAAATGTAAAAAAAAAACGGTGAAATGCATTCCAGTTCAGCATTATCAAGTGAGGCCAATTAAGAATAGCAGACAAGAAAAATATCACCACTCAATTGAACCAATTTTTGCGTCAATATTTCCCAAGTAATTTGAGTTTAAAAACCATGTCCGGGTGACTTTCTTGGTATTGCCGTGTTTTATAAATTTATGAAAAGAAAAAGAAAAGATTTTTTATCTTTCTGACAGGACTAAATACCAGGGCAGATTTCAGTGAACGTACAAATATTAAAACTAAATGGATAAATACATAAGTAAGTACAAATCTGAATGAGTACAAATCTGTATGAGCGTTATCATTATTACTTTCTATGATTTTTTGCCGAGAATTTTAAAAATTCTATTTAGTAAAACAGTCTTGAGTGTTTTTTGAACAATTTTCAGATTCGAATTCTTGTCAATTTGAACGTCAAGAAAACGAATCGAAAAACAAAAAAAAAAAAAAACCGCACGTGCAATATAGTTGATGTTTTTGCCTTCTGATTTCTACATTTTGAAAGAGAAAAATCTAATTTTTTTTCAAGTATATCTCCGGGTGTAGGCTTTTTTGCCCCCCCCCCCCTTTGAGTAAAACCAAGTCATGAGTCAACAACAACTGACGGAATCTCAGCTACCAATTACTCACGAAGTGCTGATTGAGACGGAGACAAATTTCAGAAATGCGCTAATAGCAAACAAATCGACGACAGAAACAAAACAAATCCAAATAATCAAAATCATCCCCCCATTCTCGAGAGAAAATGTAAAGTCAGCTGAAAATCTGGCGCAGGCATATCGAAGTTGTGCTTCCGATATACTTAAACAATTCCCCACAACAATGCAACAGAAGATGACAATCTCAAAAACAATAACTGCGACGAAAGATGACCGCAAACTTCATACACTGACAGTTATTGCTCCCCCCGAAGCAGAGCAATTCATAACTAGCATCAAAAGCGAAGGAATCATTCTACTTAAAAGGACGGTTGTGACATTCGACCAGAATGGCCAAAATGCAGTCTCTGCAGAATTCGGTATTTTAGCAGCAAGCCTTCCGAATTGGCGATTTGGAGCGGATAGGGACGTTGTTTGAACGATTAGCCAAACGGTGAAGGCTAGAAGATTCTGGAATTCTAATTTTTAAAAATTCGAATTATGACGTCATATTTCTGAGAAACGTCAGAAACGGCCATTTTTAGCTAAAAGAGCAAGAAAAAACAGAACAACTTTTATCTGCGATTACGAACAGTACGAAATCGAGACTAAAAAACTACAACGAACTACCGAACAGCAGAGGACGTTCCGAGTTGCAACTATTGTGCTGTTACAATAGTTGCAAGGCCGTTGCGAGCAACGGTGAAGGGTAAAACCCAGCCTTCCGAGTTATTGTGAACTGGATATTAAGAAGCTTGATTCACCGGATTCAAGAATCCGGAAGGGTCTCGGGACGTGGACTTTTATGAACTTATATTGAATTTTAGCATCCGTCATGTCCTGACTTGAATTTAATTAAGATCTTAATTCGTTTTGACAAGAATGAGGAGCTAGAAGTAGGGGGGAAAGGGTTGATCCATCTTCGATGGAGATGATGATTTTTATCTACTGAACAAAAACAATAGTAATATAATAAGTAGTAGCCCTGTTTTTAGGAGTGACCTCGTGGTCTGGGGATACTGAGACCCAGCCATGAGCTCACTATTTTTGCATGTAATCTAGTTAATTTGAGCGTTCTGGTCGAAGCCGGAGAACAGTAACGTTTTTGTCAGCCTGATGTAAGAAAGACCACCGAAAAGTACTGGCTTGGTAGAGACGGTGAAAAACATGCAAAGCTCTGTTTAGACGCTAGCCAGTCGTCTTAAGACTTAGTTTTGTTATCCGTCGATATGTATCTTCCGGGCGAATGTTACATGTATGTTTTTATGGCGCTCCTGGGTGTTATTCTTTTTTAACATCATGACCGGCAGAACCGTTAACGAGCATTCCGCGCCGAGCGGATGCTCACATTAACGCCCTTATTAGGCCTAAACCGCCGGGGCGGAAGGGTAGTTCGGAACGCGGAAGCCTTCCGGATTGCCGTGAATAGTTTTTTAACCTAGTTAAGACCGAAAATTCACGAACCAGGAAGGGTGGGGGGGAATCGCGAACCCCTCATCCCCTGAGTGGTTTGTGACCAAAAACACTTAAAGATATAAGCAAAACCAAACAAAAAATAGTATAGTATCCAAGAAAAACAAAAAACATAAAAAATAACCGAAAAAACCAAAAACAGTAAAAAAGTAAAAAATCAGTAGAAATCATCCCCCCAGACAAGATGTGATTCAACCCCCCCGTTTGTTGTTGATAGATATATTGTGGTTACAGGCATTTATATCAGTCAGGATCGTTAAGATCATTTTTGTAGCCCGTTTGTGGGGCTTGTACTGTAGGGTTATTTGAGCATTTAAGCACGTTAATGATAAATTGCGCCCAATCCGGAAGGGTCAGCTGATTTGCGCTCAATTCGGAAGGGTCCGGGGTGAAGACCGATCCGGCAAGCAGTACAGGGAACAACAGGAAGAGGCTCAACGACAACTACAATCGACTGTTGGGTATCGTTAACAAGTTTTGTATCCCTTTTGGTACAAAAAGTAAGATAGTAATCTGTGGGGGGCTCGACAGTGCTGCACTGTAGTGACCCTTCACCGAACTGCGAATATCCGAGTTAAGCACCTTAATTCGGAGATTAAACAAACCCGGAGGGGTATAGTATTCCTAATATTATTACTTATATAGCCTATATTAATAGTCTTATATCGATTTTCAGACAAAAACAACGAGAACTGACCGGTTTTTAGGGTCAAAATTGCGATATTTTGATCCCCCCACAAGTCGCGATTTTTGAGATATCGATATTTTTTGAAACGGAAAAAAGCGCTAAGTTAGTGTGTTACATCGTAACTGCACTACTGTAATAAGCAGAACCGGTTAACTTTAGTTCGGAAGTGGTTAAAACTAGTTTGGTACAAAAAACCAAATTTTCCCAAATTTTGATAGTAAGAAACACTAAAAATTTAGAAAATTTTTTGAAATTTTTGAGGTAGGACAGTAAAAATAGTTGTTCGGACAACGTCCACTAGTGAATCTACAAGTCTTAAAATCCGCTACCCGAAGCCTTCCGGGTTGCAGAGAAATCGAACATAACGTGTTTGATTTGGTGGATTCATCAATCCGGAGGGGTCCAGGTAGCATAGTTTTTCGCAAATTTTTTCTACAATAGCGTTTTAGATCGGGTCTTTTGCATTGAACTAGAAGAGTATAGGCCTTCTGAGCTCGGATCAATAAATTTTAGGTCGAAAGGACCAGATTTGCGGAAAAAGTTAGGCGGAACCTATAAGAGAGAAAATTTTTTGAGTTCGGAAGAAAGACGTTTTGGTTAATAACTTTGGAACTACTGATCATATCGAGTTGATCTTGGTACCAACAGATCAGAAATTAGCTGAGCTTACTAATAGGATCAGAAATTTTTCGGAAAAGCGAGAGAGAAAATTATTTGAGATTGTTTTTAGCAAATTACACAAATCCGGAGGGGTACACCCTTCACGTTTTACAAATTTTTCTGAAAAGCCCTGACACCCTTACCAAAAGGTAATAGCGGTTGAGTAAAGTAACTTTAGGCCATTCTAGACGTAGAGGGAGGGCTAAAGTCACCGCAAAAGCTTAACCGAGCCAAAGTTAGGCCAGTGACAAGACCCTTCACCGTTAGTGTGAATTGTCAAATAAGAGGCTTAACTTCAATCCGGAGGGGTCTAGGAAAGGACCCTATACCCTTCCCAGTTAATTAAAACAGCATAATTGCATCGGAGAACGTATTCGGAGGGGTATAGGTTGAAGAAAGGAAATCTCCTAAAAACTACTTTTACAAAATCGGAGGGCTCCCAATCCGGAGGGGTCGAAGTTTTTTCAAGAGGGATCCAAATCCGGAGGGGTCTAGATTCTGACAAATCCGGAAGGGTCCTATTTGTGCCAATCCGGAGGGGTATTATTTTATTAAGGACTTAGGTGAACGAAAGAAAGACTAAAAAGTGAGAAGTATTAAGTTATTAATACACAGGCTAGGTATCAGTGACTGCGCTGGTAACTTGCCTCTCAAAAAGAACCAGACTAATACAAAACAGGTCCGAACTCGGATATTCGCGACACTAAGTCTAAATTAAAAAGAGCGTGACTCATTGGTGTGGATTGAAACATAATACGTTTTTGGGGAAGTGACTGCCCTGAGGATTTTAGTAGGTCTAGCTCGGGCAGTCCGAAGGCAGATAGGTAACACAGTACTCGGTGGGCGCAATAGACGCCCACTTGAGAAAATAGCTGCCTTCAAAGTTTTGTCTGTTTGGTGCAGCACCAAGCAGGGAAAGCTTTTTCTTTAAAAGACAAATTCGACTATTGTACTGCGACCGACTAAGAGTACAAGACACATACGTTTTTTTTATATATACATTCATATTGTGTCAATATATATTTTTTTTGTTTTTTGATTTTAAATCAACCTAAACTGTGCTTGATTGGGTAGTGAGTACACTATCTTTTAAATTGACTGATAACATCATATTGTGCTAGTTTCCAGATCTTTGGACCGATAATCGGCTAGTGTGAATAAATTTTATACAAACTGTACTCTGACAACATACAGGGATTCGTGGTCACTATTTAATAGATTCTGGTGAAATTTATTGTGTTGTGTCATTATTTTTGTTAATAAAACTATAAGGTCTCTAGCAATTGAGTCAAGAGTAGGCAAAGAAAAGTGACAAATAAAGAATGAGTTTAGACAAGTCGAGGATACCAAAACGAGGTAATAGCTCTAGGAAATTCATACCTGAAAAGCAAAGAAAAACGATGACCGATCCTTTTGTGGATTGGATCAAGCGAACCCGGTCCGATAAAGAGGGGACGGTTTCAGGCAGAATGGTTGAAACGAGAAGTCAAAAGACCTCAGAAGAGCGAAGAGAACTGTTGGAAGTGGAGGTCAATACGGACCATACCATGAACGACAACCAGGGAGTAAATGGACTGGAAGGGAGAGGCAGAAGGCTGGCGAGTGAATCTACTCCGGTAGAACAAGGCCATGATTTTGCCACTTCCACCGGGACGTTGGATCGAGAGGAGATGTCGGAACTGTCCGACATCTCAACTGAAGTAACGGCAACTAGAAGATCTCCGACAGACAACACTATGATGGCAAGCGGAACTGGAAAACAAACAACCTCATCATCGTTCTCAGAAAGAATGAAGAACACCTTCGGAAACATCTTTCCATTCAGCATGGGAGGAGGAGCAGGAAACGATGGGGAGTCCCAGGAGGAAGAGGATGAAGAGGAGCAAGGGGACTTTGGATCTCAAGTCAGTCTCAATAGTTCGATCCAGGAGAGTGAGGCACACGTCGGAAGAGAGACTAGAACTATGGATAAATTTGGTGTAGTGACAACGATAAGCAAAGAGGCAAACACACCAGGCCAGTCAAAAGACTTCGCGATTAGGACAAGTTCAGAGCCACAAACTGGAGAGAGTAGAACCGGAGGGCTAGGCAACGCGTTAGCGGATCCTGAAATAGATAATGATAAAACGTCAAGACAGAGAGTCAAGACCCGGATCTCTACCAGCACGAAGCTACCTGGGACCGACAGAGTTACACCACCACATGTGACGCCACTCATGGATAACGGGGCGGCACTAGAGGAAGCCTTAAACAACATAGTGGGCAGTTTAGGAGAACAAAATGAACAGATGTCGATAAGGATGAGTGAACTGGAAAGAGCAGTTCACATTGAAAGAGAAAGTCTGCGGGAAGAAATAAACCGCAACAGACAAGAAGTTGACAGAAGCGAAAAACGCTTGAAAGAAAGAACAGACGAACATATGACGAGGAACTTGTCGCGAATGACAAGAGAGGCGGAACAGAGGGAGTTACGCTTAAGAGCCGACATGGAGAAGTTAAGAATTCAGCAAGAGCAGTCTCTTGGGTCTCTTGACACAAAGATAGACGCGATGATGGAGAGGCGAACGCAGGCTATCATGGATAGGTTGGACGGGCTACTAAGCAGCAAGAGTGGACCAAAAGAAGGAGAGCCGAACTCGGGAGGTCCCAGCAGGGAACCGAGGGTGAACTTCAATGAACATCAAAGGAGGAAGACAAATGGATCCACTAGAGGCAGGGGCAGTTCATCAGGCTATGCCACAAGGGGTAATACAGCATGGGGCCCGAACAGTAGAGCAAGTTCAACGGGGAACAGACAAACCTCGAACGAACGACCAACGCAAAGCACACATGCGACCGGGAGAAGCGATTCTGGCAACATGGGGCATACAAGCCCGAGGAGGAGTCACATGGGCCAAGCGGGAAACGCTCATGGTGATTCAGATTGTAGGGATGTACCGCACACAGAGCCTTCGACAAGGTGTGAGGACACTCAGGCGGGACACTCAAGGGATGCTACGGCAATGGCCACAGCATTTGAACCCCTGAACAGGTCTTTGGAGACATTCCTGACGAGGTTATCTAGAACCAATGAACGCAGTGAAAAGTCCAGAAGAGTCTTTAAGAAACCAAGATGCTACAAAGACGAATCTGATGGCTGTATTGATACCTGGATAGAGGTAATGAAGCTGCATTTCGAGGAAGAAGACTTGTCTGAGAGACAGGAATGCAGCGCGCTCACCAGCAACTTAGAAGGGACAGCCCTGAACTGTGTCATGGCCAAGAAACAGTATCAACGTGACACTGCTGGAAAAATCTTCGAAATCTTATTGAACCGTTTCGGATCAGGGGTGCAGGGGCACCAGGCGATGATGCGCTTCGAGAAACGGAGGCAGCGGGAAGATGAAACTATAGACAAGTTTCTCGATGATTTGGAAATGCTGAGAAGACGCAGCCAACCGGATAAGTCAAATCGAAGGATGAACCTGGCCGTAGCCTCAAAATTCATCGATGGTGTGAAAAACGATGAACTTCGTACGATGCTAGCAACGCATTACACACCACTATCAACTAATGCGCCAACACCGGAGGAGTTGAGACTCAAATCGAAAGAGTATCTATTGCTGAAACCTCCTTCGAGATCTGGATATTACAAGAACAATTATGGCAATTTTAACAACGGACCAGCGAACCAAGGGAACAATTGGTACAAACCGAGGGACGATATGGACAAGAGACGCTCTTGTGCTAATTGTAGTTCAACAGACCATCATGTGTCAGCATGCCCAGCTTATAAACAAGGCATGAAAGCAATAGGCTTTAGCCTCGAGGACGAAGATGCGTCAGAGTTGGAACATGAGGATTTCATGAGAGGAGTAATTGCGAAATTCGGCCCGAGGTGTTTCTTTTGCAACTTGGAAGGTCATTTTAAATCAGACTGTCCACAATTCTGGGATGCAGTGGCAGACATCAAGCATCCAAGGCATGAAGAAGCTTTATCAGGAGTGAAAGCGAGCAAGGCTCGACTTTTAAACGAAGCAGAGGCACGCAGGAAGGACAAACCTCAAGAGCTGGCGGCAAAGAAAATGCAAGCGGTAACAGGAGAAGCATGTGAACCGGAACCAGCAACTGCGGCCGATGACTTCAAGATCGATTACAAGGCAGCCGCAAAGGATGCTCTAAATAGAGTACAACAGGAACTGGTGACGAAAGAGATCGAACAAAGAGTGAAACTTGAACTGGAAAATGAAAAGCTTCAGGAGCAACTGAATACCTTCGAAGCAACGGAGTTCGAGGAGACGAAAACACCAAGCAGTTTAGATATGAAACTTAAAGTGATCTCCGGTAAGAGGTTCGGCATGGCGCCGCAAGGAAAGAAGATACAGTCGATAATCTCAGTGGCTGGACACCAGGTAATAAGAAATTTGAGTGAACCATCAGAGTTCACTTTAATGCATTTGGACACATATGCAGATTATCTGAGGCAGGTGGAGCCACGCACTGAGTCGAGAGCTGTGCGAGCACTACTAACGACGGGTGGCCCTCGCATGAAGAAACTTCATGGACGCTACTTGGAGGTCTATGGGCCGTATCAAATAATGCTGAACGTGGATGGAATCAGCATCTACACCAGGACTTACATAACAACAGATGATGACCAAATGGGGCAGATCTATTTGGGTGAAGAGGAACTCAAAGTCCGCAGGATAGGCCATGACGCCATGATGGAACAAGACGCGGTACATATTGGATATGAAGCAGATGTGACAGCACACCTGCTTGACACCAACGGAACAAAAATCGGAGTCACAGGGCTTCTGGACACAGGCGCGGTGGTGAGCGTGATGCCGATAAAAATCTGGGAGAGAATGGGCTTCACGCGGGAAGATCTGATTCCTACGAATCTCCGACTAGCCGCTGCAAATCGAGGAGCTATCTACGTAGCCGGAAGAACACCGGTGACGGTCCTTCACATGGGAGGACGGAACCTTTGGATGAGCTTCCTGGTGGTAGAGAATCTGGACGACGCCGACCAATTCATCTTGGGCAGAGATTTTGTCAGGAACTTTGACGTGATGATTGACTTAAACAACGGTCTAATACGGATTAGAAACCCGGACCGAAAGTATGTTAAGAGACCCTTTAATAGGATAATAACAGATGAAAATAAGGTACCAGTTTTTTTGGATAGAAAAGTAAAGTTACAACCAGGACAAGCTGTAGTAGCGATTTTTAGAATGAGAAATTTAAATTCGTTAAGTGATAGTAAACAGGTTTGCTTAGTACCGAATCCAAATAGTCAGAGTTCGGTGATTTTAGGCCGGAGCTTCTCGGTAACGCGAAACGGACTGTGTGTCAGTGTGTTGTTGAACACACTGGACACCACGGTTTCAATCCAGCGTGGAAAGAAGCTTGGTTACGCATTGCCGATGAGGACCGACTATGAAGAGACACAAAACTTGAAGAAATATAGTGTGAAAGACTGTCCTTATCATGCAAATAAAGATAAAATTTTAAAGAGGATTGATGAATTAAAATCTATTCGTAAATTGTTTTCAATGAAATCCGAAACGGACGACGGCTTATCAAGCTGCTCGAATTTTCCGGAACGCCCCTCGTCATATGAACTAGATTCTGACAAACCGGTTTTGCCAGAAATAGAACATTTAAAAGGAAAAATAGGTGAGGGAGATTTTGAAAAATTGCGGGACCTCCTAGATCGGAACGCCGAAGTATTTTCAAAACATAAGGCGGACATCGGTTGCTGTAATTTCGTCGAACACGAAATCGAACTAGAAGAGGGCGCCGTTCCCCATAGGGAAGGCGCAAGGCGAATGACGCCACATAAATCGGAAGCGTGCCGAGCGGAAATAGAAATGTTGCTTGAATACGACATGATAGAACCCTCGAAATCACCATGGGCTTGCGGAGTAGTAATGGCGAAAAAGAAAGGGGGGCAGCTTAGATTTTGTTGCGACTTTCGTTACTTGAACGCGGTAACGATTAAAGATGCGTACCCGATACCGCGAATAGACGAGAGCCTATCCAAACTTGGTGATGCAAAGTTCTTCACCACATTGGACTTGGGTTCTGCCTTCTGGCAGGTTCCTCTGCGAAAGAAGGACAGGGAGAAAACAGGATTCGCGTGCAAATTGGGGTTGTACCAGTGGAAGAGGATGCCCTTCGGCTTGTGCAATGCAACAGCAACCTTTCAAAGGCTGATGGCTCAGGCTTTGACAGGAGTGACCAAAAAGTACGGGAATCTCTTGATGTGCTACGTGGACGACGTAGTCATAGCGACACCAACCCTGGAGGATCACATTGATCGACTCGATGAGGTCTTCGGATGTATGAAAAGAGCAGGCTTGAAATGCAAACCATCGAAATGTGAAATCCTTAGGGATTCGATCAAGTACCTGGGGAGAATGGTGGACCGGCATGGTGTGAGGCCAGATCCAGAAGCAGTAGAGGCTGTGCTGACATGGAAAGCTCCTAGAACGGACACACAGCTCATGAGCTTCCTAGGGTTTGCCAATTACTACCGAGAATTCATAAAAGGATACGCGGACAAGGTGTACCCGATGCAGAAGCTGATGCGCAACAAAGGGAAAAAGTTCGAATGGAACGATGAGGCACAAGTTGCTTTCGAGAACATAAAGCGGGAACTGTGCGAAGCGCCAGTGCTGGGCATGCCTACAGAAAAGGGCATGTATGTCCTTGACACAGACGCATCGGTAGTGGCCATCTCAGGAATATTGCATCAGGAGCAAGAATGGAACGGAAGAACAGTCCTCCGTCCCATTGCATACGGCAGCAAGGTCTTGAGTGACACAGAGATGAAATATGGCGCACCGAAAGCAGAAATGTTTGCAGTAGTCACCTTCGTGGAAAAGTACCGTGCATACTTGGGGAGCGCTCCCTTCAAGTTACGCGTGGACAACAGAGCGTTATCCTGGTTGAAGACCTACTCGATGGATCAGAGTTATATTGGTAGATGGATAGTCAGATTGGATGGCTACCATATGATAATCGAACATAGGATGCGTGATAAACATCAGAATGCTGACAGTCTCAGCAAGAAAACTGAGTTCTATGAAAGATTGGAGCAGAAGCAGGCCAATCAGGCGGAAGTAAAGGAGGGATTCTCGTTTCTGGACAAAGAAACTTATGAAGCGCTTCCCTTAACGAGATGGTTGGATAAGTCTGGACATCCAATTCCAGGGCATCCTGAGTTACCTGTAGAGAAAGCAGCTGAGATAAAGATCCTGTCCAAGGAGGATCCAGTCCCCTTAGATTTGTTGCTGCGCTCGAACCTGGTCCAGCAAGAACTCTCTCGCATGAATATAAACAGCCTCTCATTATTGGATAAAACGGTGCAAGTCACACCACAAGTAATGCGGATGCTGGGTGGATTGTTAGAAAGAGAAGTGACCAGAGATGACCCCGAGTGGACAGCAGCAGTGGCATCGCTAACAGTCAGTAAGAAAGTGAAGATCATGCCGTCCAGACAACAGCACGAAGAGAACAAGAGGGATTGTAGGACAATAGTTCAGCAACTAGTATCCTCAATACCCCAAGAGATTTTAACCAGTACTTCTTACGGACGGAAAGAACAGGGGAGCAGCAAGCGAAAGAAAACCGTCACCTTTGTAGACCGGGAAAAAGAGGGTGAAGAGGTAGAACAAAATCTGCTGCAAGACTATTTGTCCGGGGAGAAGGATGAGGAGAAAAACCAGCAATCACAAGATCAACACCCGGGACAAGTGAATTTGTCCGGGGAGTCCGAGATAGACGAGAAAATTCCTGATGAGAAACAGGACCTAGAGAACAAAGTTTTGTCCGGGGAGTTCAGATGGATGCGAAGGAAATACGGACATGATCTGGAGGAGCGTGCAGTCTCCGGCACAACACCTTCGACGGATGATAAGTCAGAAAGCTCAAGAATGAACACCTATTCAGACAGGGATTCGACCTCGGGATCAGAACTGTCAGAACTGGCGATACACACGCTACTAGTGGAAACTCGGGCGAGAAACCTGGACAGAGAGGTGTACCAGGATCCTGACAGTGATCGCTACCTAATACCAAGCGAAAGAGTCTTTGACAACGCAGCGGATGACTTAGAAACGATAGCGGTATCGAAACGTTCGATAAGCCTGTTGCCGCAGAAAGAGGTAGTCAGGACTGATCTTCAGCCGTTTCAACAAGAAACACAACCGTTGGCGAAGATTTGGTGCGTTAAGATGGAAGAAGACACACATCAGCCCAACGAGCTGAACAGTCAGATGAGAATCATGAAGACGTACTTGAAGGCGAGATACAGACTCTCGGACCTTCTAAGGGCGCAGAGAAATGATCGCATGACAAGCAACCTAAAAAGGTGGATAGAAAACGGTGCACCTGACAAAGGTGACCTGGAAGAAGACAGCTATAGGATCCTAAGACAATACTTCATGCAGAAGGAGGGGAGATTATATCTGAACAAGGACGGGATCGTGGCTTGCAGGAGAAGAGAAGAAGACAAGGTCTTATACAAATATAACGCGATAGTGTTGCCGCAACTCTATCAGACAGAACTATTATTCAGGTCGCATGATCAGATGGGCCATCAAGGGATCGACAAAGTGTATCAGAGGATCCTGAAGCGCTTTGAGTGGCCTGGGATGAAAAAGGCATGCGAGAAATGGGTGACAGCATGTCTGTCATGCCAACAGGTCAAGGATCCTAGGAAGTTGCGATTTCCTTTACAATCAATTGAGTCGTCTGAATTCAACGAGGTGGTGCAGATAGATCACCAGAAGATATGCATGACAGACAGCGGTTACAACCAAGTCTTGGTCATGATAGATCACTTCACGAAGTATGCAGAGGCCGTGCCCTGCATAACTGCCTCGGCGGAAGAGACATGCGACCACCTGATCAATACGTGGATAGCAAGACACGGATGTCCAATGACGTTTCAATCGGACAATGGAACGGCTTTCGTAGGCGAGCTTACGAAAGAGCTTATGAGACGGTCACAAGTCGCCCAGGCTCACTCCACGACATACCACCCTCAGACGAATGGCTTAGTGGAAAGACAGAATAGGACGTTAGTGTCGATGCTGAGAGTATATTGTTCCAGGTACATGACCGATTGGGACAGATACCTTCCACAGGTGATGGGAGCTTATAATAGCACGCAACACTCCACCACTGGAGTCAGTCCACACATGATGCTGACGGGACACGAGAAGTCTTTACCCTTGACATTCTTCTACCCAGAGTATGAGGGAAAGAAAACATCCCCACAGGTCTACGTGAGGGACGTGATCAGACGCCAACAGGAGTTGAACGACTTGTGTAGACGAAACACTCAGCAGGCACAGGCAAGGCAGAGGAAAAGATTCGACAAGAAAGCAGCTGGTGCAAAGGCTTACTCGGTGGGAGACTACGTATGGGTATTTCAGAACGTTATGCCACCGAAAGGGACAAAAAAGCTTCTGAAGAAGTGGAGGGGACCCTTCATGATTACAGAGGTGCACCAAGAGGGACGCTTTTATAGACTGAGTACTGGCCGAGCCGCCCACTACGAGAACATCAAGCCACACAATCCATCGACAGAAGACTGGTGTATACCTGCAGACATGGAAGAAGGGGATTATCTAATGATGGATCCTGCTTGTGAGGTCAATGAAAAAGGCACCAGGGAGAAGAACGATGGAAACGAAGTCGTAGAGGAAGGTACGGATACACCATTGGACCTGGATCCAAACGAACAGATCGAAGCGGACGATGAAACCTTGCCCTACGCAGAGGAAGATTGGCAGGATTCCGAACAGACAGAGGTTCCCAAGAACATGGAACCAGATCTTCCGTTCACGATGCAGACTCGTCAGAAAGACGGGACGAGACTAAGAAAGAAATACAATCCTTACGGTGACGACTTTGTAGTGGATAGGATAGATCTAAAGAAAATAGTGGAGGAAGTAGTGGGTTTAGAGGAAATAACAGTGTCACAGGACATTGACATAGTCGATGATCACAACGATGAGTGGGTTGACGACTGGTCGAAACCCGAGGTGGAGTTCGACGATGAGCAACAGCAGTCAAATGAACAAGACCTGACGAACCTGCGTGTCTTAGAGTGGCTGAACGAAATGACATCAGACCCTGAAAAGACCAGCGTTACGATTCAAGACGTAGATCGCGAAAGCGCGAAATACATTAAGACCGAACGAGATGATCCTTCCTGGGCTGCCCAGGAAGGACAACTTCTCATTCCAGCTTCTAATCTTGACTTAATACCCGGTATGCGATCGACGGGGACGCCGATGGATATTTTTGTCCGGGGAGTGGGGGTAGGACTTACCCACACTGAAAACTTGATAATAAAAAAATTGAGAATAGCAAGAGAAACAGGAAACTTAGAAGCAGAAACAGGTGAAGAACCTAAGAAACCTGACATAGGCAGGGTAGTTGAGTCATATTTTAATTTACCAAATGAATATTCGAGTAACATAATACTAACAGACAGTGATTTCATACTCACAAACAGAACATGTGCGGTAGCTATCACCGCAGACATGAGTTTTAGGACGGCGCTAGCGGCAGATTTTAAGAGGGAATATAAAAACGTGGAATTCCTTTGGAAGCAAAGACCAGGGATAGGGGGCGTAGCAGCCTTACCCCCGGCGGTGTCGCAAATACCGGGAAAGTACTTATGCTTCCTGGTAACGAGGGCGACAGAGAAGCAACACGTGGACCCAGAAAATCTAGTCTTGTCTTTGACGAGGCTGAGGGACTTCCTTGTGGAAATGGACGTGAAGGAGCTTTCGCTTCCAGTGTACGATCCAAATAGAGGAAGACTGCATCCTCGGGAAATGTACGCGCTTGTACACGTGATATTCTCTGATACGAACATACAAGTATATCTACATAAGAAATATTACTTAAGTATAGGCTGAATGATGTGCGAGAGGGTGTTAGGCCAAAGGACCAAGTTGCATGTAATATGTGATATGTGTGTTATGTTAGGTTATGTTATGTGTTAGGTTATTAAGATCATGGGTAAGTAGGGGTTAGTGACCATGAACAACTAGATGACGATCTTGGGAATAGATCCAAAGTTTGGATTGTCCAATCTTAGGTCGAATTCCAAAATTTTAGAAACCAATTGATTTTAATAAATTTTAGGATAAATATCTTTTTATCTGAACTGTCTTTAAGCAGATTTTAACGATGTATGTTAAGGTGAAATTGACAAGTGTGACATTCGTGATTTCTTTTCTAGATCCTGATTGATCATTTAATTGCTCACTTGAGTCAAAACTTGAAATCGAAATCAAATTAAATTTGGAGAAGAACAGTATGGATAATTTCAACCTGGATGAATTGATGGACCTGGCAGAGGCATATGTAGGACCGATGGTAGATGCGATCTATCGTCGGCTGATCGAACGAGACTTCGCTCTGGAGGACCCAGAGGTGGTCATGTTGCTGACCGCCCTGATTAACATCTTGGGGCACGACAACCGTGGGGACCGCCCCACGGAAGTCCTGTTGATGGCAGCATATGGAGAAAGAGGAGTACTAGACCGCCCGAACATGAGAGTGATGAGGTGGAGAAACGGGGCTCTCTCAGGGAGTGACTTGGCGAATGAGCCTGGGTTGGGAAGTTCTAGGACTTACCAACCAGGTGAGATGCCAATGCCCTCCAAGCCCAAACCTGGGCTGACGAGAATGCATCAGGAGATGAACAGTGAGGCGACCTCGTCTGGTTCACCACTGAGAGTAGCTGTGCCACCAAAAGGGGCGAGAGTAACACAGAAGGTTCAGACGAACCAAACCATACAAGATCTGGACGAGATGAACGATCAGTTGAGAAGTACGAAGAAGGAGTTAGACGATATGACGAAGACCATGCTGGCGATGGAGGAAGACCGGGACATGTGGAGAAAGTTGTTTGAAGACTGCAACAAAAAGCAGGGTCAAGAGATCGAACGCTTAAGGCAGGAATACAAAGAGCGATCGGAGCAGGTGGCGTTGACGACGTCCATTGAGAAAGTGATACCTGCAAGGGATATTCCTCGTGGGCAGTCCCCGATGGAGCTCTTGACACCTCGAGAAATGAGTCAAACAACGGAGACACGGCTTCCAGCAGAGACGAACCGCGTAACAATCCCGGATCCTAGTGACACCTTGGGTGATCCCGTCGTAGAACAGACAGTGAGAAAACTGATAGAGACCGCTGGACGATTGGTCGCTAACAAGAATGCACCAGGTTCCGGGGTGACTGCACCCTATGGAACGATTTACGATACGGGCAGAGTACAACTCTCCCAGACAATAATCAGACAAGGGATAAGTGACGTGACGCCACTCAGGGGGAGTTCGAAGATCACAGAGAGAAAAGTAAGGAAGATGCCAGCGAAGAAAGTGTCTCGTGTAATGGACGTGCAGAAGAATAATCAATTAAAGTATAATTTCACGGGAGTTCCGGAGACAGATCCGAGAGCCTGCTTCAATCGAGCTACCTGGAGCCCGGCTGTGAACCTGCAGCAACCACCACTCGGGACATCTCACCTGATATTGGGAGACAGCTTAGTCCGAGTGCTAACGAATTTGAGGACCTCATGGGTCACCACGGTGATGGCCTTTGGAGGCGCGACAATTGCCCAATTATACCGGATGGTGGAGCTGATGAATCCCGGGAGGATACCCAGTGTGATGATATTAGTTGGGACGAATGATATCTCCAGAGGATCAGACGAGCAGGAAGCACAGTGGGAATCAATGATGGTGTGTTTGTTCACCACTCTCTGGCAGAAGTTCAGTTGCGCGGTACTGACCGTTTGCACGGTGCCAATGAACGCAAGAAACCTGACAGCATCAGGAAGAAGGCACAACGAGGGAGTCATGAGATGGAACATCATCATAAGAAACCTAGCAAATCGAAATGCCGGAAGAATGATCCTTATGGACATTGAACACGAATTGAGAGCCATGGAGCAAGCCAGACTGACTTCGGATGGCATCCACTTTGACACCATCGAGGGACAAGCTTGGTTGAATCGAGTCTTCCAAGAACGGTTGGACGAGTTAGAAGCAGAACTCTCTGACACAGGAGTACTGAAGGAAGAGGGAACGGTGAATGATACGGTGATCACTACCTTTGTGCCTCCTAACCTGGAAACGCGTTTGGGTACAGTCCCAGCCGCAATAAATTACCGGCAACAAAGCTCCAGCGAATCAGGTCGAAGAACTGACGTGCAGGATCGGTTGGGAGAAGCACCGACGAGGAGGACAATTCATCCTAGGAGAAGGATAGGACCCGTCAACCAACCAAACGAAGGAGTAGCAGGCACGTCCAGATCAGACACTAGATCGGAGACAACGAGTAGCAGTCGAGAAGAGAGACCGAACAGAGGCTCATTGTTATGGTCTAGACCCATGCCGTCTCCCTGGCACATATACAAAGAAGAACTGATGAAGCTGGACCTGCAGAAAGTAAGCTTCATCGAAGATGCAAGGAGGATGCTAAATGGAGCGACGCTATCCGTCAGCAGATTATACTCAATAACCGGCGTAGACTGGTTGATAGCCGCTAGCATAAATTTCAGCTCCACGACAGCCTTAAGATTTGCTGACTTGGAAGGACTGCCCTCCAATAACACAATGGGACCTGTGAATGCAAGACCGTTGCAGGATGTCAGATTGAACCATGAGGAGAGGAATCGTGAGGAAAGGCCAGGAAGATTCCTGACGGCGAGAGCGCCAATTGGACAACACGTGAAGATATTCAAGCAACTGACGACACCACCTAGTCATGTGAAGGAGAGAGTATACCCAAAACAAGTGAACCAAGATGGTGATGCCCAGAGATATGGCGGATTGACAGCAATAAAGAAAGATGAGAGCATCTTCGCCGCCTACGACAAAGCAGAAATGAGAAAGGCCAAGATCATGGTAGTAGCGAATTCAGAGTTCGTGTACACCTCTAAGTCTTTGTTTTGGCCGGACGTCATAATGCTGGCCGCAGTTGACCTAGACCTATTGCAATCAGTGTCATTGGCTATAGGGGTACAGAGGCAGACAGAGATGAACCCGATAACGATTGTGTTTGCTGGCATCAATGACCATCTACACAGTAGAGGTTTTCTGAGCAGGCTCAGAGATCCTGCAACAGCAGAAAACGCAGTATGGCCCGCGATAAAAGACATCCTGGAGTCAATGGGTGAAGTGGTAGACGCGACAAAGGAGGGAACATTCAACAAAGTGGCGTTGAGAGTAGTATTTGCGTTGTCTCCGGGATATGCATATCTCCCGGATGGACTGAAATTTGTGTATGCAATGGTAGCCTTACTTTCGGAGGGAAAATATGATGTGATCATATCAGCCCCGAATCGCATGATAGAAATGGAAAACCTGAGGCCACTTAAGGCTGAACTGCCTGCAGTATGGTCAGATATCTCAAACGCGATGAGAGGGTTCAAGGACCACGCGCTACACATGTTGGTGTTGGACGAAGTGCTGGGGTTGGAACTGTCCAACTTCAGTCGGCAACTCAAACTGAAACCAGGAATAGATGACGACCATCGAGTGATTACGGCAATGTCCAACGACTTGTGGTTCCGAGCAATGGAAGTGGCGAGTGAAGACACGAGAAGAAAGAATTCACTGGAGACGAGAGCTCATCTGGAAGCGATGGTGCTGAGAACCAAGCCGGAAGCAAACCAGTGGCTACACCTGAATCCGAGAGTAGCGGCATTGGGTGCAGATACTTTTCAGCAAGGCCCAGTAATGATCACTAAGATATACGCCTACTTGTTGAAGGAGGTGAACCTGGCGGAAAATGCCGGAGAAAAGACAGCTGAGTTCGTGAACAGAATGTGTCAGATTACTCTGGAAACCTTCTGGACCCAGGAAGTGAAAGGACAGGAGGGATTTGAAAGGACAGACAGCATGCTAGAAGGATTGGGAGCCGGATGGACCGCGTCCTTCTTGGCAAAAGTCTACCCGAAAGTCTCGCACTACTTGATAAAGGAATTCCTCCAAGCGGTAGTGAAAGTATCGATAGTGGAATTAATAGCCCTGTTTGTAACATTTGGAGCGGAGAATTTCGTGAAAGGACCGGTGATACTGCTTACGGATGGAATACAGAACCTGCGACTAGATGGACTTTTGACGTTGATCGCAATAACCCACGGAAACTTGGGAGGGCTGATGAAACTGGCACGTTGTCCAGAGCAGATGAAAGAGAGAGTGAGGAATCTGGATATGAAGAAATCCACAGACTCGTGGAACAAAATAAGAGACCTGAGACACACTCTTATCCAGTATCTCTTGCAGCAAAATCGCTTTGGAACCGGAGAAGACGAGACAATTGAAAGAGAGGAAGATGTTAGACGACATGTTGGAGGCATGCCGCTGTTAACAGATTTGAGCTTAGCTATGAGAATCGATCCCTTGGCACTGATCAGAGGAGTCACGGAGTTCGTGACAGTGATCTATGGACCAGCAGTCACCTTTGCGTTCCCTGACGTTAAAGTGGAAGCATATAGGAGGTCGGTGTTGCACCTGAACCTCATATCGGCAGTGGACGGTAGTACACTGAACTGGTGTGAGCAGCACGCATTGCGAGAGCTCATGAGTGAAGATCTGTTATTTGCGAAAATATCGGAGCCAGAGATGACAGTCATCAATTTTGACGATCACTTCTGTGACCGCATGGGAGAAGTAGAAAGAGGGCACATCGAGGTGTTTCCAAAGCTTTGGAATCTGAGGCCCTATGACAAAACGAATGGCGAAATGACCAGAGTGCCTCGTCTCACAGCAGCGTATCACAAGGTGAGAGAAGAGACGAAGGACTGGGGCGATTACAAGAAGCTACCCGAAGCAATCCCCGAATTCCCTCTGATAAGAAGGATGTTGCTCGGAGCAGTCTCCGTAGTACAAACTCCTAGGTTGAGAGCATTCGAAACCAATGAAAGGAGAGTAGGGAATTTCTCGGCGACGATGGATCCATACTTCGTGGGGAGAAATGCCGCCGTGTTACAGTACACACGATTTGCGTACACGGATCAAGCGACGAGAAGGCGAATAAGCAGCGCCGCTACTCCCAAGCCTGAAGGATTTGATGAGGAATGGAGACGACTAGGCTCAGCTCCAATGAGGATGAGAGGCAGGACTGAATTGCCTGAAGCCTCAGTAATCCTGACTAGTGTGAGAAAAGAGATGAAAGTTGCGGGAATATTGCAGACGAGAATTTTCCTAGCACCCTTCGGCTGCGAAGAAACTAAAGTGGTCCATGGAGAAGAGGAAGATAAATCAGCCGGTACATTGCTCATACCGAGATTCCAGGAAGAAGCTGATGATGACAAACAAGGACCATCGAACTCGAATGGGGACAAGTCAGAAGGAGATGACGGACAGGGTGGAAACCGTCAGACGGAAGAACCCATGCAACAAGATCAAGCTGGTGGGGAGGACGACAGGGCATCGACAGGAGGAACATCCAGCCTGGATTTCAATATCTTCAGTGATCTTGAGAATAATGCAGACACGTTGGAAACGACTGAGCCAGCGGATGAAGGCATCTCGACACTGGAACCTCCGTCAGCCTTTGAGGAGATGAAACGGAATTTGCCGGAGAGCAGCTCTCCTAGCAATACAAGAAATAACGATCAGAGAATCCTCATGGAATCACCTCGGAGGAGAAGAATAGAGGCCTCAGCCAGAGTACCTTTCTTGGGAACGCTACCCGAAGAAGAATGGGAAGTACATCACCGAGACCACGAGAGTAGGACGGGATGTAAGCTGGACAGAGTGGCGTTCATGGAAGAAGTCTGGACTGTGATTCAGAGCTATGGGACCCAGTCCATTCTCAAAACAGGTCTCAATCAACCCTTGGTGAGAGAAGTACTTGACAAGCTTGATGAGTGTGAAGGGAGACTGAGTGAGTTATTGATCGACTCAGCCACTGATGAGAGTGAAGCGAATTCTCCCATCAAGATGACACCGCAGGACAGTGAAGGAGAGGTGGTGTACCTGTCAAGGACCAGGAGAGGAACGATGCGATCGAAAATGGTGATTGATAAAATCAATGCGATGAAAATGAAGTTAGGCAGCAGAGTGATGCCGAGGAGGATTGGAAAGACGAAAGTGGATTCGGAAATATCGATGAAAGCTGGTAACTCAGCGAAAAGAAAACGAGTTGAGGAAGTCATGGATTTGGGGCAAGGTGATTACCAATTGTCTGGCACAGATAGAATATTAACTAATATAGCGATGGTGCCACCCATTCTCATGGCGGGGTTAAAGTCAACCGGTTATAAATCCAAAAGGAGTGACCGCACTCTGACTGGAGCGACTTTAGAAATGGAAATACTCAGTCAATGTGGAGAGAGTAAAATGAGGGACTTCAAGCCATCTCCAATGAATCATGGAAAGGGAAGTGTTGCAGGACAACTAACACCAGTGGAATACAACAGACTGACAGTGTCTGAGACAGTGTCGATAGATGAACCCACCGGTGGATACATAGAGATGTTGGAATACCGAAACTCGGCTAGAGGGCATGTAATGGCCCTGGAAGAGGAAAAAGCCATGGAGGGTTATCTGGAAACAATGTTGCAAGGCACCACCCTCAAGCAGAAGGCGTACGGAACTTTGGCGTCGTCTGACGTACAGGCGGAGACGATCGAGCAGTTGGTGAGCCTTCCATGGAAAGCAGTAGTATTGAGGTATTTCGAAGAGGAAATGAGGACTACGCCAAGAATACATGCTCTCGTGGCAGTACCTTACGTAAGGACAGAATTACAACTCAGGCTCGCCTGGTGCATGATGGGACTGACTAGCGAAGAATATGATTCGGGAGAAAGGAAGAGATCAAAGGAGGAAAAAGTTTTCCTTATGACGAATCTGAGGGATCTGATAGTCCAGGAGGGAGCAGCAGTAGCGTGTGCAAAGCGGAGAGACGCTCTCTGTTTCATTCGATTCCTGATAGAGCAGATTTCAGTACCTGCATTAAGCACTTGTGTTAAAATGTTGAAGGAAGGCGATGAGCGAACGAAAGCCATGTTCTTACTAGCAATGCTGGATATGCAGCAAAGTAAACCGATGAGGGTGAACATGAAAGAACCTGAAGAACTGGAACCCATGAAAAAGATAGATGAGATCAGGAGATTCTCAAACAAGGAGTTGAGGCTCACTAAAGAATCTATGGGAGCATTGCCAAAATCCAGTGAATACTGTGGACCGATCAAGAAGAAGTCCTATAGCTATGTGTCCGGGATTATAGGGATAGCATACAATCCTTTCCTGAGTGAAGACATACGTGATTGCTTCTTTGATTATGAGCAGGCGGTGTTACTAAGATTCTGGACGTCCAGAATTGTGACGACTAAGAGCGTTAACAATCCACAGGCCAAATTGGGATTGGTCTTGGAAGAAGAGGTGACTGCACCTTCAGTGCCAAAATCCGACAAGAGAGTGGAATTTGGGTTGGGGTTCTCAGATGAATTACTGAGAACGAGCTTGATGGCAGTGTGGGAATTGATGAAGCCATCGTGGTGTCCTAGTCCCAACGCTGACTCAATATTACGGGCGACACAGGACGTACAGAGGGAACTGAATGTGGACTGTAACCTGCGTGACCTCAACATCATATATAATGTGATGATAACAGCCTCTAAGAGCAACGGAGAAGATAGAGTGGAGTTGCCTGGCTGGGGACCAGAAGACTGGGTCAAACCTGGTAGCTGTCTGGCGGAAGTCTGTGGACTAGAGGGTCACGTTTGTGGAAGTCTAGACTGTGTGAAAACCCTGGAGAAACAACACAAGCAGTTGACGGTATTGTTTGGAAATGTAGTGATTAAAGCAAGAACGGAAACGGAACTGATAGCAGATTGCCATGGAGGAACCGATGTGAATCTAGTGACAGCACTAGGATTCTACAGCATGTTTGGTTCTTTAGAGTCACTATTGAATCTAGAACAGAAACATGAGATGGTCACAGCCATCAGCGTAGAGGTATTCCCAGGAGTTCTGCAGACTGAGCAGAAGTATATAGGAAAATGGAGGGAAGCAATCGAAACGGAGATGAACATCAGACACAGCGAAACTTATTGTAGACCATCAGGAGCACGATATTTGGTGGGTTCAACGTTGGCTCCAATGTGCAAGAGCAGATACCCTGTACATTTCGTGGCTGTGGACGTGAAGAGCACAAGAACGATCGTGGATCAAGCTTTTTCAGTGCCGAAGTGCGTGAGGTTGGCAAGAATGTCTGAAAAGTCTTACGAGTTACTGTGTAAGATTTTCTCAGCAGTTCCAGAAAGAACCAAAGAAGAGTTGGAGTCAATACTAGGAAAGAAATTCATGGGATATGTGAGCGGGAACTTCAGTGACTTTGAAAAACAGAAACAGAGAGGATCAACTGTCACAGATTACAATGCAGTAGATGAGAATGATGAAATCCACCGAGTGATGATGGAAGTGGAACCATTGCTGGAAGCTTCGGGAAAACGTAATTGGAGGAGCATCATGTTGACGCATGATGAGTTTCCTTGCCACTGCTTGCTGCAGACCTGGTGGTATCCCAAGCGTAGTAATCTGGTGTTGATCTGGGACTCTGGAGAGCTGCTCTCCATGGGTTTACCAGATTCATCACAGCCCATAACAATAGTGATAGTGGGAGTTATGATGGCGATACGATGGCTGGAAGCTCATGTGAGAGAAAATAATGGACAGGAAGCACCGACGAGAGAACAATTGCAGAAATTAGATTGTCTAAAAGATTTAGATCTTTTTGAGACAATGTGCAAAGTTCTAAACATTCCGATGGAAGTGAAGAAGATATGGGCAAGAAAACGATTGATGCCATGGTTCAGAGCTAACATGACTGCATGGTTGTATGAGTATGCGAAAAAGCATATGTCGAAACATGGCAGAGTGTACAGTGAATATCAGCTGGACATTGGGGCAGGAGCTTTCAAGCGAGCTTTCGTGACCCATCGGAATGCAGTGACCACCGCTGTGAAAAGAATTTCCAGGACGAGCGAGCGTAGTGGAAATGAGAAGGCAGAGATGCTGAAAGAAGATTTGGAGAGAAACGTGACGTTGTGTCTCCACAACAGCTTCTGTAGAAACAGAGAATCAAACGTGGATCCCCTACCTTGCTGTAAACAGAGGGTGGAAGAGCAGAAGTGTTGGAGGACGGCTTCCAACAGCGTCAGGATAGTCAATGACGTGCTACAAGACACGGAGACCGAGAGTGCAGAGTCAGCATCACAGGAGGAGGAAATGGAGCATTGATGAATGGTCGAGAAAACAAGAGGCAACAAGAAAGAAAATTAGAAGAATTTAGAAGTTTTAGAACTTCTAAACGACGAAAAAAGAAGAGAACAAAGGGATGATGAAGAAAAGTTAAAACTCAAAATTGTTTTATGTGTGTGAAAAACTCAAATGAGAAACCAAGCAACCAAGTTGTAATTGAAAACTGAAACATTTAAGTTGAGTTTGGAAATTGTTGCATTTATAAATTTGCATTTTTGTTTTAGTTGAAGTGGCTTTAGAGACACTCACTTATTATTTATTTAGAAAGGCTTGAGGGAAGAGTATATTTAAATATTCCAGCCTGCATGATTGTTTTTAATCACTTAGGAAGACTGATCACTTTGTGGTGACATGAAAAACTTGAGTAACTTCTTGAGGAGGGAGGTTGTTGTATTGTTCTTTCTAACCACAAAGTTCCTTAGTTTTAATATTCAGGACAATAAACAAGCAAGATTTCCGAAGGGAAGGAGCATAGTAGGATAATTTTAGCTTGTTGGTTGGCAGGACTGTCCTGCAAGCCAACACCTTTTAAATCTAGGAGAAAAAGTTTCAATCGGGATATTGACACTGGAAGTCAGAAAATATGTTTTATCTTAAGTCATATCCTCAATGTGCAGATTAATGAAAGAATTTGAAGGCTATAGTGATGTAGGATGATGCCATTTATATTCTGCAGTGAGTCGATGTGACGTAGGTAAAAGTAATTTCGTGCATTTTGTAAACTCTGCTCGATGACACTGTAACCACTTAGAACATTGCGCGATTCAATGAGGACATTGACCGGACTGTCCGGGGAGTATGTGACATTCGACCAGAATGGCCAAAATGCAGTCTCTGCAGAATTCGGTATTTTAGCAGCAAGCCTTCCGAATTGGCGATTTGGAGCGGATAGGGACGTTGTTTGAACGATTAGCCAAACGGTGAAGGCTAGAAGATTCTGGAATTCTAATTTTTAAAAATTCGAATTATGACGTCATATTTCTGAGAAACGTCAGAAACGGCCATTTTTAGCTAAAAGAGCAAGAAAAAACAGAACAACTTTTATCTGCGATTACGAACAGTACGAAATCGAGACTAAAAAACTACAACGAACTACCGAACAGCAGAGGACGTTCCGAGTTGCAACTATTGTGCTGTTACAATAGTTGCAAGGCCGTTGCGAGCAACGGTGAAGGGTAAAACCCAGCCTTCCGAGTTATTGTGAACTGGATATTAAGAAGCTTGATTCACCGGATTCAAGAATCCGGAAGGGTCTCGGGACGTGGACTTTTATGAACTTATATTGAATTTTAGCATCCGTCATGTCCTGACTTGAATTTAATTAAGATCTTAATTCGTTTTGACAAGAATGAGGAGCTAGAAGTAGGGGGGAAAGGGTTGATCCATCTTCGATGGAGATGATGATTTTTATCTACTGAACAAAAACAATAGTAATATAATAAGTAGTAGCCCTGTTTTTAGGAGTGACCTCGTGGTCTGGGGATACTGAGACCCAGCCATGAGCTCACTATTTTTGCATGTAATCTAGTTAATTTGAGCGTTCTGGTCGAAGCCGGAGAACAGTAACGTTTTTGTCAGCCTGATGTAAGAAAGACCACCGAAAAGTACTGGCTTGGTAGAGACGGTGAAAAACATGCAAAGCTCTGTTTAGACGCTAGCCAGTCGTCTTAAGACTTAGTTTTGTTATCCGTCGATATGTATCTTCCGGGCGAATGTTACAGTATTTCCCATGGGATGCATTCCAAGGTCTCATAGACCCAAGAACATTTACCCTAAACTAGCAAAAATCAAATTGTCGAACTTGCCTTATGTATGCAACGATATCGAAGCGAAATTAAATCTCCAATTGCCAATAGACATAATTCAAATCCCATATTCCAACGTGAGACCTGTATCGTAACTGAACCGGGTCAGTATGTTTACACAGGAAGAGCAATTTTAGAAGTTAAAATACAAAACGAAGAACAAGAGAAAAAGCTGAAGGACTGGTCTTACAAATCGAGAATAGATGGCTTCAAATTGTGGGAAGGTGTAGAAATCTCGTTTCACAAACCTTCACTACATGAATGTCAAAAATGCAAGATGTCTGGACGCCAAGAAAAAAGTCATCACGATGATTGGTGCAACATAGGGAACCAAATAACCAATAATCCAAATAATCACTACCAAAAAAACCAAGCTCCAATAATGCCAGCGACGAGAAAAACGATGACGAAACAACAAGCGATAAGTTTTGTAATGGTACCGGAAATGAAGAAGAGAAGAATGTTGACGCACCACCATCTAGAGTTTTGATTGATGAATCTAAAATAAACAGTGCAGCAACTCCAAGCGAAGAAAAACAAAAGGATGAGGTTCTCAACAATCAGGTCGTAGATTTTCATTCTTACTCTGCAAAAGAAAAAAAAGACAATTTAAATATCGAAAATAACAAACGAAAATGTTCCTCTGACGGAAGAATGCTTACAAAAAGAGAGCGTGAAACTTCACCAACCTCTTGGTCAGTTTTAACACGGAAGAAAGGGCCAAAAATGAAATCTAAAAATAACGGTGAAGACTTGGTTGGAGGGAAGTATTAGCAAAATTTCTATGTGCGAAAAACCAGATATTTTTTCCGTTAATATTTTTAGCATAGGAAATCCAGCTAAATTACACTCACTTATCAAAAAATGCCAAGTTCTAAAAAATTCGCCCAGTTTCATTTTGTGCATTCAGGAAGCAAAAATATCGAAACTTACAAACATACATTTGAGTTTACTGGATAAATATAATGTTTTATTTGATTTTATACCGGGCTCAAATAATTCTGGTGGTTTCTTAACGTTATGGTCATCAAACTTGAGTCCTGCAAAAAGAATTGCTTCAAGTACAGGTTTTCAATTGTTAAAGTTTGTCAAACTTGATTGGTTTGTTATCAACATTTATGCGAACCCAATTTCATTCCGAGCAACTTTGAATTCCCTGAAATTAAGCATCAGATTTTTACCTAATAAATCAAAAATTATCATTATGGGTGACTTTAATGCGCTGAGTTATGATAATATTAACAGTTCTTCAATACTTAAGTTAAATGATGCACGTATCAAACGATTTACCCATCTCAAAGAACAAATTCTTGATTGTTTTAGTTTTGTTGATTTTGCACTCAAGAATGATTTTTGTGATTATACACATTATGACAAACATCATAAACTTTTGCACGCATAGATTATGTTTTTATAAAATTCGAAACAGAGTATGACTCTATGCAAAGCATTCAAATATCAATTTCTGATCATTTGCTCTTACACGTTTTTGTTAAGCCATCTAATTTGTATCAGCGCGGCCCTAGTTACTGGAAATTAAATGAAGAAATTTTAAACAACAACGCCAGCTTAATTTGTGAAGATCTAAAAAACTTGTACGAAAATGAATCACCAAGTAGTTACGAAAACTTTAAGCACAGTTTTCGTGACCTTCTGAGGTCATTAAAGAGAATAAAAAGCGTGTAGATCAGAAAGAACTTAATTTATTGAAGTATCACGAAAATGTTCTCAGAGATTGCATTCACAGCGGAAAAGGTCCAAACCCTAATTTGATTGAAAAATATCATTTGGTGCTGGAACATCTTCAAAAAGTTTCCTAGGAAAAAGATTTTTCAGATTATCGAAAAATTCAGAAAACTCTTAGCTATACATTCGAGGGTGTGCCCAAATTTTGTAGTCAATGGACATCAAAGAACACAATTAACTCAATCAAGCGAATTCAAGTGAATCAGAACGTTTATCATACGGATGAGGATATTCTTAATCAATTTCGAAAGTATTTTTCAAATATTTTTTCAAATAGTTCTACAACAGACTCCGATCAACTACTATTGACATTTTTATCAAAAAATAAACTCAAAAAAAATTAGAATGATGGCTATAGTTACTTTACAGAAGATGAACCTCACTCGGCTATAAACAAATTGAATTTGAAAAGCTCACCTGGACCAGACGGCCTTACTTCTAAGCTATATAAGACTTTCACGGATGAGTTTTGTTCAATTTTAGCTAAAGTTTTTAATCTTTTTGTTCATGGTGGAAAACTTCCAAACAGTTTTTATTTAGCAATAATCAAACTGCTCCCGAAATCTGAAAATGCCATAGCAGTACAAGATTTTCGCCCTATCAGCCTTATGAATACTGACGCGAAAATCTTTGACCATGTAGTCTGTAATCGAATTAAAAAAGACCTTTGCAAAGTTGTAAAAAACCATCAGCACGCGTATTTGCCTGGAAGACAAATGCACACAGCAATACGAAAGTTGAAAAAAGCGATTACTCCTGAATGATTGGCTACCTGAGGTTCATGTGCTGTAAAATTAGACTTTTCTAAAGCATTTGACAGAGTTGACAGATCACTTCTCATCAAAATTTTGAAAGGGTTAAACCTTGATGAGTTTTCAGTTAGAGCTATTGAACTTTGTATTTAGACTCAAAAGCAGTAATTGAGATAAATGGTTTTTTATCAGCCAGCTTCAAAATTCATCGCGGTGTGAAACAAGGTTGCCCTCTTTCCGCATTTTTGTTCATAGTTTTTATCGAACCCCTTCTTCAAGCAATTGAATCTACAGAAACAATTGAAAGTTTTGGGATATTGTGCTCCAAACTAGTTTCATATGCAGACAACATAACTTGCCTTATCAAAATTCGATGTATTGACAGGTTGTTCCGCTTAATCGATACATTTTGCAAACAAACTCAAATGATGATTAACATAAGTAAAAGTGAAGTGCTTTCCATACCTGATTTATCACCCCATAAAACAGTCAAGGAAACAAAAATACTTGGTGTCTTGTATTACACTTCCCAAAAAGTTGAAAATATTGAATTATTGTTGAGTTCTCAAAATCAAAAACATCGCGGGTTAACTTCACTAAGTAAATCTTTGAGGGCCAAATCATTAACACTGTCAGTTTATGTTCTCCCTAAGTTTTTTCATTTGGCTCGTCATACAACAGTTAACTTGGATACTGTTAGTAAATGCCAAGAAATATTAAATACAGAATTGAAAAAATCAAGCAGACTCGACATAAGAAAAGAAGTTTTATATCACCCCATCTTAGATGGTGGGATAGGCTTACCATGCCTACAACTTAAACTTTTCAGTATGAAAATTATCGATTTCTTTGCTTCTGATATGTCAGATCAAAATAGTTTATTACCAACAGATTTTAATTTACCAAAAGAATTCAAAAATTTGTTGAGAAATACGAACATCTCTATTGAAATAAGTTCAAGTGATTTTGCAATATTTTCAAACAGTACCAATAGCCGTTTAATTATAACAATACAGACAAAATCGCGAGATGTTTATTATTTCTGCTTACAAAACTGTAGTTTTTATCGAGCTGCATTTCCCGCTTGGGTTTTGCAGCAAACCGTTACCTCTGTTCAGAAGAAGAATTGAATAAATTTACAGACAAATTTTGGAAAAATTCAATGCTTGATGTATGGGAAAAAAACTTTCTTTATAAATTTGCATACGCTGTTTTTAAAGATCGAGAAAAGCGGTGGTTTTCATTTCACGAGAATGCCCCCGAATGTTTCTATTGTAATTTAGAATGCGAAACATCCGAACACCTAATTTTCAGTTGTCCCTCGCTACAACCTTCAAGAAACATATTACAGATTAACAATTGGCGTGACGTTTTTGTATGAACCAACATTACAAGACTTAAGTATGTTGTTTCGGTTATTCGTGGTGCATTTTCAAAATCATCGACTTCATGGAAAATCAACTTGCAAACATTTGTGTCATGGAAAGTATGGAAGATAAGAAATACAAATTTCTCCATCTGATATAAACTACAAGGATATGGTAGACTTCAGCAACAAACCATCCGGTAAAAGTAATTTCAATTGAACAAAAACTGCTAAGAAGTAGAAGGTAGATATATCAAGCGTACCAGGATACTGTGTATCCGGTACTAAAAATTGTATTTTGAGCACAAGTCACAGAAAGAATAAAAACAGTTTTCAGATCAGGACACTCAATATCCGTTTGAACAAAAAAATGTACAGAAACAATTCAGAAACTAAGGTTACTAACTCGATGAGTACATAAACTCTCAACTAAAAAAAATTAATTTACAAATTGAAAAAAAAAAACTTACACGTTTTTTGAACTTACACGTCAATTGAACAAAAACTGCTAAGAAGTAGAAGGTAGATATATCAAGCGTACCAGGATATTCTGCATCGGATACTAAAAAATGTATTTTAAGCACAAGTCACAGAAAGAATAAGAACAGTTTGCCGATCAGGACAGCCAGTATCCGTTTGAACACAAAATGTACAGAAACAGTTTAGAAGGTGTTTCTTGTGTTAACAATTAGGTTACTAACTCGATGAGTTGTTTTCGACAAATATGATGTTATTTGATGTACACATTGATTATGAAGCTCTCAACTAAAAAAAAATAATTTACAGTTTCAAAAAAAAATGGTATTTGATATACATATTGATTATGAAACTCTCAATTAAAAAATTTAATTTACAATTTCAAAAGCAAAAAAAAAATTTTGCTTTGTGGTTCCTACAAGTTTGAACGGAAAACAATTCAAAAGTTTTTAAAGTGTACCCGGTCGTAGGCTTTTTGCCCCCCACCCCCGATAAAACTAAGCCATGGTCAAAGCCAATTGACGAAATCTCAGCTACCAATTCATCAGGAAGTGCTGATTGAATTAGAGACAAACTCAGAAATACGCTAACAGCGCAAACAACAAAAATATCAACGGAAGAAACAAGACAAATCCAAATAATTAAAACCATCTCCCCATTCACGAAAGAAATTGACAATTCAGCCGAAAGTCTGTATTATCCAAATCGAAGTTGTGCTTCCGATGTGCTCAAACAATTCCCCACAACATTTCAACAAAAGATGAAATTTCAAAAGCAAAATTTCTGAAAACGAATGACCGCAAACTGCATACACTGACAATTATTGCTCCCCCTCCCCCCGAAGCAGAGAAAATCATAACCATCATCAAAAGCGAGTGAATCATTCTACTTAACAAGATGTTTTTTCTCATGGGATGCTTTCCCAGGTCTCGTAGACCTAAGAAAATTTGACCTAAATTAGCCAAAGTCAAATTGTCTAATTTGATTTTGTATGCAACGATATCGAGGCAAAATCAATTCTCCAATTACCGGGAGACATCACTCATAGCCCTATAATCCAACGTAAGACGTGTATCGTAACTAAACTGGGTCAGTATGATTAAACAGGCAGCGCCCTTTTAGAAGCTAAAATACAAAATGATGAACAAGAGAAAAAGTTGACAGGTTAGTCTTATAAATCGAGAATAAATTGCTTTAAACTGTGGAAGAGGTAGAAATCTCGTTTCACATACCATCATTACATGAATGTCAAAAGTGCAAAATCTCTGAACGCCAAGAAAAAGGTCATCACTGCGATTGGTGCAACCTAGCAAATCAACAAACCAATAGTCAGTCTTCAAAAAAACCCAGCGCGAATAATGCCAACGACAAAGAAAACAAGGACAGAACAACAACTGACAAGGCTTGTCATGCTAGCGAAAATGTCCAAGTATTGAAGGTCATCAGTAAGTTACCATCGGCAATATAACAATCATCTGCTTGTATCACATATGCGGCTAAGAAAAACAGGTCCTATAATCATTGGCTCAAGGGTCAGGGACACTATCTCTTATGCTTTTATACTTCATTCAGTCAGAGCAAATTTGGTTCGCGTAGGACATGAGACTACTAATCGTGTTCTCGCTCAAAGTCCACTACAAAAATACCCCTCATTCTAGTAATGGCCAGGTCTTCAAATACCTGAAATACGCGAACGTCGTTAAAAACAGGGTTAGAAACTCAAGTATATCAATAATTTTTGGACAAAGGACCTTTTATCCATTTCAGATGGATCAACCTAAAACCCGCCATATCTCAACATGACTGTGTGAAAATACAATCAAGAAAATAAATTAAGTACTCGCTTAGTGACACGACTCTAGAATTAAGTAAATAATGTGGGTAAAGCAACTCTAAAAATATTAGAGAATAACTAGTTTCAACTCAAGAAGTTTTTTTGTTTTGACCATTGGGCAGCTTCAGTTTTTGACCTACCCAATCAGCATTCTCTATTGCCCAGCGATGGCACTCTCGTAGGAAATCGCGACGTTCTCTGGCGGGAACAAGCCAGCTCTACTCGAATTTTTTTTCAGTAAAGTTGCGAATGTAAAATTCGCCCGGAAAATACACAACGACCGAAAGTAAAACTATAACCTATGATGACTGACTAGCGTCAAAATAGGGCTTCACGTGCTTTTAATCGTCCCTAACGAAGCCAGTTCAAAAACATCGGGTCAACGAGTTGTTGCTGCTTAAAGGCTATCAGACGAGCCGCGCAAATTAACTTTGTTGCATCCAAAATACTGAATTCATGGCGGGGTCTCAGTGTCCCCAGGCCACAAGGTCACTCCTAAAAACGGGGTAGATACATTATCCTTATTAAGTTACCATACTAATATTGTTTCTGTACACTAGAGAAAATCACCCTATCCATCGGAGATAGGTCGATCTTTTCTTTAAGCCTTAGCTTCTCATAGCCTGAAACTGATAATAGATGTTAATAATTTAAATTCAGGACATCTCCAGAAGCTAAGAGTTATTAAGACAACAGTTCAGGAGTGCATCTCCAGACCCTTCCGATTTCTTCAAAATCCCTGAAGAGACGTCTTCTTCACGACCACGAAGGGTTGCCGTCTTCACTCTGGGCCGTCCGGATTGGTTAAATTCTTCTGGTAACGATCGTATCAGCACAACTGTAACAATCCGGAAGGCTTCTAGTTTTCTCGATAGTTATCTCTCTTGATGTCATCGCATTTTTTTTCGCTTTACATGGTTCTTGTTTTATGCTAGCGAAAATCATGGTTCTCATTTTTGCTGTCACTAAAAGTGGCTCTTCCAAATCCGTTCTTTTTGTCAAATAAGACAGTTACTCATCGAAACTGTTTTTTTGTACAGTCAAACCACTTCGAATAGCACAGAAAAACAATTTTACTCTGGAATTTTTTGGTCAATTTTCCCGCAATATTGATTCGAGTCTTCTGATTTCATTGACTTCTTATATCAATTGCCGCGATAAACTTAAGCGTGACCTGGTCGATTCGAATTTTTCAAAAGTTACTGTTTCCCCAAAAACCAAGCTCAAACTTCAGAAAATGACCGACTGGCACATACTCCCCGAACTCAATGGTCAGTTAGTCTTCAGAATATTGATTGTGTCTCAAATTACAGTGCCAGTAGTCATATACAGAAGTTTGCAGCAGACTCAACCTTAGCTAATTGCCAAAATTCACGGCCATGAAAAATTGACATTCTCAAAGTAAACAGTGATAAAAATCATCATCCAACTGCACCCTGGATTTCAGCATTATAAGCCATTTTAAATTTGAATAAAAATAGTGTATGAGATAACAATAGCTTGTGAGTTAAAATCTTTTTTATTCCCTCAGATTTCATCTGAAATCACGCTCAAGCCCCAATTCCTTTCACTGCTCAAGACTCAAGAATCCACCCAGAGTATCCGACCTAGAGGTCCCCCTTGCCTCTGAAGTACTGGGTCCGGATGCGCTCGACACTGTGATCTGCCTTGCCAATTCTTCTTTTCACGAACCCTTCCCATGCCTTCAGTTCCTTATAGGCCCGCTTCCACTGTTTTTGCTCCTGTAACTTTCTGGGATGGTTTGATAGCTTCTTCGCCTTGAGCTCTCTATTCAGGCAAAAGACCTGATGTAAGCTCAAGCTCACGTTTTTCGTTATTTCTTCCTACAGTATCGACCACCTCGCTTTAGTGTTATTTCTCCCTATTAGCCCACTTGCATCTCTTGGTTATTCCATTACGATGGGCAAGCAGCGAACTCTTAAAACCTCAGGCTCTGTTTCTGCCAAGATCTGACGATGTTCCTTTTGATTTTTCTTCATATAGTTTTTTAACAAGACATATATGACATATAGAAAAGAAGTCATCATCTACCTGATTCATGAGAAAAATCAAATACGGCTCCAGATATGCTTCATTTCCATCGGTTTAGCGAATACCTTGCAGGCAGTCTCAAAAAACTCAAATCTCCTGCTATAGTCAACCGCATGTATTGACTTCTTATATCAATTGCCGCGATAAACTTAAGCGTGACATGGTCGATTCGAACTTTTCAAAAGTTACTGTTTTCCCAAAAACCATGCAGATTTGTCATGCAGATTTTTGATATATGAATAAATAAAGAGAAATAGATAACAACAGTTTGTGAGTTGAAATCTATTTTTTATTCCCTCAGATTTCATCTGAAATCACGCTCAAGCCCCAATTTTTTTCCCTGCTCACGACTCAAGAGTCCACTCAGAGTATCCGACCTAACTCGTCCCCCTTGCCTTTAAAGTACTGGGTCCAGATGCATCCAAAATACTGAATTCATGTCGGGGTCTCAGTGTCCCCAGGCCACAAGGTCACTCCTAAAAACGGGGTAGATACATTATCCTTATTAAGTTATCATACTAATTTTGTTTCTGTACACTAGAGAAAATCACCCTATCCATCGGAGATAGGTCGATCTTTTCTTTAAGCCTTAGCTTCTCATAGCCTGAAACTGATAATAGATGTTAATAATTTAAATTCAGGACATCTCCAGAAGCTAAGAGTTATTAAGACGACAGTTCAGGAGTGCATCTCCAGACCCTTCCGATTTCTTCAAAATTACTGAAGAGACGTCTTCTTCACGACCACGAAGGGTTGCCGTCTTCACTCTGGGCCGTCCGGATTGGTTAAATTCTTCTGGTAACGATCGTATCAGCACAACTGTAACAATCCGGAAGGCTTCTAGTTTTCTCGATAGTTATCTCTCTTGATGTCATCGCATTTTTGTTCGCTTTACATGGTTCTTGTTTTATGCTAGCGAAAATCATGGTTCTCATTTTTGCGGTTTCTTAGTTGTCGCGAAAATAAAAAAAGTAGACGTGCCTTTCTTTTCGAACGAAATTTCAAAAATAAGCATGTCAACTAAAAGTGGCTCTTCCAAATCCGTTCTTTTTGTCAAATAAGACAGTTACTCATCGAAACTGTTTTTTTTGTATAGTCAAACCACTTCGAATAGCACAGAAAAACAATTTTACTCTGGAATTTTTTGGTCAATTTTCCCGCAATATTGATTCGAGTCTTCTGATTTCATTGACTTCTTATATCAATTGCCACGATAAACTTAAGCGTGACCTGGTCGATTCGAATTTTTCAAAAGTTACTGTTTCCCCAAAAACCAAGCTCAAACTTCAGAAAATGACCGACTGGCACATACTCCCCGAACTCAATAGTCAGTTAGTCTTCAGAATATTGATTGTGTCTCAAATTACAGTGCCAGTAGTCATATACAGAAGTTTGCAGCAGACTCAACCTTAGCTAATTGCCAAAATTCACGGCCATGAAAAATTGATATTCTCAAAGTAAACAGTGATAAAAATCATCATCCAACTGCACCCTGGATTTCAGCATTATAAGCCATTTTAAATTTGAATAAAAATAGTGTATGAGATAACAATAGCTTGTGAGTTAAAATCTTTTTTATTCCCTCAGATTTCATCTGAAATCACGCTCAAGCCCCAATTCCTTTCACTGCTCAAGACTCAAGAATCCACCCAGAGTATCCGACCTAGAGGTCCCCCTTGCCTCTGAAGTACTGGGTCCGGATGCGCTCGACACTGTGATCTGCCTTGCCAATTCTTCTTTTCACGAACCCTTCCCATGCCTTCAGTTCCTTATAGGCCCGCTTCCACTGTTTTTGCTCCTGTAACTTTCTGGGATGGTTTGATAGCTTCTTCGCCTTGAGCTCTCTATTCAGGCAAAAGAACTGATGTAAGCTCAAGCTCACGTTTTTCGTTATTTCTTCCTACAGTATCGACCACCTCGCTTTAGTGTTATTTCTCCCTATTAGCCCACTTGCATCTCTTGGTTATTCCATTACGATGGGCAAGCAGCGAACTCTTAAAACCTCAGGCTCTGTTTCTGCCAAGATCTGACGATGTTCCTTTTGATTTTTCTTCATATAGTTTTTTAACAAGACATATATGACATATAGAAAAGAAGTCATCATCTACCTGATTCATGAGAAAAATCAAATACGGCTCCAGATATGCTTCATTTCCATCGGTTTAGCGAATACCTTGCAGGCAGTCTCAAAAAACTCAAATCTCCTGCTATAGTCAACCGCATGTATTGACTTCTTATATCAATTGCCGCGATAAACTTAAGCGTGACATGGTCGATTCGAACTTTTCAAAAGTTACTGTTTTCCCAAAAACCATGCAGATTTGTCATGCAGATTTTTGATATATGAATAAATAAAGTGAAATAGATAACAACAGTTTGTGAGTTGAAATCTATTTTTTATTCCCTCAGATTTCATCTGAAATCACGCTCAAGCCCCAATTTTTTTCCCTGCTCACGACTCAAGAGTCCACTCAGAGTATCCGACCTAACTCGTCCCCCTTGCCTTTGAAGTACTGGGTCCAGATGCGCTCGACACTGTGATCTGCCTTGTCAATTCTTCTTTTCACGATTCCTTCCCATTTCTTCAGTTGCTTATAGGCCCGCATCCACTATTTCTGCTCTTGTAATTTTCTGGGTTGGTTTGATAGCTTCTTCGCCTTGGGCTCTCTATTCAGGGAAAAGAACTGATGTAAGTTCAAGCTCACGTTTTTCGTTAATTCTTTCTACAGTATCGACTGCTTTAGTGTTATTCCTCCTTATTAACCCACTTCCATCTCGTGGTTAGTCCATTACGATGGACAAGCAGCGGACTCTTAAAACCTCCGGCCCTATTTCTGCCAAGATCTGACGATGTTCCTTTTGAAGTTTCTTCATATGGTTTTTCAAGAAGACATATATGACATATAGCAAAGAAGTCATCATCTACCTGATTCATGAGACAAATCGTATACGGCTCTAGATGTGCTTCATTTCATCGGTTTAGCGAATAACTTGCAGGCAGTCTCAAAAAACTCAAGCTTCCTGGTATAGTCAACCGCATGTATCGCCTCCACGGTTGGTGCTTTCGAGTCTCGGTATTTCATCACGTCATCCTCAATCTATTGCAGTGGTAGCGTCCAATTCAATACGAAGACGGTCACCTTTTGTTGATGATCTGGTAACTAAAGTGCCCGAATTTCCTCAACGTCCCCTATCAAGCAGAGGTTGGACTTCTCGTGATACTACACGGTCTGTGAAACACAATGATATGGTTAGTATCCATGTGTCAAGTTAATATTCAGGAGATTGCGCTCTACACAAGCCTCGAGCAAAGAATCGAACTCCATCATCTTCGAGTGTACCGAATCTTTCTTATCCACAGCCGGGGCGTTATTGAGTACTTTACCGTTCCTACTTTGTTTTTCAAAGTCGCTAGAATTCTCCTTCTCCAGGCTCAAGAGCTCTTCTCCCAAGGTGTTACTCAATTACTCAACCCTGAGTCCTGACACTGCTCCCCACACTTTCTAAAGCAAGTGGTGTGAGTGATGTGATATTTCTGCCAGTGTTATACACTCGGGTACTGAGAAGGCCTTATCAATCATCACCCTCTGGCTAGAGGCTTCCACCTTTGACTTTTGTAATCGATAATGGCTCCCGTTTGCGCTGACCGATCTCATCAAGGACTTCGCACACATCGGCAGGCTATAGGCCTCACTCACCGGGAATCCCATATCTGCTTCCAAGCCTACCTTCCATCCCTTGGTATGTTTCTGAATCATTTGAAGGCCCGGATTCTAGGCCAGGATTCCACACTCAGCGCCGTGACTATATGATAGTCGGATGCTAGCCTTTCTAGCGACTCTGGACATCAAGTTCTTGAGAAAAATCAGAGTGCCGTTACCAACTTCACCGTGGTACTCGCACAAAAGTCAGCTACGACTTGCACCTCATTCTTCTCTTTCACTGCAATGTCACCAAATCACCTGGCCAAGTTTTTTCTCTGAAACGAATGAATTCTCACGTATGATCGTTAGTCACAAGAGTGTTGTCCGCCTCTTGTTGCCACATGGAGGCAAAAGCCTGACTCCATCTCCTTTCTCAATCCCAGCGTTCTGGTATACGTTTAAAATAATACTCGAGACCCTGTTCACCAATGCCCTAATTTTTGTCGCTTTCCGGTATCAAGCCCGGATCACCGCGTCAGGTATCACTGACATGATCCACCTCAAGAAACAAGTAGCGTCCTTCCTCCACGCAAGACTTGGCCCGGAGTCATCTCGAGCAACATGTTGCATCATCAATTGGTACATATGTAGGCAGTTATTACATGACTTCAGATCCTCCAATGCAACTCCGGTCAAGCACAACTGACTGAAAAAGATTCGCCATCAGAGGCTGAGCGGATGAGGGTGCATTCATTTTGTTCTCAAAGTAGTTTTTCCCACGTTCGCCCTAAATGACTCCTCAGCTCCAGTTTGTTCCCCTCTGCTTTCTGCTGCGTGGCCCAACTCCGGCGCTTTCTGAATATTCCACGATCGAGCTTCTTGAGACAATTCTCTAGCTCCCTTATCGTGTTCAGGCTATCTACCAAGAACGATCCTTTCTCGAGGGGATCTTTCGATATTTGTTGTCCGACGCTCTGATGTTGACTTGAGACCCAATCCTTGCCGACATCCCTCTCCCACATTTGACCGCTGGTTTATCCTCTCTATATTTTTACCCTCTGTGGCTGAAAGTCCTCTTCTGTCACAGGACCAGGTGAAGTTTCCATATCGGCGACCACCTCCACTAATTTCCTAGATGTCGAGTTGTCTTTGTAAGCTGCAGTCTTCCATCTTGCCAAAACCATCGGAGGTGTCTTTTTCAGGTTCGCCTCTGACACCGCCTCCGTTGAAAGACTGACTTCTTCCATCTCTCGCTCAACACCGAAGCGGCCTCCTTTTCTTTACACTCTTCTTCCGAAACCCGCCTTCCCTATTCCATTGTCTCAAGCACCTTTTTTCCCTTTTCAGCCTTAGGTATATTAGTCTTTTTAGCTATAACTATAAGTTCATCTTCATGGTCTTTTATTAACTTTTTTATTATTTTTTTTAACTTTCACGTTCCTTTTTAAAGTAGGAGATGTTTTTACAGGATCTGGGTTCAGTGTTCGGCCTCGTTTCCCTGAAAAGAATCATTTTGCTAAGTAATTCTTCTCTCGCCTCCTTGTCTAGTCCAATTCCCATCAGGATGGGCTCTCCGAACTCCTACACTATTTCCCACTTTTCCTCCTGATTTCCTCTACAAACACTCTCCTTTCCACCTTCTGATCAAACTCCGTCAAGAACTTTTGCCATACTTCTGGATCCAGAGTACTCAAGAACTTCGTTTGAATTCCCTCGAATGTGTTTTTCTCATTACTGTCACTACTCATGAAAACCGTGCCCATGTCTACCGGTTGACTCCCAATCTGTAACTCTAGAATTTTTCGAGAGGATCCCAAAGTTGGTGTCGCCGTATCTGGCCACTCTTCTCCGCTTAATTCCTGCAGAAAAACTCGCGTTGTCCCAGGGCTGTAGATCCCTGCAATCATTTCTTCAGCTGGGCTCGCTCTTGTGTTCATATCCTCCTCAGGTTCACTGAGAACTTTTTCCTTTTTTCCTTTTTCTCTTTTTTGGTCGCTTCAGAGTTGTCGCTTCAAACCTCTGAACCTTTTCTCTCCTGGGAGATTTCTTTTATCTCCAAGAGTGTCAATTGACAGAGGTGATGGCGTGACTGGGTTTGAACTTTTGTACTCAATGAGGGGCAAATAAAGAGCGCAAGCCGCATCTAGCCTACGTCCCTCATGTTGTAGCTCCACCTCTACCTCACGTGCCAAGTTACTGAATTCATGGCTGGGTCTCAGTATCCCCAGGCCACGAGGTCACTCCTAAAAACGGGGTAGATACATTATCCTTATTAAGTTACCATACTAGTATTCTTTCTGTACATTAGAAAAAATCACCCTATCCATCGGAGATAGGTCGACCTTTTCTTTAAGCCTTAGCTTCTCATAGCCTGAAACTGACAATAGATGTTAAAAACTTAAATTCAAAACATCTCCGGAAGCTAAAAGTTATTAAGACAACAGTTCAGGAGTGCATCTCCAGGCCCTTCCTATTTCTTTAATATTCCTGAAGAGACGTCTTCTTCACGACCACGAAGGGTTGCCGTCTTCATTTTGGGCCGTCCGGATCGGTTAAATTCTTCCGGTAACGATTGTATCAGCACAACCGTTACAATCCGGAAGGTTTCTAGTTTTCTCGATAGTTATCTCTCTTGATGTCATCGCAATTTTTCTCGCTTATGGTGGTTCTTGTTTTATGCTAGCGAAAATCTTGGTTCTCATTTTCGCTATTTTTTAGTTGTCGCGAAAATAAAAAAAGTAGACGTGTCTTTCTTTTCGAACGAAATTTTAAAAACAAGCATGTCAACTAAAAGTGGCTCTTCCCAATCCGTTCTTTTCATCAAAACTGTTCTTCTGTACAGTCAAACCACTTCGAATAGCACAGAGAAACAATTTTACTCTGGAATAGTTTTTGGACATTTTTCCCGCAGTTTTGATTCGAGTCTTCTGATTTCATTCACTTCTGATATCAATTGCCGCTATAAACTTAAGCGTGACATGGTCGATTCGAATTTTTCAAAAGTAAATGTTTCCCCCAAAATCAAGTCAAACTTCAGAATATGACCGACTGGCACATACTCCCCGAAATCAATAGTCAGTTAGTCTTCAGAATATTGATTGTGTCTCAAGATACAGTGCCAGTAGTCATTTACGGAAGTTTATAGCAGACTCAACTTTAGCTAATTGCCAAAACTCACGGCCATGAAAAATTGACATTCTGAAAGTAAACAACGATAAAAATCTTCGTCCAACTGCACCCTGGATTTCAGCATTATAAGCCATTTAAAATTTTTTTTAATCAGCCCAGTCAGAAATTTGTCATGCAGATTTTTGATATATGAATAAATATAGTTAAATAGATAACAATAGTTTGTGAGTTAAAATCTATTTTTTACTCCCTCAGATTTCATCTGAAATCACGCTCAAGCCCCAATGTTTTTTCCCTGCTCACGACTCAAGAGTCCACTCAGAGTATCCGACCTAACTCGTCCCCCTTGCCTTTGAAGTACTGGGTCCAGATGCGCTCGACACTGTGATCTGCCTTGTCAATTCTTCTTTTCACGATTCCTTCCCATTTCTTCAGTTGCTTATAGGCCCGCATCCACTATTTCTGCTCTTGTAATTTTCTGGGTTGGTTTGATAGCTTCTTCGCCTTGGGCTCTTTATTCAGGGAAAAGAACTGATGTAAGTTCAAGCTCACGTTTTTCGGTAATTCTTTCTACAGTATTGACTGCTTTAGTGTTATTTCTCCTTAATAACCCACTTCCATCTCGTGGTTAGTCCATTACGATGGACAAGCAGCGGACTCTTAAAACCTCCGGCCCTATTTCTGCCAAGATCTGACGATGTTCCTTTTGAAGTTTCTTCATATGGTTTTTCAAGAAGACATATATGACATATAGCAAAGAAGTCATCATCTACCTGATTCATGAGACAAATCGTATACGGCTCCAGATGTGCTTCATTTCATCGGTTTAGCGAATAACTTGCAGGCAGTCTCAAAAAAACTCAAGCCTCCTGGTATAGTCAACCGCATGTATCGCCTCCACGGTTGGTGCTTTCGAGTCTCGGTATTTCATCACGTCATCCTCAATCTATTGCAGTGGTAGCGTCCAATTCAGTAGTCCAGTGCCAGTAGTCATTTACGGAAGTTTATAGCAGACTCAATTTTAGCTAATTGCCAAAACTCACGGCCATGAAAAATTGATATTCTAAAAGTAAACAACGATAAAAATCTTCATGTTTAAAATAATACTCGAGATCCTGTTCACCAATGCCCTAATTTTTGTTGCTTTCCTGTATCAAGCCCGGATCACCGCGTCAGGTATCACTGACATGATCCAACTCAAGAAACAAGTAGCGTCCTTCCTCCTCGCAAGACTTGGCCCGGAGTCATCTCGAGCAACATGTTGCATCATCAATTGGTACATATGTAGGCAGTTGTCGCCCAACTTCAACTTATCACATGACTTCAGATCCTCCAATGCAACTCCGGTCAAGCACAACTGACTGAAAAAGATTCGCCATCAGAGGCTGAGCGGATGAGGGTGCACTCATTTTGTCCTCAAAGTACTCCAGCAGTAGTTTTTCCCACGTTCACCCTAAACTTCTCCTCAGCTCCAGTTTGTTCCACTCTGCTTTCTGCTGCGTGGCCCAACTCCGGCGCTTTCTGAATATTCCACGATCGAGCTTCTTGAGACAATTCTCTAGCTCCCTTATCGTGTTCAGGCTATCTACCAAGAACGATCCTTTCTCGAGGGGATCTTTCGATATTTGTTGTCCGACGCTCTGATGTTGACTTGAGACCCAATCCTTGCCGACATCCCTCTCCCACATTTTACCGCTGGTTTATCCTCTCTATATTTTTACCCTCTGTGGCTGAAAGTCCTCTTCTGTCACAGGACCAGGTGAAGTTTCCATATCGGCGACCACCTCCACTATTTTCCTAGATGTCGAGTTGTCTTTGTAAGCTGCAGTCTTCCATCTTGCCAAAACCATCGGAGGTGTCTTTTTCAGGTTCGCCTCTGACACCGTCTCCGTTGAAAGACTACCTTCCTCCATCTCTCGCTCATCACCGAAGCAGCCTCCTTTTCTTGACCCTCTTCTTCCGACTTCTGCCTTCCCTATTCCATTGTCTCAAGCACCTTTTTTTGCATTTTGAGCCTTAGGTATAATAATATTTTTAGCTATAATTATAGGTTTATCTTCATCACTCATTTTGGTCTTAACTATTTAATTTTCACGTTTCTTTTTAAAGTAGAGCTGTTTTTACAGGATTTCGGTTCAGTGTTCGGCCTCGTTTCCCAGAAAAGAATAGCTTTGCTAATTAATTCTTCTCTCGGCTCCTTGTCTAGTCCAGTTCCCATCGGAATGGGCTCTCCGAACTCCACCACTATTTCCCACTTTTGCTCCTTGATTTCCTCTACAAACACTCTCCTTTCCACCTTCTGATCAAACTCCGTCAAGAACTTTTGCCATACTTCTGGATCCAGAGTACTCAAGAACTTCGTTTGAATTCCCTCGAATGTGTTTTTCTCATTACTGTCACTACTCATGAAAACCGTGCCCATGTCTACCGGTTGACTCCCAATCTGTAACTCTAGAATTTTTCGAGAGGATCCCAAAGTTGGTGTCGCCGTATCTGGCCACTCTTCTCCGCTTAATTCCTGCAGAAAAACTCGCGTTGTGCCAGGGCTGTAGCTCCCTGCAATCATTTCTTCAGCTGGGATCGCTCTTGTGTTCATATCCTCCTCGGGTTCACTGAGAACTTTTTCTTTTTTTCCTTTTTCTCTTTTTGGTCGCTTCAAAGTTGTCGCTTCAAAGCTTTGAACCTTTTCTCTCCTGGGAGATTTCTTTTATCTCCAAGAGTGTCAATTGACAGAGGTGATGGCGTGATTGGGTTTGAACTTTTGTACTCCGTGAGGGGCAAATAAAGAGCGCAAACCGCATCTAGCCTACGTCCCTCATGTTGTAGCTCCACGTCCACCTCACGTGCCAGATGCTTCATCGTGCTGCATATCGATTCTACCTTCAGCCCCAAGTGTCCTTCTTCCACTATTATCCGGCCGTCATCATATACTGGGTCTTTCTTTTCAAACCGGCCTTCTCGAGCACTTTGTTCACGTCACGCACATCGAACCTCGTTGGCATTGACCCTATCATCTTCCTAGCCTCGTTCGTCCAAAATTTGTCTTGATCTCAATCGAGGGAAAGTATGCGGCTGCGGAGTACCCATTACACAGGGGATGCCATCCGTGTGTGAGAATATTTTATTGCCGCTTAACGACCCTTCTGGCTTGTACTGACGGCTCTAGCATTCAATTGTTCATTCCCAAGGTCATTTGCCTTACTGGAGGGAACTCCGGGAGGGTAGCTGGTGGCACATCCCGCTCAGGAATCATCTCCATTTCCCTTATTGTCAGGTCGAGGGCCTCTGTCCAGGTCGGTATCTTCAAGACTTGTCTAGTCTGTTTCTGCAGAGGGTTCAAGTTCCGGAACATCGGTTCAGACTCGATCGGACCCTCTCGTTTTCCACCCATTTTGCACTGCAACTTTCCCCTGAAATTCAACACCATCAAATAGGGATCCTTGATCTTCCAAACAACACCGTCTCGCTCATTTGAGCTCTCAAGTGTTCTCACTTGCACCAGTTCAAAACCGTCCCATCTAGAATGCTGATTAAGCTCACATGTATCAATGAAGGTCGGTATGCTGTAATCAAGGGGTCGGGAAGGCGTAGGTCACTGCCGATCCATAGAGGCAGGTCACAACTTATCCCAGCCCTCTCCCAACCACTCCTAGAGGATCTGATCACATTGCCAAGCATAAGTCCATCAGGAGAGGCATATCCCCGTTCACTTCCTTAACTTGCTCTTTGGTTTTCAGGTCCGTTTCCTTCCCCGCCAAGTGTCATTTTTGCATCAAGAGACGCTCCACCAGTAGCATTTTTAATCCCTCACCACATTTGTTGGAGTAGGTCTCAAGACTTGGGTGTGCTCTAACCATGGCCTTCGGGTCCACATCCTTCATCAGAGGATAGAATATTGCCAGATTCCCGTGTGTCAGGAGGGTCAGTATCAAGTATCCATCGATCCTCAGGGTCTCTACGCCCCTACTAAACATAAAGGCCGGGCTCATAATGCATAGTTATCTGGGGAAGACACGATACAATGCCAGGTCCTGAATAAATGCATCGAAGACGGTCTTCCCCAGGGAGTACATCCTATCCACCTATTTCTTCTCCCAACAGGAGCTTAAGAACACCAGGGTTTTGCACGCCTTCCTCGCTCTCAGAAACCATGATCCTACTAGAAACCCTTGATGCTCGTGTCATTTGCTAAGGAGACAAACGTTCCCACCATCAATCGCGTCTTCTCAGCTTGCTCAAGTTGGTCCTGCATGAACTCCAACACTTGTTCTATCAATGGGGGTGCCGTCTCTTTCGTCTTATCTGTCACATTCTGCAGCCTCGGCGTCAGGACTGGCCATCTTCCTCTCTTTTGCGTTATGCGATACACCATTGACTCCAGCTGCTTCTCCGCACACGCCATCTTCCCGTGATCATGTATGAGCCGCCTCGAGCTACTCGTGGAGTCTACAATTGTGAGTTCTAAGCTCTTGAACCATAGGCTCGCGGTCAAGTGGCTGATCACATGATGGTCATCCGTTATCTCTGGACTGAACTTAATTGCCTGGCCAGATTCAAAATATTCAGACATCGCAGTCCGCTGCCTTCCGCTATCAAGACCACACCGCATACACAAATTGAAGGGCATGCGGCATGCTTGCATATCCAGACGACGAAGTGAGCACCGCTTTTGTCTTCGATCCCAGTCTGACCGCCACGAACTCCCGAATTTCGTTCATTGCGGCGAACAACGTCTGTATTGCCTCCCAGAGCTTCTTTGGCCTGGGTTTTCCACTTCTCAAGGGCTCTAGAAGTCCTGATGCGTGCAGGTGGTCATTCATTCCCGCAAATAGTAACAACTCCGATTCACATGGTGTCTCAGAGTTTACTGCTACAACCAGAGTCAACATCAGGTTGAGCTCGGCCCCTCGCAATAAGTATACAAGAGTCTCAGGCTAGAAAAGCTTCTCCGATGTTCACGCGAAGTCCGAAACCGCGAAGATCACCACTCTAGTAGATCCCTGATCTGAGCGATCATAGGCGGCCAGTGCCTGGGCCAACTGGGACGTTCCACATTCCTTTCCGTATCTCGCATCTTCCGACAACTTTGGACCAGCATAGGCAGTGTCAGCAAGCCCCATGACCCATGCTCTTGGGATTCAGATGCTTCTACACTGCTTGCAACTGCGCCGGTTTTGCCACTCTTCTTCTAGCCAAGCCCGTGCGGTGTTTCGGTGGCTCCGCAATCACGCCTGGACTCCCCAGCTCCTTAAGAGGTCAATAGTTGACAGGGCCAAATATCAGTTCCCTCGGGATGCTTGTCAGATCCGCCGCCTCCAAGGTCTTTTCTCGAGAAAAATGCGCCTCATGCACCTTCAGCCAGTCCACTCAGTAGTGACTGCTCAGGTCCTCATGGGAAAGGCTCTTGAGCTCTAGAAACTCCATCAACTCTCGTCTGCAGGCCAACTCTTTCAGATCTAGGTTCTTCACCCTTTCTCAGTATCTGGTCTTGCTTGTTCCCTCCGCGCCTTCGGATAAGGGCTTATTCTTGTTGTCTTTTTCCACTACACAACTGACGACATTAGCGAGCTTTGTGGTGTCGAGGACTCCCGCACATCTTTTTCCATGGACGTCGAGTCCGGCGGTCTGCTCCTGCTTCTCGCTAAACTCTCTCTAGAATCTATTTGCTCCACTAGCCTATCTTCCACTGGCCTGACTGGGATGAAAGGAGGCCCCGGAGGTGGACCAAATTTAATTTACCAGGTTTCTAGCAATTCCGACTCCAGACTTTTAAGGCGCCCCTGGATGACTTTATTCAACCACTGCACGCCTTTGGGTCAATCAAAGTGGATGCCATCAGAGGAACGGTAAATAATCCTCCATTATATGCGCAACGTCTAGCAACCTCAACGGCAGGATACTGTTAATCTGGACCTCCAGTATAACTCAATTGATGTTACCATTGATTAAGTGTCGTAGGATATGAATAGATCCTCGCCTCCTGCAAGAGGCAGCTCACCTTCTCCGGCAACTTTGTCATCTTCCTCGTTTCACCTCTAGAAACATCGTTCGTGCCCATCGTCATGTTTTTTACTCACTTATAGCATTTCCAGTGAAGCCAACATTTGAGGAGTCGCTGCGCCTGATAAACTCAAAACTCCCACCCGCCAGTGTGCGCGGATTCTCGTTAGAACCCTGACGAGACTGACCCTATTATCAAGAGAACCGCGCCCTGCGGTATCCTAGGTTTCGTTAAGTAATCCTCCCAGGATGCCTCGTTGAAGCCGCCTTCATTTCGAACTGGGCACTAGTCCAATCCTCTTTGTGTTGTCGGTGGTACTTCCCCTCAAGTTTCTTCCTGTAATTTGAGATAATTGCGCCTCTCACTGGTTGTTTTCTTCAAGTGTTTGGCTCCCGGGGCCCTCGACTGCAACGTCTCTTTAACTCCTTGAGATGCGGAATTCCAGAGCTAACCTGGCTACCACCAACCGAACTGGGCATCAGGCCAGGTATTGCAACATCCACTATCAGATTTCAACTCTAGATATCTCAAGGAAAATGTGGGTTCCGGAAGGGTCCATGTCTATAGGTCCTCGCTCAGTTGTTCCAGAGCCACCCAATCGAGATTGAAGCAGCCACTCGCCCTGGGTGGCTCGCCACTTCAACCTTCGATTCCAGTCTTGATCAAGCCATCAGAGTTTCGATTGGCGGCCTCGCTTGTCGCTCCTGACCGCTCCCCACCTTCTGTTGCCGTCTTTGCAATTGTTCAAGTTCCGAAATCAGCTGGTCGCGGCTTGCCATGGCCTCTTGCACCTTCCGGGTTTGCTCTTGCTCGGACCTCAACAAGCCTTGCTCATGTATGGCTTGATCTCGTTCCCGATTGGCTTAATCCCGGTCACCCTGGGTGTTTTCCAATTCTCTTCGAAATCTGTTGGTGTCCGGATACGCCTCCTCCGTTTGCTGAGCTCGTATAACGTCCTCGTGGCTGGCCTGGTCGGGAGAGGAAATTCGCTAGCACCAAACTCCGTAGTGTTGCTCAAGCCAGGAATTCTCGCCAAGTCAAGATCCAAGCACCAACTCAAGACCCTCATACCCACTAGAGACTCAAGCAATGCTCAGGTTATATTTCTTGTGTAGGTGTACTGTCATTACCGTTTCCGCGAAGACCACGTGTAAGATAGCATACAGTTCCCGGGGATCAATTTGTCTCTGTTCGGATCATAAACAGGCATCGAGACATCTTTTACATCCCTTTCAACCAGAAAGTTCCTTAGTCGCTTCAAGGCTAGTACCGCGTTTT